>NC_134040.1:21378337-21722503 GCF_965140245.1 Athene noctua | reverse complement strand
TAAGAACTGTTATGTTAGAAAGCAGTAACTCATAAAAGATTTGGAGATAATTTTCAAGGCTGCTTCACTGTGAGCTCTCAGAGCAATGTTGTGGGAGACATGACTGGAATGAAGTCCCTTTGATATGATTTAGTAACTTTAACCTTAAACAACACAAAATATTATCATGATAATTAATATGGGAATAGCTTGTAAAGGATGGTAAGAGAAGAAATGTAAATTTATGGCAAGATGTGGTAACTTTCCAAATGAAGTATATAGTTTTAGAATGATTTTGCAGTTTCTACAAAGAACGTGTTTATTCAGCTGCCATTATGAGCCCTTCAGAGCCTTTAGTTAATGAATCACTCCGGAAAATCCATTGAAATAAATCTTTTTATGCCCTTTTACTCTTTTAACACTAAATAATTCTTTTTGCTCATGATCAGCAAAGTTATCTCTATATATTATATGCAAAATATATGATAGATATTCTGCAAATCTATGAATGTGCATATATACTTATATATATGTATAGACATACATATTTATTCACATGTCCATGTACCCACATATCCCAACATATTTTACTACAACATATTTTTTACAACTACAATATTTCTATAAATTCTTGAGTCAGAAAATATGCATCTTGAAATACCTTCATTTAGGTATTCTAGTATACAAACTACAAATAGAAGATCTTTTCTTTTAGCAGAATATAGAGTCAGGAATGAATTTCTGAGAGAACTCCTATGTAATTCATATGCGGTGAGTTAAAACTCTTGTGAAACTTCAAGTCCTATTTTTCATGCAGTATGTAGAAGATGATTATAAGTAACAAGCTTTTCTATTAAACTTAATCTACAAATTTCACAGTAGTTCTGTAGTTTCGCAGTCAATAATGTAAACAATTTTATTTGTTCAAAGTAAAATATCAGCAAAAAGCATACAGTTATAATAAGTATCATGAGAAAGGTCTGTCCCATTTTGTTCCTTTGGGTGTTGGAAAAAGTACATTGTGGAATCCATGTCATCCTTGCCAGCAGCTAATCCTGCAAAGTGTATGTAGAGTCTTGGAGAAGTTATATGGGAAAGAAGGAAGGAGATGTCATTCCACTCAATTGTACTATAGTCATATCAGTGTATATACCAGAAAACTTACCCAGGAACTTTGCAGGTCACAGTTAGACATGTTAGATCATGTGTTAGACGTGATGCTCTGAGCTGTGTTATAAGGCAGTAGAAATAGGCAGTAGAAATCTCTGAACTAGAAACTAGGAGTCTGTAAGCCGGAAACCCTATCCATCTCTGGAAGATGGAACACTTATATTTAAAGTGTATGTGTTATGCATTACAGACTGCTATTATTTTAAATAATATTTTACTTGGGTTTTTTTAAAAAATTTTGTTACAATTGTTACTTTGGTTTAAAAGGGAAGGACCAGGTATTTGATTTTTTTTGTTTTCTACCAGTACAATCTTTGAATAAGTGATTGAGAACAACTAATTAATTTGTGTTAATTAGTTGATTGAATATATAATTTTTACTTTCAAGAGCATGACCAAAAATCAATACTTGAGCCATGTGAGCAAAAAAATCAACATAAATATTATATATCACTAAAAGAGATCAAAACTTTAGGGGCTTGGTTGGTTGTTTTTGAGCAAGGGGATAATAAAATCTCAACTTTTCAGAAAAAAATAAAACATTTGTTTCTTTGAAAATTTTGAGAATGTGTAAGCAAGCATCTGATGTCTCAGTTTAACCTTAAATTTTGCTTTGTGTGTCAGAGGAATCTATAATAAAGAACATAAACTGTCAAGTTTACATTACCTCCATTTATAAGATTATACGTTTGTTTATTTTTTCTCTGGGAGGGTGGATGAGAAAATCATATTAAAGCCATACCTGACTGTCATCCATCAAACCCACTCTTCTAGTTATGTAGTTCATTTTTGTCTTACCTATTTGAATGAGTTTAAATGTCTAATAAAACTTTATTACTGGGAGTGCAAAAAAATAAGTCAATAAATTTATTGAGCAAGATCTGAAAGAAAAATGTCAGATGAATAAATTTCAGCACAGTGTATACTTTATAATTGTATTTTTTCATGACATCACAGCAGCAGAAAATGTAGCCAGAGCACCCAAGATGAAAAAATGTTGAATGGTTAACTTAGTTTTAGACCAATAAGTAACTGCAAACATTATGAATGCGTGAGTATTTAAGAAAATGCAGCATTTACTGTATTACAGTCTTAATTTCTAGTCTGCCTATCTTCATCCATACCTTCCTGGAATACATTTTTTCTTTCTTTTCATTTTTATGGCCAAATCATAAATCCTGAACAGTCTTCTCGTCCCTCAATGGCCTAAGTTTCTCTAGTGCATTTCACTTGCATTGTATCATAGGCAGTAACAGCCAAAGCTGGAACATAATGTCGTTAACCCAAACTACAAATAAAGGTATGTTTTATTTTCTAAGAATTTTCATAAATCATTCCATTGTTGTGGATTTTGAAGAAACATTAGTATCTAGGATACAAATGAACATATGTGTTTTCAATCCTTATTTTAACCACAAAACCTCTTCATTTAATGTAAATAAATTTTCACTTCAACATTCCTTTGCAGAGTTGTGGCTTATATTTTAATCAGACATACTACATTATGATATGGGATTTCTCTGCATACATGCTATGTGCTACACATAGTGAACACCTGCATTTCCAGACACACTGGATTCACATAGACAAGTCTCAAAATCTTTTTGGACAGCAATGAAGGATATGTACGAACCTTTGCCACCAGTGTCTGCAATACAGCTACACTAATTATAGTCACATATAGACACATTTGAGTTAGCAACTAAGAAAACCTATCAAATATAATGCTTGAGTTGGTAGCCTTCACTGGACTTTGATAATTTGAGAACTCAAGTTACCTAGCTTAAAATTACTGCAGATAGATTTGCATTACACAAATCATGGCGACGACTACAGTATAGACACACAATTTGTCACTGTTCAGTGCTTTTTACATGGTCTTAGTCTCAGCAATTCCCACTACAGTGCCCACATACTAAGTGCAAGCTAGGATCCATAAATTCTCAGCTGCAAAAAGTCTCAGCCTCAAAATGATAAGCTTATAGATAGACAACATTGAAAATATGTTATCTCCCCCTCTAGCTCTTCTTGCTTCTTTGGTCCAAAAAGTTGGAATATTAGAAAATGGTGATGGATCTTTCCCACTGGCACAATATAATTCTATTCTTAACTGAGCATTGTAAAGGCAATAATTACAACATTATAGCTTACAAAATATTTAAGCATATATTTTAAATCAGTCACGCATACAGCAAAAGGAAGTCTTTGACTTCAATCGTGAGAAAAATCAGAAATGTGTTTCAAAGCATTTTTTTTGTTGTTGAGGTTCAAATACATCTACAGAGAAGGTTATAGATAGATACAGTACTGTGTTACCACAGTAAACAGTGCCGGTCCCAGTACTGACCCTGAGGAGCATCATTCATCACTGCTTTCCATTTGAACATCGAGCTGTTGACTGCAACTCTTTGAGTGCATCCAAACAATTCCTCATCCACTGAGTGGTCCGTCTGTCAAATCCATGTCTCTCTAATTTAGAGACAAGGATGTCGTGCGCGATAGTGTCAGATACTTTGCACAATCCAGGTAGATGATGTCAATTGCTCTTCCCTTATGAACCAATGCTGTAACCCTGTTATAGGCCACTATGTCGGCTGTCAACAATCACTTCCTTATTTTCTATGTGCCCTAGCATAGCTTCCAGGAGGATCCACTCCATTATCTTGCCAGGCACAGAGGTAAGACTGACTGGCCTGTACTTCCCCAGGTCCTCTTTGTTTCCCTTTTTAAAAAATGGGGGGTTATATTTCCCCTTATGCAGTCCTTGGGAACTTCACTGGAATGCCACAACTTCTCAAGTATGATGGACAGTGGCTTAGCCATTTCATCTGCCACTTGCCTCAGGACCTATGGATGCATCTCATCAGGTCCCAGGGACTTATGCACCTTCAGGTTCTTTAGTTGGTCTTGAACCTGATCTTCTACAGTGGTCAGTTCTTCTCTCAGTCCCCACCTTCACCTTCTGTGTCCTGGACCATGTGGCTGGAGCACTAGTCAGTGATCCGAGGCAGAAAAGACATCAATTACCTCAGCCTTCTCCATATCTTGGGTGACTAGTCTTCCTTTTCCTTCCAGGGAGGGCTCACATTTTACCTGATCTTCCTTTTATCATTCATGTACCTATAGAATCTTTTCTTTTTGCCCTTGATGTCCCTGGCCAGATTTAATTGTATCGGGGATTTAGCTTTCCTAACCTGATCCCTGGCTGCTCAGACAGTGTCTCTGTATCCCTCCCAGGCTACCTGTCCTTCCTTCCACTCTTTGAAGGCTTTCCTTTTATGCTTGAGCTTATCCAGAAGCTCCTTGTTCATCCATGCAGGCCTCCTGGTAGTCTTGCCTGACTTTCTCTTTGTCAGGATGCATCACTCCTGAGCTTGGAGGAGATGATCCTTGAATATTAACCAGTTATCTTGGACACCTCTTCCTTCTAGGGTATTGTTCCATGTTACCCTGCCAAACAGATTCCTGAAGAGGCCAAAGTGTCCTCCCCTGAAGTCCAGGGTAGCAGGTTTGCTCTGCACCCTCTTCGTTGCCCTAAGAATCTTGAACCCCACCATTTCATGGTCATTGCAGTCAAGGCTGTCCCTGAGCTTCACACTCCCTAACAGAGTCCCTCCTTGTTGGTGAGAACAAGGTCCAGCACAGTACCTCTCATTGTGTCCGCATTGTGATGATAACTTCCTACTCCAAGTGAGTACGAAGTTATCATCAATGCATTCCAGGAACCTCCTGGATTGTTTATGCACTGCAATTTTGTTCTTCTAACAGGATGGTTAAAGTCCATCATGAGGACCAGAGCTTATGAACATGAAGCTGCTCCCATCTGTCTATAGAGAGCCTCATCCGCTCAATCTTCCTGGTCAGGTGGTCTGTAGAAAACCCCCACTATAACATCTTCTGTCCCTGCCTTCCCTTTATTCCTGCCTGTGAAGTCTCAGTCAGCTCCTCATCCATCCCCAGGCATAGATACTGCCTCTGACTTCTGCTGCTAATATGGACCTATCAACTGCTAAAGTATTTCAGCTGAAAGCACTGGACAAAACAGGTGAAATCCTTAGCAAAATAGGAGGGGTGCCTATTTGTCAACTATCTGGATTCCAATCTTGGTCCAACAGGTGAAACTATGAATAAACTTTAGTAATTTGCCATAGATTTATGACCTGCTTCTTAAAACAGCTATTCTAGACTGGTTAATATTTTTACTCTAATGGATCAGTACTCTTTTCAAAACTGTTTTAACTGTATTATGATCTTGTTGTCAACAATATAATAGCATACGTTCTGCTATGAATGGCTTACAGACTACTCATGCTTTATGATTCTCGGTTTCTGAACTTCTGTTTGAGAGCAGCCTTATTACGGTTAGCTGTAATCTCTGCACCTCAGCATTATTCCACATGCTCTACAGTATCTGTAAGATTAAATCTCATGTTCATTTGTGGTTAAATATTAGAATATTAACTTCAGATAACCCATAATTTTTAAGGCTTAGCCCTATATTGACTTTTTTATGGTTAACATTTAGACCTTTCAAGGATATTTTTGTATGAACAAAATACTCCATGACAAAAATCAGATACAGAGATATAATCTTGCATTTTGAAAAAAAATGTATTCCACTTCAAAGCAGTGAAAACAAACAGTGGAGCTATCTTGCTCAAAAATGTACAACTATGATTTTATCACATTTCAATCTTACACAATTTTCTTTCCGATGCCTCTAATTTTTATGCTCACAAAACCCTCTCCAGGATATATTCCAATTAATAAATGCTAGGTTAAGACACCACAAAATTTCTAATCCACATTTTTTGCTCTGGTCAGCTCTGGACAATGGTCACACCCATGATAACCTTTGCTTATGGCTTTCTTCCTCTCTTTGCATATGATGACAGGCTTGAAAATGAGATGAAGATTCGTTACCAACTTTACTTCCACTTTTATGTCACGATCAAATAGAGAAGTCAAATTCCATGTAAGAAACCTTCATATCCTGCAATGGGACTGGGCGCCATTTTAGGTGGTGGTGGAGATTAAAGTATTAGAGGATTTGATTGCTCCTTTCATTTAGCATGGTATGCTTTTAAAGACTCTGTAATACTTATATTTTTTTAATTCATCCTCTTCATGCAGCCATTATAATACTTCAGCATTCAAAAGTAATGAAAATCATATAGATGCTTCAGTATTAAGGCATTACTATTTTTATATCCACAAGTCACCAGCACTCATTATAGAATCATGTTTATGTAATCACACTCAGCCTCGTTTTATCCATCAAATGTTGTATTTTTATTTGCATTTGACTTAAGAAAAATATCTCTTAGGTACAATTTACCTCTGTGAATTGTTAGAACAAAAAGAATATCAATTATTATAGTAAATTATAGTTCAGTATTTCATTTTTCTATAGCAATTCTTTATTAGGTCAAAAACAATGTTTGTGAAGGTACAATTATATTAATGTAAAAAAAAATTTACAAGCAATGGGAAGCCCTCTACCTATTCCTGTCAGCTCCTGTAATTCATCTCATATCTGATCTGTAGCTTTCCTCCTGTTCTCATCCATCTTTCTGAATTTTCCCATGAAAAACTGTGTTTTTTTAAAGACACTTTGGATCTCTGCTGTGATCAGCTTTGTGCAGTTTACATATATATGCTTCTTAATCTTAAAATTCCCAAGATTTTAGTTTTAAAGATTCATGAATTCTATTTTATAGTCATAGGAAACAAAAATAAAAATTGGCTTTAAAGTCAAAGCAATTTTTTTTGCACTCTGTATCTGCAGTGAATGCCAAACAATTTTAGGTATTGTAGCAATTTTCATAGCTATTTATGGCTGCTATAATTCTTTTCAGAAATTTATATAATGAAATAAAGATTTTTCAGGTCATGCTATCATCTATACCAAACTTAAGATATGTGCAGTAACATGAGAGAAAGACTTTTTCATCTCTCTTCTTGTAGAGAGCTTCTTGTTTACTTCAAGTTATTGCTAAATTTCATGGTGTTCCTAGCATAATGGTGCATTCTTTTTTTTTTTGTTACACTGGGTTTCTGACAGTGCTCTCTTTGAATACTTATATGCAGGAGAGCCCTTCTTCAGTGACAACAAGGTCAGTCCCCACTGGACATTTTTGATCTTTGGGGCAGTCCTGAGCTTTGTTTGCCCTGGCCTTAGCACCTACAATGCACTTGTAGCCCCAAACCCAACACCATGACACACTGGAACAAGAAGTAGAAATTTGACCTAGAGGTGAACACCAGAACAGGATGGATGCTGCAAAAGCACAGTGACCATTAGTGAGGGAGATGTCCACCAACTAAGAAACATTAGAGCCATCACTGCCTTTAGGGGTGAATGTAGGGATCACTTGAACCTGTTATTCTTTGCATTCTGAATAGTGTTTTAATAACTTTCTGACATCTGAGCCTATAATAATAATTAAAAGAGATATCTAAATTAGATAATTGCTTGCTGATGAATGAATGCTGGACTTGTGTGTGTGTGTGTGACATCCTTATGCATCCATGAAATGAAAAAGAACTTTCGGAAGCTGAACCAAATAATTAAAACAGTCGTATTTCCAGGCAAATATTATGTTCCAACATAAATTAATCCTCTGCTAGAGCAAATTACCAAAATTGATCTAGGCACTTTAATGAAAGCAGAGCATTAACAGGCAAATATAGAAGCCTGTAAAAATCCCATCCCCAAAATGTTGGTAAGAAAACATTGAGGGAAGAAGAAAAGTCTTAAATTCATCCTTCTAAATCATGAAAGCACCTCTTTTCATGTGGGATGGTCCACGGTGAAATCTCACCAAAGCACTAAATCCATTTCCACGATTTTCTTGAGGCTAGTTTCTCCTTCTTATCAACATGTGGGTAGCATGGGAAGCCATTTGCAATATGAAAAGAATTATGTATCTTGGTTTTGTTGACTTAGCCACTGTAGAGGTAAGCACCTGAATTCAATTTAATCCTTTCTGATGCTACCAGTTTATCATAGCAAGTGGGAATTGAATATCTTCTGTGAGGTTCTTTCAAGTTCATCTATTGAAAATTCACCTCCTGAACATCCTGACAATGAGATGGATAAACAGATTGATTGTATTCCAATAAAAAACATAATAACTTCTATCCTGTACATTTTTAAATTTGTAAGAAATCTAACTTTGATTACTAGGAAGTATCCTGAAAGGTAAAGCTTCCAATCTACTCTTAAATTGGACTTAGATCTAAGTGTTCTACCATCTAAGTTAGTGGAATTGATTTATGAAGAATGTACTTCCTCCTTGCTATGGTTTGTATGACGTAGTTACATATGTGTGTTCTGATAACATATGTATATTGAAGTTTTGAGGGTTTTTTTCAGCCCACTAGAATTAAACAACTTTCAGTATGTGTGTGGTGACACGCAGAGAGGGGGAATTGTAGTAATTTACTAATGAAGGTTTAGGTGTCCAAGAAATTTAGGAACAGCTAAGTTTAGGAACTTCAGGGGATCCACGTTAATGTTTTATTTCAGATTGGGAGTATGTTTTGAAAAGAATCTCTCAGTTACACCCTCTTACCATCCTTTGGTTCACATTCTGACATAACTGGGAGACTCATTCCAACTGCTGATGACTAGTGGTAACCTGAAGCAAACCCTGCAAAATGAGTAGTTTGTGGTTGTTATGTCCTTAACATCAAACATTTTGCTTAGTTTTGGACAAAGAACTGAAAAGTTCCCTGGATTTTAGAAGAGTATACTTCAACCTATTCAGAGATATGCTTGGAGAAGAAGAGTCCAGGAGAGCTGCTCGATATTCAACGGTCACCTACTTGAAGCTCAGAAAGGTCCATTCCAACAAGTAGGAAATCAAGCAAAGGCAGCAGGTGGCCAGCATGAATGAGCAAGAAGCTTCTAACTTAACTCAGACATTGAAAGAAAATGTACAAGAGGTGGAAGCAAAGGCAGGTCATCCAGAAGAAATATAGAGCTGCAGTCTGATTGCAGATTGCAGTCTGAAAGCCAAGGCCCAGCTGGAGTTGAATCTGGCAAGGGATGTGAAGGAAAAGAAGGAAGGGTTCTACAAATATGTAAACAGTAGAAGGGAAACTAGAGTAAAGGAGGACCCGCTTCTGAATAGGGACAGGGACCTGGTGACAAAGGACATGGAAAAGTTTGGGGTACTTAATGTTGTCTTTGCCTCAGAAGGATGCCTTTGGGAATCCCAGGCACTTGAGACCAGGAGGAAAGTCTGAAGCAAAGAAGATTTATCCTCAGTGGAGGAGGACCAAGACAGAGATCGCTTAAACTGCACATGCATAAGTCCACAGGGCCTGACAGGTTTCACCCAGAAGTGCTGAAATTCAAAGACTTCTTTATATAAAATCGTTAATGTATATATAGCATGTGAAGAGATAAGAGCTTTGTTTTGAGATGAAAAGGAATAATGAAAATGTTAGTCATGTTAAGTTCTTCCTTCAGTATTTAAAAGTTGTCTGAGTTTTTGAACTCGTGAAGTTCAAAGGAAGGAGAAACTAAGGTCAACCATAAAGAGGCTAGAACACAAAAACAACTCCCAGTCCTTTGTGCTTACTTCCTGGAAGTGGATGAAAGTAATCCATTTCAATGGTCATATCATCTTGACCAGGAGAGGCAGGTAAAAAGATTTTCTCAATTCTGATCTCTACAGGAATGTGTACTATTCTCAGCTTGAAGATTTGAGGATCTCAGTTATTGCAAATCAGCCAAGCTCTCAGTTTTCAGTTATACTGAAATCAGACATATTGATAACAATATTGCTTATAAAAAGCCGTCAGTTCCATTGATTGAAGCTCAACAAATAATGGCATTTTAACACAAACTATTTTGAAGCAGATATCATAGCTCTTAGCCAATTTTACCTCTAAGAAAAGCAGCTTTAGGCCATGTTTAACTTAAAGTGCAAAACAGTTGCATTCATTTTGATGGAAGAGGATTTTATTTTACATTCACTGAAGATGGCAGAGTTATTTTTCATTTTTAAAGCCAGGCAAGAATATGACATTTTGCAGGTTTGTTTTTTAAGTAATAGTTGTTTAAGAAAACTGAAATATTTGAGAGTTTAGTGGATTCCAAACAGCTATGATATATAGATTGTGTATCTATCAGTATTTAAAAACTGAATTAAAGTGAAATAACTTTTCTTCAGTAATTTTCCTGTTCTTTTTGCTTACATATTCAGCTAGTGCTACCTGATAATAACACCTTATATTTGGGAGTTATGTGGAATGGAATGTCAAATCTAAACCAAATCTAAGTAGTGTCTTTTGCATTTCTACATATTTTCTAGTCAGCACAGCAAATGCAGAAAACCAGACTCATCAGTATTGCTGTCTATTAAAGGTCAATGTAAAATGCAAGCATTACAATGCCAAACATAATATTGAATTTAAGTGTTTCTACACATGGAAGCTTTAAACATACTTAGGTTTTCTCTTACCATTTTTATTATTTTATCCATATATCCACACTCATATATCTCTGTCTATTTGTAATGTAATTTAAGTATGTTTACAAATAATATGGAGAAAATATATGAATAGGTAAATATTAAAAAACTGTCATGACTTCTTATGGGAATTTTATCCATGCAAAACATGTCAAAATGTGACCTGCAACTTTCTGGAAATCAGACTTCTAGATAACTGTGACTGTTCCAGCTGTCATCATACTTAGGAATACATGTTTCACTTCAAAACAGCCCAGTTTCTAGATGCCTAGGGAACTATAGGGTACTGTGGCTTGGGGCAAGAGATCAGAATGAGAATGTTCCCACTTTTTATGGGCTTGCACAATATGCAGCTTAGCTGGGCTCTGCTTTCAGCTCTTTACAACTGAGACATTAAGGGGAAAATAGCTTCAAACTCTTCTTTCTCCAGAACTCACAATAGATTGAAACAGCTTCAGTCTTCAAAAATATATTTCTAAATCTTCCATTATAAGAAGTAGCAAAGACCTAAGTCCTGTCGCTTTCAGATGAGCAAGCACACAAGAGGAAAGGCATTTCTTTTCCCATATGAAACTAATCTTTCCCATCAGCCACTGTATCAGGAAATTCAGAAACATAGTGAATCTCATGGTGTCAAATTTCTTTCTTTAACTCACAGTTCATCTCCACTGAAGAGAGATGGGAAGAAAAAACCCAATATGTGTATGGTTTAATTAATGGAAATTTTTTAAGTTGTCTTTGGAAACTCTTAGCAGACTCTTCCTTCAGGGAAAGTTGTTGCATGTTCTGACCTAGCAGTTTCTATGACTCAAATAAAAGATTAAAAGAAGACATACTGTGAAAGATATTACACTGTGCTGTGCAGCTATCACTCTTTTATATTAGACAGCAAGAACACTTATTTGATTACAGTTTTCTAAAGGCAAGATTCATGTTTACAAGCAAAATATCTGAAAAGAAAAGAAGTTTGTGAAATGGTTTATCAGTAATAACAGCATCTGGAGGCAAAGGCTAAAAGAGACTTGGCCTCCTGTTTTAGCCATTTCCAATGTCTCTCTAACCAGAAAATCAATTAAGTGACTTTAAACTAACAAACACAAGCATATCTGCATGGCAGAGCAGAATTTAGCCCAGAGGTATTGCTTTTCAGTCTCTAAAATGATGATGGTCTGAGAGTTTGGCTGAAGGAGAGAAGCCAGCTACACAGTGAGACAATCAGATGGTAAGCAGAGAAAGAAAAAACAACACTAAACAACAATAAGGAAAAAAAAAAAAGTGTTCTAACATGAGAACTGAGTGGGTAAATATGAGTTAGAAATTTTATTCTAATTTTTTTTCATGGAAGAGTGATTTTAGAAAGAGACTATGAGAACCATAATTTGAACTGTGAGTTAATCTGTGTCTCAGCCCATTAAACTGGAGTGTCTGCACTGTGAACTGAGGTGTGAACTGAGGTAATTAGACTAATTGTTCTGACTGGGGATTCTGACTGTAGTAGGCAGAAAAAGAACAATTTTTAAGAGGGTATAGAAGAAGCCAGGCAATACAATTCTTTCGCAGCTAAAAGGATGACACATTTTGTTGTGGGAATTGAAATATGGGCAGAAGGATAGTAAAGAAAAAGAGGAACATTGCATCTACCCTGCCTTCCAATACAATTGTACTGCTTCTCCTGTCCTATATGTATCAGAAAGCATTTGAAAGACTCCTAAATATCTCCTCCTCCTCTCTGTATTTGTCTCCAATACAGCTGGTCACAGTAGCATTAGTCTGCCCTGACAACTTTACCCTCTCTGCTTCTCATGCATTCTGTTCAGCTACAAAAAAAAGTATCTGAGACATAGGACAACAACGCATATTTGACAAAAATATCTTGAACCTACCACTTCTGGAATGAGCAAAGAAAGGGTGAAAAGGAGACAGTAGGAATGGAGGAATTTAATGGCAATGCTGCAACTACTGTTGTGATCACAGATTGTTGTTCCATTATTTTGTTATCACTTTTAGTTAGCACTAGTGCTGAAATAAATTGTCCCACACACACCTGTTTCCAACTATTTGCTCTTACTTTTGTCCCAGTACAAGCATTTGTATGTCCATTAAAGAAATTAGATGGAGAAATTAATTTGGAATAAAAATATAAGTTTTTTCTATACTATTTCCTAATTTGCATTACCTTCTTGGTGCTATTTTTTTATCAGGCTTAATTTCCTCACTGCTTTTGAAAGTAAATTCTGTATTACATATAAAGAAACATATAAAACAATGATGATTCCATAAGATGCTGTGGGATTTGAACTCCTCAGAAAGACCTGGATCACTCTTGTTATGGGCAGGAGAGACATGAAGAATCAGATCTGTTGTTCCTGTCAGTACTAGGAGAAAGAATAGATGTTGCCTAGCCACTTAGAAGCAACTATCAACCTTTCCTCATCAGCAGCAAGTTAACGTTTCCAGGCAGTGAAGAAGCTGAGTGCTCTGACCATACCTAGATCTGCCTCAGAAATGGCAGAGATTTCCAGTCTTATTAACCAGGTAAAAATTGTAATGGGTTTTGTAATCTAGGGTTTTTTTTTACTTTCTTAGGACTTTGCAGTAGCATCCTGTATAAAGGATCTGAACACAAGATCTGAAAAGAGTGGAGACTCAAAAATCCTATTCAAACCCCTTTGAATACATTTTTTCCTAGAAATCTCAAAGTCCAAGTTTTGTTAGTTCAATACTCTTGAAAAATATATATGGATGCATTTTGATATCAACTATTTAATTGATGCAATGGTCAATTAAATAAGCTGGAACCTTTTTTTCTACAAATCATCCGATCAATCAGAAAAAATACCACTTGATTTTTGAAGTAATCCAAACCAGAGCTAGAATATTGTGCTCTGGAGCAAGTAAAAGCACTGGATTATGCAGAGGGATATAGATGTATGAAATGAGAGAAAGACTGAACGGTTTCCTTCTCCACTCCATATTCAGAAAGATTTGGTAGCTCTTTGAAAACATTCTTGCATGAAAACACTGAACAATCTGTGTAGGTCTTCCTTATACTGCAGCTCAGAGCAAAAAAAAATTTTAAGTGTTTATGGTTTATTTCACACTTCTGCAATACATCTGGGGCTGGGGACCAGTGGATGACAGAAACCCTGGAGATAACAGTGATAATTGCTAATCTGTTTTAGATATAGAGAAAGTCAAAGAGATTGGGCTCAGGCTACATGATTAACAAGTCTATTAGCCACCTGCGACGATGATCCAGTTTATAATGCAGAGACAATTACCCAATGGGAGGTGAGGCCATCACACCACCTGTGGACCTGAGACACCACATGAAAGACTGAGCCCAAGGTGGAACTTTTCTGCACAGGGGCCAGGCCACCAACCAGGACCAGGACACATCCAGCAGTCAGCATGAGTGTCTTGTGCCCTGGGTCTGTGCCACCAGTCTAGCCTGTACCAGAAGGGCAATGAATATGGCTGGTGTGAGTATGATGTTTAGGACAGAAACATTAGACTAGATTGCAATCTACCTGAGCCATCCTGCTTAATAAATAAATGAATTCTCAATCCATGGAATGGTGTAGTTGTCTCCATGTCATGGAGTGGTGTCGTTCTCTAGTTTTGGCCTCCCCACCCTATTCCCTCAAGAAATTAGTATTTTCAATTAGGAGGTGGCTAACTAAAAAATTTTCCAAAGGTAAAGCACACACAAGTAAATTATTAACTTGTCTGTTTCAGTGGGAGAAATTATATATGTATGTAGGAAACACCTACCTACAAAACAGGAATGAAGTTACCTATGAAAGTAATACGTATTTTTTACTCAGCAATGTGATTTGTCTTTTGCAGAATCTTTTCAGGTGCCGCATTCCAGAGGACATTCCAGTAGATCTTATTCTGCCCTCTAGTGCAAAAGAGTAATGGTAATGTGCCAGAATGACAAAAGACATCAGAGGAGGCAAGGAGCAGTGAAAGCCATTTCTTATTCTCTAAGAATCGATCTCTTATTTTATGTAACAGTGACAAATTCACTTGTTCTCAGTTTTCATTCATTTTAACCACTTCAGTGGGCCATATTATCAAAAGTAGTTCTGTTGAGTTCAACCATCCTCCTTCATTCCTTCCACCTTACATTTATCCATCAACCCAATGTTGTCAAAGAACCCTGATAACGTTGCAATCATTTGATTTATCTTCACCTCCACTCTGACCTTTCCTTCCAAGGCTCAGTGTCCTCACAAAACTGTGAGTATAGGAACTGCACTCTGGTTTGGGGATTCCCATCCATGTGTCACACCTTCACATTTACAGTGTTCGGCCTAACTGGCAGGGGCTTATGTCCATCATTAGTATTAGCTTGCATATATAATATCACGGCACATTTATCAGATAGCAGTTATTTCAGAGAAGGAAGAAGTCACTCTGAGGCAATTATTTCACTACATCTTTTGGTTAAGAGTTACTTTTGGCTTTCAGATTACAAGGAAAAAAAAATATGCAAAAATTTTTTATTTTTTCTTTTATTATATTAGGAAAAATTTGAAATTGTTTTATTTTAATGATGCAGTACTGACAATTTTCAGCTGAAATAAGCAAAATCGAGGACTACAACTAGTCTCCATACAGCTATCTGCCAAGGAATTTTTCTTTACCTTCTAGAATGCCTTTGATGATATCCCAGACCTTGTTGGAATATTTTCCCCGCTAAAATAAAAGAATAATGTAACTTCAAAGTAGTATAGGGATCGATTAACCAAAATTCTGTTCTCTGCAGGCTTCTCTATGATCAAAATGAGGCAGGAAATATTGTTGACCAAACTTTACAGACAGAAGTGAATGATCTGGGCTTTTTCCTTCATTGGCTATGAGACACTTAGTCAATAAAGATAATGTGTACTTCCACGTCACAGCTGACATCAAGAAGAGTCTTAACTCTTTGACTTGTCAGACTAATTAGTCTGTATTAGACATGCTTATTTTAAATTTATTTTTGTAGGTCCACCTATCCTGCATGACTTTTACTGTGTCAATTATGTTAACATCTGTAGAATTATATTGTGGAAAAACACTGACATCTGAGAGAACATATTCTCAAAAAGGGCTCTTGCTGTGGTAAATTCTGAAAGCGGCAAAACCCTGCGGCAAAACCACAAGTCAAGAAGGCAAAGGCCCAGGGAAGAGGGAGAGCCTCAAGTCACCTCCCCCCTGAGCAGGAAGAGTGAGCCGCTGCTAATGAGGACAACAGGGACTCAGTGTGGGCAGAGACTGGACTAATGATGCCCCATGCCCCTCATGTACAAGAGCAGCCCACAGAGAGCGCGAGTGACCAGGAGCATGGTGAACAGGGTGGGCAAACATGTCAGAAAGGTAAGGTGCAGCAGTTCATACAGGCAGGGCGAGCAGAGAGGGAGTAGTCCATCTGCGTCTAGAACTTCTCTGAGCTAGTTTCATCTTACCGTCCTCCACGAGTGGACTGAAACGTGGTCTCCACTCACATCAAAACCACCACCAAGAAAGAACATGGCAACCCAAACGGAGCTGTCATGCAGACATGCAGCCGTCCAGGTCCCAGTCTGCAGGGAGTGCCTGAGCCTGTCAATCCTGCCGAGGGCAGCAGTGACAGCCCCTGTGTGTGCTGCGATCAGCTGGATGATCTGCTCAGCCTGGTGGCGGAACTCAAAGAAGAGGTTGAAAGATTAAGAAGTATTAGGGACTGTGAAAGGGAAATTTATCGGTGGAGAAATACCTTGGCACCCCTGAAGCAAAAGGAGAAAATGGAGGCTCCAAACGAGGCAGGTAGTCCCCTCATCCTCTTGCTGCCAGGGGACCTAAGAGATGGATGAGACTGGAAACAGGTCCCTGCTCAGGGAGGCAGGAAAATCCTCTCCTGACCTCCCTCACCCTCCATGGTGCCCCTTCAGAACAAGGCCCTGGAACTTTTGAATGAAGTAGAGAAGGATGAAGAAAATGAGTCGAACAAGGAGGAAGATGAACCGCAGAGGAGTCATTGTAGTGGGTGACTCCGTTCTGAGAGGTGTCAAAGGCCCAATATGCAGACCGGACCCACTTCATAAGGAAGTCTGTTGCCTCCCTGGGACCTGAGTCAAGGCAAAATTCCCTGCTCT
The DNA here is from genome assembly GCF_965140245.1 of Athene noctua. Lineage (NCBI taxonomy): Eukaryota > Metazoa > Chordata > Aves > Strigiformes > Strigidae > Athene > Athene noctua. Next base: position 21,705,744 of record NC_134040.1, on the reverse strand, counting down.
AGTGAGACTCAAGGACTACTACAGCCTCTTGGTTTATGAGGTAGGTAGCGACGACATTACCAGGAGAAGACCTAAAGAAATTAAGAGAGATTTCAGGCCCTTGGGGAAGCTGATTAAGGGTTCAGGGTCACAAACTGTGTTCTCCTCCATCCCTTCAGTTGTGAGAATGGATGAAGAAGAATACAGGAGTACTCAACAGATGAACCTGTGGCTCCAAGACTGGTGTTACCGTCAGGGCTTCGGATTTTTTTTTGGTATACAAGACACCAGAACTTTTGGCATTAGATGGGATGCACCTGTCCAAAGGGGGAAGAGGACCTTGGGGCAGGAGTTAGATGGTCTCACTGACAGAGCTTTAAACTAGATTTGAAGGGAGAAGGGGGCAAAACATTGGCCATCTGAAGTGCATGTTTACCAATGCACACAGCATGGGTAACAAACAGGAGGAGCTTGAAGACATAATGAAATAGTTAAATTACGATGTCATGGCTATTACAGAAACATGGTGGGATGTCCCCCATGACTGGAGAGTGCCAGTCGATGGCGACAATCTCTTTAAAAGGGATATATAAGGAAAGAGAGGTGGTGGGGTGGCGCTGTATGTTGGGGACAGTTATGATTGCTTTGAGTAAAACTGTAGCGGAGACAGGGTGGAGTGTCTTTGTGTTAGAATCAGGGGGAAGGCCAACAGGGCAGATGTCATAGTAGTAGTCTACTATAGGTCACCCACCCAGGACAGAGAGGTGGATGAAATATTCTATAGGCATTTAGGTGAAATCTCACGATCACTTGCCCTTGTTCTTGTGGGGGACACTCAATTCCCAGACATCTGCTGGAAATACAACACAGCAGAACGGGACCAGTCCCGGAGATTCCTGGAAAGTGTAGGAGATACATTCATGACACAGCTGGTGAGTGAACGGAGAAGAGAAGGTGCTCTGCTGGACCCCCTCTTTGTGATCAGAGAAGGACTGGTGGATGATGTGGCACTTGGAAACCAACTAGGGCACAGCGATCATGAAATAGTAGAGTTCTCTAGTCTTAGAGAGGCCGGGAGAGGGCTAAACAGAACTGACATCCTGGACTTCCAAAGGGCTGACTTTGTCTTATTTGGGCACCTGCTTGACAGGATCCCTTGGAAGATGGACCTGAAGTATATAGGTGTCCAGGAACGTCTGGGCACTATTTAAGAAGGAAGTTAATGGCTCAGGAGCAGGCAGCCCCAGGTGCTGTGAGAGAAGACAGCAACAGAGAAGACCATATTGGCTAAACAGGGTTTTGGCTGCAACTTAGGGAGAAAAGGAGTTTACAGATTTGGGAAGAAGGGGCTAGCCTTGGTTACAAAGATGATGTGAGGCTATGCAGGGCAGAAAGCAGGAGGTCTAAAGCCCAGCTGGAAATTAATCTGGCTTCAGGAATCAAGGACAACAACAACTGTTTCTATAAGTATGTGAGCAGCAAAAGAAAGATCAGAGAGAGCCTTTATCCCCTGTTAGACTCAGGGGGAAACACAGTAACGAGTGATGAGGAAAAGGCTGAGGTGCTTAATGACTTCTTTGCCTCAGTCTTTAATAACAAGACTAGTATTACTGAGTGAATCCAGACTCCTCAGCCAGAATACAGAGACTGGGAGAATGACCTCCCCACAATCCAGGAGGACACATTCAGTGACCTGCTGCATCACACAGACACACACAAGTCTATGGGACCAGACAGGATACACCCGAGGGTGCTGGAGGAGCTGGCTGGGGTGCTCGCCAGGCCACTTTCCATCATTTACCAGCAGTCCTGGCTGAGCAGGGAGGTCCGGACAGATTGGAAGTTGGTCAGTGTGACGCCCATCTATAAGAAGGATTGGAAGGATGATCCAGGAAATTACAGGCCTGTCAGCTTGACTTTGGTGCTCGGGAAGCTGATGGAGCAGCTCATCCTAAACACCATCATGCAACACATGAGGGACAAACAGATGCTCAGGCCCAGTCAGCATGGGTTTATGGAAGGCAGGTCCTGCTGGACAAACCTGATCTCCTTCTACGACAGGACGACCTGCTTATTGGATGAGGGAAAGGCTGTGGATGTTGTCTACTTTGACTTTAGCAAGGCCTTTGACACCGTTTCCCAGACCATTCTTCTGTCAAAATTGGCTGCTTGTGGCTTGGATGGGCACACGCTTTGCTGGGTAAACAACTGTCTGAATGTTTGGGCCCAAGGTGTTGTGGTGAATGGAGTTAAATGCGGTTGGTGGCCTGTCACAAGTGGTGTCCCCTAGGGCTCTGTGTTGGGGCACTCCTGTTTAACATCTTTACTGATGATCTAGACGAGGGGATTGAGTGCACCCTCAGACAGTTTGCAGAGGACACCCAGTTGGGTGGGAGTGTTGATCTGCTCGAGGGCAGGGAGGCTCTGCAGAGAGACCTGGACAGGCTGGAGCCATGGGCTGAGGCCAACTGGAGGAGTTTCAATAAGGGCAAATGCCAGGGGCTGCCCTTGGGCCACAACAACCCCCAGCAGCGCTACAGGCTTGGGGAGGAGTGGCTGGAGAGCTGCCAGTCAGAGAGGGACCTGGGGGTGTTGACTGACAGCCAACTGAACAGGAGCCAGCAGTGTGTCCAGGTGGCCAAGAAGGCCAATGGCATCCTGGCTTGTGTCAGCAATGGCGTGGCCAGCAGGGACAGGGAAGGGATCTGACCCCTGTACTGGCACTGGTGAGGCCGCCCCTCGATTCCTGTGTTCAGTTTTGGGCCCCTCACTACAAAAAGGACATTGAATGACTTGAGCGTGTCCAGAGAAGGGCAACGAAGCTGGTGCAGGGTCTGGAGCACAGGTCGTACGAGGAGTGGCTGAGGGAACTGGGGGTGTTTAGTCTGGAGAAGAGGAGGCTGAGGGGAGACCTCATCGCCCTCTACAGCTACCTGAAAGGAGGTTGCAGAGAACTGGGGATGAGTCTCTTTAACCGAGTAACAAGTGATAGAACAAGAGGAAATGGCTTCAAGTTGCTCCAGGGAAGGTTTAGACTGGATATTAGGAAGCATTTCTTTACAGAATGGTTTGTTAGGTGTTGGAATGGGCTGCCCAGGGCAGTGGTGGAGTCCCCATCCCTGGAGGGGTTTAAGAGTCGGGTTGACATAGTGCTGAGGTATATGGTGTAGGTGGGAACTGTCAATATTAGGTTAATGGTTAGACTAGGTGATCTAGTGTATCTCATATATACATATAAGAGAAATAATGCAATTGTCCTCAGTAATTCAGTTATGAAGCAGATATGTGGTGAAGAAAATAATAAAGATTCATAATCCACTACAATACCAAAACGATACTTCTCTGGCACAGCTTAATGTATTATTCAAGCAGATGTCTCTAAGACTCTTTCCAGGGACTACTCCCAAAATGCTAAAGCTTACATGTCATGTTCTGCTCTGAAATCTGTCAAAAGAAATTACCTAGCCTTTTCAACTGGGAAGAGTTAGCATTTTTTGGGGGAAATTTATTGTTACTTTATTGTTGTTGACATTTTCTTTACTGATTGTCCCACAGATATGATATTAAAGAGACTGCAGAAAATTTCTGCTCAAAGCAAAACTCAGTAAAATATTTCTTTATTTGAGGAAAAGAGTTATTGAGAGAGAAAGGATTGTATCCAATTATTTTGCAATTGGAGATGATAATGGCACAATGTAAAATGAAAAGTGATATAGTTTACAGTCTTCCTTTGGAAATGCACAGGTTGAGATCCACTCTGCATTACCTAGACATTTAATTTATGTCTACAGAATTTCTAAGTTCTGGTGCAGTCAGTGGATATAAATATGTGTCTGAATACTTCCAAAAGGAAAATTTGTTAGCTAAGATTTGGCCACTAAATTAAGAGGACAAATTTCCTCTTTAGACCTTCAAAGTTACTTTTCTCTCTTCTTTAATTATAAAAGAAATTCAGACACTGTAGACTTGATTCAGTTGCTTTAAGATGGGTCATTAATGTATCTTGAGATTAATGTTAGCAGTGAGGGCATGTTACCAATCCTCCAGCATCTGAGCCAGAGGGACACGGGTCTCCTACAAGTCCTGTGTAGTATCCGGTAGCTTCATGGCAGTCTTACATACTGTAAAGTATTTCAAATGGTACTTGACATTTACATCCTTATTTTTGAGCAAGTGAATCAGTATCTTGAACAATGTTAGGTCATTAGGAATTTAATTGTGAGTGCAAATTACCCTCATCTATTGGAACTGACCCTCAATAAATACCCAAATACCAAATGGAATAAAACTCCTACTGTAAATGAGCATTAAATGAAACAAATACAGGTGACAGATATATCTTCTAACTTTAAACAGAAATTTGGTGGACCTTACAGAAACATACATGTCATTTCATCTGATCTTAAGTCTTTTGGTGTATGTCAAATCACCAATACAGTTTATGATGCAATTATATAGTACCAATCTACATTTTAACAGGCTTTCTTATATTTTATTGCCAATGAATTACAGCATTCATTACCCTCCTTAACAACTTGCAGGTCTGAGTTGTATTTTGACATACTGAGGTTCCCTTTCTTTCTCTTATCTACCAGTTGCAGATTCCACTGTTTATGTTTATGTAAGTAAGAGCATGAAAGTTCTGCTTCTACATTTATGTTTCTGCACATATGTGCACATGTACAGTAGATGAATGCAAATGCCAATTTTATATTTATCTAAATATTTATCTTCTGAATGTATTACATGTCTGAAAATACTTTTTCAGTTTGCAGTTTTCACTGGAATGTAACTGGTTTGTTTTACTAATATCTGATATAACTTAAAGTAAAACAAAACATTTTAACTCATGAAGCCTAGCTAAAGCTTTGATTTTTTATTTTTTTTTCTTCTGGAACCTTAATTTAAACTAACAGTGTAAGTTATAATAAATTTAGCGCTCAAGAGATGTTATTCCAACATAAAATCCTATACATTATTCTATATAGCTAAATGTATCTTGGGGTTAGGTGTTAACCTCACTGTGTCAGAGAAAAATAAAAGCATCCTTAAAAATCCTTCTCAGATAGCTATAAGTGATGCTAGACAGAATCACAGAATCACAGAGTCATCTAGGTTGAAAAAGACCTTGAAAATTATCTATAGTCCAACCATTATCCTATTCCATATGCCACAGTTCATTCTGTATAATGTCATGGATATTTCACCCCAAGGCTGATTCTGATCAAGCTTTTTGTCTCATTAATAACCTCTGTAATAAAATCGGATCATCCGGACATAGTCTAATAAGGCCTCAGTTTTTATTTCACAATGTCAGATTTGTTTCAGGCATTCAAAAATGTAGGCAACAATGAACTCTATGGCTGTAAGGAAAGAAGGTAGAGAGGCATATTAAATAAAAGCCTTTGAGACAAAATCAGTGTGAGACTGAGGGTATATAAAAGGGTGTCTTGACTTTTCAGAGGTACTTAGAAACTTTCAGAGATTCTGAAAAGCTGAAGGCTTTCCTTGCATTGCTCTCTTTTCGATATTATTTATTATTCTGTTTTAAGTGCTATAGGTTTCAGACACTGATGATTATCTTAATATCTCCCTTTTAGAGGAACACAAGTGAATGGCAGAGAGGTTTATTATCTTCTCTGGATTTTAGGTGGAGTCAATACTTGAATCAGAAACATTGTAGTGTCCACTAATAGTAGACTGATATTGATGGAGAAAGGATTATCTAGTTTCTGTTAAATTAGCTTTATTCCAAGAGCATCATGCTTATAATATAGCCAGTTTCCACCCCACTGACTTCTTTACTATCAAGGAAAATTGTAAGTCTCTAAGTATCATCAAATATTCAATACAAGCATCAAAAGGAACATCAGTATAAAATATTTCTTCAGTTTTCTGAAAAGAAAGCAAAAATAAAAACATAAACCAGGAAAACCCCCTAATTTATTTCTCCACATTCTAGCTTGTATTGAAAGGTGTTGAAAGTATTTGAGTACTTAATTTGGGAATACTTAATGTTTGTGAACATGAAGAATAGTGTTTTGAGTTTATACTAAATAGTAATGAGTAAATTATTGAGAATATCTTCTTCAATCAGCTATTATTTTAAAATTGTATTATTTTATCCCAGTTATTTATCCATGCCCTTACTACAACATCTAGAAATCAGTAACATATTGACATACTTCAAGAAGTTCATATATAGAAAAATACATACAGAGCTGACTTTCTTGTGGTATGAAAATAAGTTTGAATATCTATTTGAAAATCTCTGTCGCTATGTTATTTAAGTGAAGACTTGGTCTTATATTTCTAATAAAATCTATAAAATAAAAATCCAACCTTGAAATAAAAGGGACTAATATTGCTCTATGAAATATTTTGATATTTTCAATATGAGTGAAGATTTCAGATAAGTAGCAAAAATTCAGAGAGAAAATACTTAAAGAAAAATTATTTTGTCAGAAGACAAAATACCTGTAGAATGCCTAGTCTGTATAGAGTTCTTGGACCTCCATCCTATATGAAAGAATTTCTATAACATCACTACATAATGTAATTTTTAGTATTAATTTTTAATTTACCCTAGGAGACGGATCATTTGGTTTACAGAGTCTACATATTTCAAGCTAAAGGCTCGAATCATTCTGCCATCCATTTCTGCAAATAGTTCATCAGTGATTTATTCTGAATATTCAAATTAATCATAACTGTGCTCTAAAAAAGCAAGAAAAGAAGCAGAAAATACCTTGGTGCACTCTCAGCAGAGAGAGCTAAGAGTGGCATGCTGTCATTTCCCAGTGATATTATCCTTTAGCGATCATTTACATTTTTTAAAAACCTCTTAGCCTTACTTTGCATTGCCTTTCCACCCAGAAATGCTTCCCTCTGTCAGTGCCACTAGGCTCTCCCCAGTATGCTTCTGAACTTGGAAGGCATCCAGTGAAGAGCTGCAGAGTTTACTTGTGCCCTACCAGGGGGGAATCAAGATATGGTGCATATGCAATGTGTCATCCAGTTTTCTTAGAACTTGTAAAAGATCCAGCTGTGCTGTTAATTTGGTCAGGCCTCAGGCCTTCCACAGCACATCAGTTTTACTTGATTTACATTCCAGAGCCTACATTATAGTTCTATGTCAGGAATCAGTGGGGAAAAGATCCTTATCGAGCTCCTTGCCTTGCAAGACAAAAGCAAGAGAGTCCAAAAAAAAGTAATGGATATAATGTATTCTGTAAATATATTTTCTGCATACTTGTTTATGAGACAATTTTTCTAATGGTATCCAGAAGAAGGATCAGAGAGAAAATACTTTAATTTTCAACATTTGCAGTTTTATTTGAATAAGTTTAAAAACCTAAAAGCAAACAAGTATTGCCTATTTGGTTACTTGTAAATTATTTTCTTAGTTTCACTGAATATATAATATAGTTCATTTTATTTTGTTACTTTTAAGTTCTTATTATGCAGAAAAAATTCTGACAGTTTCCAGGTTTTTCCCTATCTTGACAAGAAACACCTCCTTGAAAACAAAACAAATTAAAACAAGAAAGAATTTGAAAGAACAAAAGCAGCAAATTCAGATGGTCACTGCAGGAAGTTTTTTACACAAATAGAAACATTACTAAGAGTTAGTCTTGCGGTAAAGTGAAATGGCAAATTGTAAACATCCATATACTGAAGGAGATAATTTTTTCAAAAGTAAGAATAGGATACAAGAATCCAAAACCTTCAAAGGAAGAAAAAAGCACTTTGAAAATTAAATAAATAAAGGACTGCTTACTTTTCCTGAAGGTAGTTTTAGAGGACAACTTTTTTCTAAGAAGGATAATTTATTCAACCATGGGTAAATACGTACTGAAAATACTTGTTATTATCTCTTTCAAATATTTTATAGCTAATTGGAACGAATCAAATGAAACAACTGGAATTCAGATGGTGGGTTTATGTTTAGGTATACATCAGTTTGGTAGCATTAGGAAGCTTAAGGAATTTAAGCATTAGGAACTTAAGGAATACTGGAGAAAGTTGATGTTGCAGGTTTTTATTAGATTATGTAACTAAAACATTTTGTGACACATCTTTCCTTATATTGCTTTGATATCAATATTCAATGATATTAAAATTGAAAAATAGTAAAAGGATAATTAACTCCCAGAAGTCTCTAGAGTACATTTCAATATATGAAAAAGTTTTAGTCATGTGTACATGTACAGTATTTATCATATCCCACTAACATAAATATGAGTAATTCAACACATTTGTTTGTAAACACTTGAGAAGCAACCAGAAGGAACAAATTATATGAGCTATATCAATAAAGTACTTCATCTTGACTTTTAAGTACTTCAGCATGTTGATGATAAACTTACTACAGCTTTTGTAAGGCAAGAAGTTCTGAAAAAAGTCATGAATATTTTTTATTTACTACCAAAGTAATATGTTTGTTACAAAATTTAAAATGTTTAAAAAGGATTTGTGAAAACGTGTAGATGACATAATTAGGTAAGTTTCTCAAATTTTGAATAGTTCCTAGAAATGACACATTAGTTACTTTTCATTTTCTTTTGCAGTGACTACATTTGTGGCTTTATTGTTGTTGAATATGACCCTCTCTTCTTGTTTTTTCCCAGCATCAAATTTGCATGTTTTAGTCATCACTTAACTACCCAGGCACTCAGATGGAATGTGCAAAATAGTTTTGATGTAAATCATAAAATAAAATTTCATATTTGTTTCATAGAAATAAGGATGAGGCAATCAACTTTTATTTACTGATGCAGTTTTGAGGACTGTCTTAATGGCAATAGGAAGCCCAGGTCCAGTCCTTCCTTTATCCAACTGGATGTGAAATCCAGTTTCCCAAGAAACTGTACTGATCTTATTTCTGTTCCTCTAGCTGTTGCTTTTTCACTTGCCTGGGTTAATTAGGGTTTCCATATGCCCAGCTCCTACTTCACACCATATGTGTTTCCTTTATATCTGTACTTGGTATCTTGGCATTCTGATATTTAAAGAACCTTGATCTCATTTGACAAAGTATCAAACTGGGGTAATACAATTAAAGGGGAACTTCAGTTTAAGATTTTGCAACTTGTAACAGGAATCTAAATACCCAGTTCTCATTAAAGTTGACAATAACTGTGTATGAAAATGAGTAGAAGCTAAAATTCACAGCCCAAGATGAGAATCTTCCCTTCCCTTCTCTGCCACTGAACGGAAAGTCCTACTATTTTCTCAATTCCCATAATAAAGAACCATAGCTAGCAGATATATTGAGACCAAATACTTTTCAGAAAGATCTAAAGTCATCAAAAAGACTTTATTGTGTTCAACAATATTCTTTCTAACTAGAAAAGTAAAGAAGAATATGTCTATCCATAAATCAAAGATCTCAGTATTAATTCATGCTCAGGGAGTGATGGACAAAATCATGAAGGATGACCACTTATTTCCAACAAGCATGAGGGCCATTCATTGTGATTCAAGAACCATATTTCTGAAAATAAGCTTGGAAAAAACAAGCATAAGGACTATTCATTATGATCCAAGAACTATATTTCTGAGAATAAGCTTGAAAAAATTGTTGATCCCAAAACTTCTTACAGTTTATTTCTATATTCCACATTCTCTTTTGAAATGACTATGTGGTTTTATTTACTTTGTTTAACACAGTTTCAGATGAAATATGTGAACAATATCTGTGATTATATGCCCAGGTATTTAAGAATCTGCAAGTAACCTCACTTTCCACTCACTTCAGAAATCACCTGTGTTGCAGAAGATGCAAACTATATCTCAGGATGATTAAGGATAATTTATGTTTTCCTTCTTCTGTTGCTCCAACAGAAGTCTTTGAATGGAAAATACCTCATGTTGGAGGCTGTACTGTTTTCTGAAATCATGTGTCAGCCCTGACACCTTAAATAGTAAGACAGCAAACTTAGAACAAGTACTTAAACTTCTTGTCAGTTGATGGCATAGACACAAGCGTAAAGACATAATAATCTAGAGTTCTTTTGTTCTTGTTATGACTTAGTGAATCTCTCAGTTTTAGAAAAGGAAGGAGATACTGGATTTTATTCAATATAGTTCAAGTAAAGGATTTGTATTAGCTTCATACTATCAAAATAAAGTTGCCAAAACCCATGTAAATGACTGCCTACTAAAAATTTTCATATTAAATTATCCATTTATTTTTCCCCTCCATACGTTCATACTGCTAGACAGTGTCTTTTTAAAAGTAAGCAGAATTTTTATCTATTGGAAATACATGCAATTATTAATGCAATTGACTTTATTCAGAAGGTGCAGAAATGCTACAGGAATGCATAAAATTTTAGAGAATTAGGCAGTTATGACCTGGCCCAAAGGATAATGCTGTGTCCTGACATATGAAAAAGACTAGTCCAAAAAATTTAGGACTCTGTTCTTTTAGTGATGCACAATATATTAGGGTTAATATGAGTTACAGCACTGATTCACTGCACATTAAAGCAATGTGAGATCCCTGAGGTTCTTTCTCCATATTTTGCTGACTTCTGTAAAAGGTGAGCTTCTGTTAAAGAAAGTAAAGTCTCTAGCTCTTCTGCTTTCATAAAGAGCTTTAATTCTATAAATCAGTGTGCTTATATACTGTTTACTCTGTTCCCAGATGGGCCAGAATAACAGCTCCAACGTGGTTGAAGACTACTTTTCATCCTAATGTCATACTGACAACAAAGCCAAGTATCAGACAGTTGAAAGCTTATATTTTCAAATTGAGGAAGAAAAATAAAACAGAGGATGCTCTTAACCTATAATATAGTTCACATTCGAGAACACTTTGCCTTAGATGGTATCTTTCAGAAATCTGAATGGACAATGTTCTTTTCAAAGGAAGAAGCTAATACTATGCCATCAGTGTTTTACATTATACCACATTCAACCTGTTCGTCTGGATGCAAATATTCCTTAATACCATAATTGCAATAAATGCAGATAATATCCTGAATATTCAAAGGAATAGAGCATGAGGAAATTTATCTGTGGAATTTATTTCTTGACAGGAACTTGATAACGTTAGATTCACTTGATTATTTCTCTAGATTTAGGAGAGTGTAGGTCAAGCAAAAAGTTTGTTTTATTAATGTGGCAGATATGCTGCTAGGTTATTCTGATTTTATTTTAGGTTATTTTTTGCAGCTTGGACATGAAAATTTAGTATGTGTTTGTTTGTGTGATAGCTGAATGCCCCACAAAGGAGAATTTGGGTTTACTCCACATAACCAATAGGGTCACTACACCAGCACATGAAATGAAATTCTGCCCTACTAATGTCAATCAGCAATGCCTCATATCTGGTTTGGGATTTACTTATAACTATGATTAATTGTAAGCATTTATTTTTAGTACTGTAAGTACTTGGAGTGATGAATGTTGATTTTCTGAAAACTGTTCAATAGCATAGAAAGAAATAATGATCATTTTGAAATATTGAATACACTCCAGAAGAAAAAATTCAAATCAAAAAGTACCTTTTCTTCTGTGTAATGTAATGTAACTCTGTATCAGATAATACTGTTCACACATTTGATTGTTCAATGAGCATTTCCTTAAAAGGAAAACTGAACTCAGTTATCTGCAGATCATGGGGGAAGGGTTTCTCTGCTTCTATCTACTGGTAAATTGAAGGAGACACAACACAGGTGAGGAGGTTTCCTTAATGTGTATCCTTCATATCTTCTCTCTCACACCGTCTCTGGGGCACTTTGTTCTTTTTAATTAAAATTCTTTTAAAATCAAGTTGGAGGAGGCGTGGTAAAATTCTCTTTTTTGATTAAACACCATGATCTGAGGGGTGAAAAAAAAAACCATCACAACCTAACCAGTTGCATAACTGAGAAGTTAAACTGGACAGAAATGGGGAAAAAGTAAGGCCAAACGCATTTGAGCTGAGCCTTCTTCCTCCTCCTAATGTGTGCAAGGGAGTCTCCATCAACCAACAGAATTTACCACAGCTGAATTTTGGAGTCACTCCAGATCCATCACCATGGATTAACTTCAAGTTTTTCAGTGAGACACTACAAAAATGAACCATTGCAAGGTGCTGTCCCAACATAATGGGTGTCAGGAGAAACTGAACATCTGCATTATAATTGTCATACATGTGTATGTATACATATGTGTACAGACATACATATGCATATTGTCATACAACGTGCATATATATGACTGCTTATTCATGTTCACAATTAATGTTCATAGAAGGAATAATGTTCATGGAGGAAAAAGGAGATTCGTGTTTATTTCAGAGCAAACATATAAAGGTTGAATGAAGGCAAATAACAGTGGGATGAACAAACACCTCATTTAAACTATGGTAATCTTTACTCAGCAATGGGTTTGCAGGACTGGTTTTCAAAGCATATCAAAGGTTGGACACTAAAGAGGGATGAAAAGTGCTAATGAGATATTTGCCAGGCAGATGAAATAACCAAGTCAGTGCTGGAGAGGGTGCTTTATTTATTGTTCATATACAATACTATTATTTTAGTATTGTTGTTTCCCAAATTAATTATGTATGCCTTTTGGCCATTATAGCTTTCTTTTTTTTTCTTCCCCTTTCTGGTTTTATACACACATAGTTTTCTTGTGACTGCTGACTACCAGAGAGCGGAGGTTTCCTGGGCTGGGAAGAGATTGGAGGGAAGAAGGTAAAGGAACAAGAAGGAAAATAGGACATGAGCTTGTGATGTTTTGTTCTCTGAAAAACAGATCACCTGCATGTTTAGGTTTGTCCATCGTTGTTGCCAATAGTATGCAGCAGAAAGATTAACTGTATATAATTATGATTTAACTGCAGAATTCACTTATTATTTAATTGATGTAGTTCTCCACACAAGATTATGGGGTGGGTGGGGTACCTTTGCTTCATTTTCACAGGGAGCAGGAGAGAAAGGCTGTTGTAGGTTAATGCCAATTTAAGGACAAATAGGGATAACAATTTTATTCAGTTTAAGACTGATCAAAGCATAAACAGAACATCTATGCTTATAATGTGTTTTTGGGGCTGATATGTAACTTGGTTCTTCATTAATATGTTAGATAATTCATCTTACATGTATTTCTAGGTCATGCAGAGTACTTCTAGCTGTTTCTGATGTTCTTGTGGTATCTGTACTTCAAACTCAAGGTCTAATGACCAAAACAGCTTCTATTTAGAAAATTCAGCTTCTAAAAATGAGCAGTGTGATTTATTCCAACTTGTGGAGAGATACTAGGGAATCTCCTGCTGCTCTTGGGCTTGTTAAAGTCACTGGTGCTCACACACCCTGAATTTGCAAGAGTTTATGCATCTCATTTACAAGAGAACATCCTGCTTTCAGCTGGAGTTCATTTGCTCATCAAAGTAGCATGACTATGAGTTTTACTCATTTGAGACTGTTACCAGAAAGTTTCCTCCCACTCCAGAAAGATTTCCTAAAGTTAGTAATAGTTTGAGAAATACAAGCCTTTAGGAAATCATGACAAAATTATCTCACAAGTATGAATACTTACAGGCTAGTGAAAAACAACAGATATTTTCTGGGTTAAAAAAACCCACCCAAAAACCACAAAACAAAACAACAAAACCCAAACCAAAGAACTCGGTTATCAGTACTTTTGCAATCAGTAGGAGTTGTGAGGCACACAGAAAATGTGCAGTGAAGAGTGAAAGAAGCACAACAGAAAATATTTTTTAAAAAAAAGCATAACTGGATATTAGTCGTTTGATTTGTTTCGTGTGCATCTTGTTTGCGGTGTGACAAGGTAGATGTTGTAGCATAGCTAATGTTTCTCTGTGTGAATAAGGTCTCAAAATATTTGAAAGCAGGAAGATTTGGAGCATATTCAATTAAGGACAGAGTAAGGCTGAAACATTTAGTAGCTATGCTAGTAAGAAAAATTTAATTTCTTCAAACTAGGCTTTGAATTCTGATACCAATCAGTGATTTGTTACGCTGTTCTTCATAGCTTTCTCCAGAACACAAAGCAGAGACTTTAAAGGCCTGACAGTGTTCGGGTTTTAAGAGCAATGAAAAGGTAAAACAATATAGAAATAAATTGGCACAGATACCCTCATATTGTCCTCCCAAGTGTATCTGTAAAGCAGGGTGAAAATAACAGTGACATTTTGGTTTTATTTTAAGATTATACAGTTCAATCGAGCCTGATTGTTAGCATCTAAGCCATGGAACATTGTTGGAGATGCATGTGCTTATTTTTTTGTTTTTTCTCAAGGGCAAGGAATTAAGGCTGATCTCAAAACTGGGAGAGAAAGATATTAAAGCTTTGAAATAATTTGTAAAAATGTGTGTTCTACATTAAATTGCTGGATTGTTCCGTATTTATTTTCCCTTTTGTTTAAATGATACGTATATGCTCAACACTCATGGCTGAAATGAGCAATTTTTGGCAGGCTAAACGTCTCAGGGCTAAAGTATTTGGATGAGTTGAGTAGATCTCACAAACTTGGAAAGAAACAACAGATGGGAATGCTCTTGTTTGGGATGGGACCCATGATGCCTTATGCCTATACAAATACTTACAATGGAAAATTATACCTCTGAAAGTCCTAAGGTATTGGTATCATTTTGTCCTTGTCTGAGAATGTAGCATAAAAGATCTATGCATCAATATGCTACACCAAAATTATGTTTTACTGGAAATGAATACTGTTTAAAGCAGTGTCCATTTGGTCATCAGTAGGTAATAAAAAAAAGTGTTATGTAGTGCCTCCTCCAGGAAGGACTTCTGTTGCCTGCCAGATGGACCATTCTACATCTATTTAAAAGTATAGAAAGTGCTATGTTAAGAAACCAATATACATTTTATTATTTTACATGTATAATTTCTTAGTACAGAGTAATTGTTATCAGCACTAAAATAATAAATTAATTGAGTCTTTTGGATATGAAATTGAATATCTGAAATAAAATCAGATCAGGGACTGCATAAAGGTAAGACAGGACTGAAAGGAGGAAATAAATTGAGTCATTGAATTGTTATAAACTACAAGTTCTCTTGGATAAAGCTGAAAATTTTCTAGGAAGAAATAGTAGAAGACATTGAGGTGGGAGGAGAATCTGCAAGAACTTTAGCGATCTACTGCATTTCACTGAGTGTGAATTCAGTGAGAGTACTTCTGACTTTTGATTATATCCTTTTTGTGAAACACGTGGGTAAACTCACGTGATTTTGAGAGCAGTATTTTGAGAAGAGATTGCAGTGGTTGAAATGAAACACAGAAAATACTAATACATTAGGAAACCAGAATGGAGGACCACAGAACACAGACCATATTCAGGAAATATTCAGCAAATACTTCCGCTGAGGTTTCTGAAGAGCAATGTTTGTTGGCAAGCTTGATTTACCATTATAAGTTTATTTTACTTTCAAAAACCTGGGAATCACATAGGCAATTTGATCTTTATACTCATCTAATGTGGAGTAAGTTCTGC
This sequence comes from Athene noctua, assembly GCF_965140245.1. Taxonomy (NCBI): domain Eukaryota; kingdom Metazoa; phylum Chordata; class Aves; order Strigiformes; family Strigidae; genus Athene; species Athene noctua. The sequence continues at coordinate 21,690,286 of NC_134040.1, read as the reverse complement.
TTGTTCATGCTTGGGTATGTAAGAAGACAACTATTTGTTGTTGGGTTTTTACTCATATTTATAATAACTTCTCATCTACTCTCCTAAAAAAATTGTTACCCAGCACACAGTATCTGTACAACTTACCAACATGCTATTGTAGACCTTGTCTTCACTTTGCATACACCTCAATAAGATAAACATATAATGTTTCTTACACTTGTTTGACTGCAAAACACTTTAAGTGAATTTTAGAAGGGCGAGGAAGGTGGGGAGCATTGAGAATGACCAGTCACAATTCAGCTAGGAAACTGTGCTTTTTGGTGAGAAAATTGACCCTAAATAGCATCAGTATATTGTATACTGATGGAGGTTGAGGGAATAAAGAATGACTTCACAAAACATGAGGAAGATAGTTACAATTAATTTGTATTATTGGTAAAAAAAAAGTAGAAAAATGTTTAACGAAAATACTCTAACCAGCCTTGCTGGCTCTAATCAAACATTTCTTTCAGATCCTTCATCATATTACAAATAAATCAACTCTACATCTGATATACAGATGTTAAATGCACACTCCACATTGTAAATTGTGCATGGTTATTCTTGCATATGCTGTTGTAGTTGGAATAGTGAACTCTGAAGATGGACTTGTATGAAACATTCTGATACTTTCTTGTTTGCTTTTCTTTATGTATATATATTCTTTATATAGAGAGAAAATTTTGTTTTTTAAAGGACTGAAGTAAATATATTTTGAAAAAAAAATTGTAAAAACCAGAGACTACATGAAAATTTACTGTAGTAAAGGTGAAATCACTGATTTTTACATAAGATCAGCAGACTGCTCTAGCAAGTCTCACCACTATGCAAGCCCCATCAGGAAGGGGACATGAAAGGTTGTTAGAAAATCCGTACAGAATTTAGATTAGCTACTTTAGTGTACTTATATAAGTTTTAATATCTTCCTTAATAATAAAATTCATTTATATCCCAGACGTCAGGTTATTGGTCTCTTGGCCTCTTCGAGGAAGTAATTGAGCACCTGTATGGGGACAATGGGAATTGAAGAGTTCTGATTAGTTTTCTCTAGTTATAAATTATTTATCACCTCATTCCATTTCCCTGTTACACCTATTGGGACGTTTTCACAGTCATGTTGCATAATAAGAAAGTGAACATCAGGATTCTATTTGCTATGGTTCACCCTCATGAGCCATTTAGCATTTTGTAATTCCACTGAAAAAGCTAACTGATCAGAGGAAATGAAGTGAGAGTTTTATAGATGTTTTCTGTTATATGATTTCTTTTTTAAAAGGTAATGACTAACTCATTTCAAAATGGGTAAATTGGATAACAAATCCTAACCTGTGCTGTTATATAGGACACCTACTGCTGGAAGAGCAAATAACTTTCTTACTTCCAAAATACATACATCATAAAATACATACAAAATGCTTATACCTATTCATGCTGAAAGCAAACACCACAATTTAACATAGCTTAATACATTTAAAGCACACTTCTGCATATTCCATTTTGGAAAACAGCTTTCTTAGAGTGAAATGTTATAAAACAGTGATCTGTAAACTTCTGTGATTTTTCACATGTTCTTCCTTCTGCATACCTTTAAACTTAAAAGAATATACCACAGTTTCTTTTCTACCATCTGTAGGTGAGAGAAAAAAGTGATGGGCATTTTAAATTTGTGACTACATGGTAAGTTTTGTCCTATGAATACATGAATCTTTTGTACTCCTTGAGTCAAGTCCATCAGTTTGGACTAGGAGCTATAGACCACTGCCTTCTCAAACCTCTCATCTGTCACATAAAATTCAATAACACAAAATACAGTGTCATGTATATAGGGATGGATATAAGAGAACCTACAAAGAACAAAACATCTATAAGCAAGAACCTGTGAGTTAGAAAAGACTCAATGGCAGAAAGATGTGGCTGTAATACTTTTTTGTAGCATGGCTATGATCTGCCACTGTGATATAATTATAGAAAAGGCAAATACAGTAACATTTAGTAATAGTATGAGTAAGCAAACCTATGGAGAGATCATGAGCTGAATGTTCTGTATAGTTCTCAGTGTTCATGTTACACAAGGATGATTTCAAATGTGACCAAGATCAAAGAAGTGCTAAGGAAACATCATCTAATTCAAGGTCTACTTTTGAGAAGAGGTTGACCTGACCATTCCAGCTCCAGGTTCTGCAGCAGCCTTAGGTGTAAAAGACACCAAACTCCCTGTAACTGCAAGTGACAAGGTGCGAGATGGGTGCCTATGTTAGCAGGCAACTGGATTTAAAGGCTGTGGGGGCCCCTCTTAGCTCGATCTTCCTATGTCCTTTTATCATTATTCTTATAAAATACTATTGCTGCATGCCTGGAATATTGGATATACCTAGATCTCACATGGGTTTATGTTTGCTGGGTTCAGTCCCTCCTTACAATACCTGGAGAAGATGACTAGTTTTGCCCCAAGCACAGACTTATTTAAGACCTAAGACAGGCAGTCTAGCTGTGTCTTGTGTCCTGTTAATAATAAGTTTCAGTCCAGTAGTATTTTTAAAAAGACTATTTCTGCAAGCTGTGAAGCCAGTTATAAAGCTTTCAATGACCTTAATAATTAGACCAGGCAATGGCACATACCCTGCATAATAATTATTGCTATATTTTAAGGGTGGCAGGAACTCCTCATAGATTAAAGTTTCATCTAAAGAGAGTATATGAATGATGGTATGGTCCTCACCTCCTGAAGAGATAATGCCTCCCTGAGGCCACACACACACCTTCTTTATTGGTCTTTATCACAATAATTGTAGGAGGCAGTAGCGCTGAACACTACACCTTGACATCCATTTGGCTTATTAAGACTAATTTGCATGATATGATGCCTTTGTTTTCTTCTCCACATTATAAAATTAAATTAAACAAGACTGAACCTCTTTTATAATGTCAATAATATAATATATATCCAGGAAAAGAAAAATAATATCCATGTTAATAAGTTACCAAATTCAGTTTTATGGAAAAGGACTGGGAGAAAAGGGCTGATGATGAGTGACATATGCAGTAATATGATCACTAGAAGCAAGGAAACAAATTGAATGATTCTACAGCTAATTTAGTTTGCCAGACATATTAATCACATGGGGCTAATGTTTCCCTCAGACTAGTAAATTCAGTTTCAACTGGTATAATGGGGATTACAATCAAACATCCAAAGGCAAAATTAAGACCCCAATTTGGTTATTCCCCGAACCTGAGTAGTTGTTTCACTGTCCTGTTCTTTCCAGTGTTCTACAGGAAAATAATTATTTTTGATGGAAATTTGTTTTGCAGAAAGAATAGACACGCAGTTTGAAACATAAAAAGGTAGCTCTTCAGACGGAAATCTGCAGGTCAGATCTTCACTTAATACACTGTGATACCACCAGGTAGATAAAACTTGACACATAATATCTTTAAGTGTTCCTGGTTTTCATTGCATCAAATTCAAGTTTATGATCTAATAACATTCCAGTAAGGGCACTGTAAATTCTGAAAATAAAGAAGGTCCACATAACTTCTAAAGAACAAGCCAGAAATGACTCAATACTATTAATATATCAACCCCCCCCCAATGTAATTCTTTTCTATACACTTTATTCACAAAATCCATCTTGAAGGAAGAAAGTGGGCTTTTCTGAATAACCGATGTTTAATTAAGAAATATATTATCTGTGAAATGAACATACTTGAAGACTGAAGAAACAAAACCATTATCTATATATTGATGTTAATGTTTTACTTACAGCATTTGCACAATGATAGTCCTTCTTATGAAACTAAAGTTGAACAGAATATTCGTATGGAATTGACTGACAATCAAGAAAATATATTGAAAGATATATTCCATAGGATTTTTTTTTTTTTTTTTTTTTGGTGGGGTTTTTGGTGGTGGTTGTTCTTTTGGGGTGGTGATGTTTTTTGAGGTTTTGTTTTTTCTTTTTTTTCTTTGTGGATGCAACTAACTCAGACTATGTGGAAATTTTGAGAATAAAAGGGAGTAAACTTGTATACTGAGTAAGGTTCAAAACAAATTGTGTAAATTCATTAGATTGTACATTCTTAAATTTTTTTTCTCACAGATTGTAACCAAGCCTCATTAGACCAGAAAATCTACCTAATTTTATGTGTGTTTTGTTTTTAAGCAAACTGCCCAACAAAGAAAATGCATTTACTTTCCATTCTTATCCAAACTTGACCACTTCTAATACCAAAATAGTTTTTCACTGGAATATGAGACTGTGTCAAACTGTATGGAGCATTTGCAAAAAAAGGTGGTTTTGTTCTGAAAAAAAATATTTTAAATACTTTTATTAAAAAGAAATAAACATATAATAATTTCTATTCTAGAGTGAAATACATTAACATGCATCGTGTTCACAAACATGAACAGAGTCATAACTGTGGCTCATACTATAATGGTAATAAGATTTATGATTGCCACTTAGATAACTTTTTAGTCCTATGCAAATGAGGTCCCTCTTATATCTGCAACCAGAACAGAATCCATTATGATCCCTTTTTTTTCTCTCCATACAAAGGAAACAAAGGTTAACAAAAATATTTTTTAAAACATTTCTAGTATTTTGTTTTCTTATTCCCCAATTTTAAAAAAATCAGTTGCTGTTTGATATATTGTTGTTGGTTTTTTTAATTGTCACTTCATTTCAAACATTAAACTGATAAATCATCAGTTTTAGTCAGCTCCTTTCAGAAGTTCCATTCAGCTGTCTCCACTGCATCCTGAAATGAGAGTAAAGCTGAGTTACCCATTGATGAGAAGAACTTTGGTGGAGAACTGATTAATCTGTCAATTAGTATCATCTGTCAAATCATTCTACAACATATGAATGTGCTGATACATTTCAAAACTGTATGTTCATAAAATGTGTTAGTGGATTCATGGTTCATATACACTTCCAACTATACATAAAGAAGACAAGAAAATCTAGCTCTAAAACTATCTGTTTTCTAGGTGTGGTGTTTTTTAATTTTTTCTGTATATTCTTCTAGTCTGCCATATTTCAGATAAAAAGTGTAGACTAAATTAGATTTGTTTCATTGATTTTCATTGTGCAGACTATAATTCAGTGAACCACTGTTATGAATATTTTTTTTCCAAAGGTTTGGCCCAAAGAATTATTTCCAATGACATGGATATTACTCCTGGTAGCAAACACCCTATGTAAAGGAGACTTCATAGCTGCAGACTGCTTATTTGTCAGATTGTGCTATTAAAAATAATAAAATAAAATTATATAAGAACATTCCACTCTTCATGAAAAAACATATCAAGTAGTAATTACAAATCTGATATCTCTCTGTGCCCTCAGAGAGCAGATGAATAAGATCACTAGATAAATATTAGACACTTTACCAGTATCATATTTTAATTTACATTGATTAAAACAACATTTTATATAAATGAAAACATTATTTCCCGCACAGGATATAGTAAAAAATAATTTTCAAATAAATTGTTGTATTGCAATAGGTCTGAAAAAAATAGCAATAGTTCATCATAAAATTGTACAACTGCTAACAAATTCTTAAGGTAAAATCCTATTCCTTTCATCAGTTCACTGATGGCTTCTCCTTCCTATATTCTTCCTGGTCCAATTGTTTTTCCTGTGATTCTTTATCCTAACTAAGGTAAATTTAGGGTTTATGTTACATCTTGATCCAGGTGACTCTAACATAAGTCAGGGTTTTTTTCCTCCCTTAAATCTGTGCTATGAGTTTATATTAAAGCAGTTTGAATATTGAAAAAGTTATTATCATTATGGGGGTGCTCAAATGATATTTTGTGTGTAATTCTGAATTTTCCAAAATTAAATTATCAAAATAATTATTTTTAAAAAGAAAATCCAAACTAGAGACAAAAAAGATAAAGCACTAATGAAAAATGAGTTATTCCACATAACATTATGTTTGGAAGAGTAGACCAGAAACTAAGGAATGTCTATATTTGTGTTTTAGTTCACATCATCAGTATACTTTCAAAACAAATTTTCTTATCATCCCAACACCATGCTCTGCTTAACATTATAGGTCTCGTGTCAAATACAATGGATTTCCTTCTGTTGACTCTAAGCCAGAAGACGGGCATTAGGATTGTGCCTGATGTACCACAAAAACTAATAGGCATTTGAACCATGGACCAAACTACTGTAAAGCAAACACATCAAATATTGTGAATATTTTACAGTCAGAACCAACACTTTCACCCTAAAGATGCATTCTTCTTGTGGCCCACTGTTTGCTAATGTAGACACAGGATCTGAGCTCTTTCTTATGAAGACGAAGTAGAAGGAGAGCAAATGCAAGTGATACCTAAACGACGGACAAAGGTTTCAAAGAAACTACCTATAGGCTGACCCTTTCTCACTCAGGGAAACAAATACAGGGCATTCATGGAAATGGTAGTTTATGAAACGAAATAATGGAAGAAAAACAACCCAGCTGGAGTTTCCAGAATGACTATTCCTCAAAAATAACAAATAAAAAGTCCTAACACTATCCCTGAGAAGACAAAGAGTGGAGTAGGACCAGAGATCCAAATCCATTATACATGTTTCAGCTCGGATAAGAGTTAAATTTTCTTGAGGTGGGAGGGAGCACAGGCAGAGCACCAGACCCAGATTGGCTATTGGAGTATTCAATATTTTGTGAGGTAATGCTCTGTATATAAAGGAGGCAGGTTCTTTTTCACTTCTAGTCAGTGTGGCAACATCTTTGTTCTGTCAGGATCACTCGCCAGGAGTGGGTTGGGTATTGGTCGGCAGTTGGTAAGCATTAACAACCCACTTATGCTGATGTAAAAAGTGCTAAAGCATTGAAGTACTGAAGCCTGAACAACAGGCCCCAAGCCAAAGCTGCTAACTTAGTCTGTAATCATTAACAAAGTATGTAAACTCGCTAGTGAAAGATGCAGCTGAGACAAAATAGAATCAGTAGTGAGGAGAGAATGTATCCAGCTTCCCTTGTTTAGCCTTGTTCAAGGCTGAGAACCCAAGTATCTGGCCTTGTTAGAAACTCCCTTGGTTCTCCCCCCTGAGCCCTGGCCAGGCTTTGGGTGGAATCCAACAGGGGAATGAAACCAGCAATTTTCCACTCAGAACAAAGGTGCCAGCTATTCTGGCCTGTTGATCTCTGGTATATAAGGCTGGGCCCGTTTGCAGCGACTTTGGCAGCCTCACCTACGGGTGGACGCACCGCGTAGGATTTCCCCCTTGCCGGGACAAGCTCTGCAAACCCTCGCTGTGACCGGGGCTGCCCAGCCGCTGCGGGTCTGCGTGATGGGAACGTATGCAAGTGGTGATGGATCTGTCTTAATCACTGTTCTCTCTCTCGTGTAGTAATGATTTGATGCATTACCCTGTTTGTTGCCTTAGGTGCACTATTCTGCCTTTTCTTACTACATGTCTTCTGTATTACACTGTTACACTATTTGGTTATCACCAGTAAAACACACCTACTCTTTTCACTCTGGTGTCCAAGTTTAATTGGTATCCTTAATCAGGAAAACAGTAATGCACAATGCAATTGCTCACCACCCTCTGACCAATACCCAGCCTGCTCCTGGCCAGTGATCCCAACACAATGAAGATGCTACTGCACCGACTGGAAGTGAGAGAACCCACCTCCTTTATAAGCAAAGAATAATCTCACATGATACAGAATACTCCAATGGCTAATCTGGGCCAGGCGGTTCAGATGTGCCCGCTCCTAACTCAAGAAAAGTTAACTCTAGTCTAGCTGAAATTCAGGTCAGGCTCTCTGGCTGTGCTCCCTCCCAGCTCAAGAAAATTAACTTTATCCCAGCCAAAACCAGGACAGTCACATAGGTAACAAGAATTTTTGAATATCATTATTAGAAGTCACTTTTTTTTTTAACTGAAAATTACAATCTATTTAAGAGAAAGGCCATAATCATTCAAAATTTGTAGGAAATACTATAACATGAGCAAATAAAAAACCTTAATGTCTCTTGCTCTTGAAAAGGCAACAACTGAGAATTGATTTTGTTACACTGTGTTAGCAGCTTCACAGGAAGAAAATACATGCTGCTAAAGGGCTGTTTAATCTAGAGGGGAAAGGCATGCCAGAAAACAATGTATTCAAGCAAGAATGTAACTATATTCATATAAGAAATAAAGCACACAGAGTCAACAGTATGTCTAACTACTGGAGCAAATTATTAGAGACATGTAATGTTTTCTGTCTCTTTGTATCTTTAAATAAAGTCTGACCAACTTCTGAACAGGACACATTAGCCAAATACAAATTAAAGAACACAGTACAGTGTCATTGAGTAAAACGTATGCACCTGTGATATACAGAGGGTTTTACTGGTTGAATTAACAGTTTCTTGTGGTCTTTAGTTCTAAGAAGTTTTCAGTTTAAAAAAACAAAACAAAAAAAACAAAAAAAGTCCCAGTGCAACTTTTAAATGCTACACTGTGTAGTCCACTGAAATGATTAATGTTTCTTTCCCACAGTTTGTCAAAACTCTGAACACTTTTATCTCATTTCAGTATAAATGGATCCTGCATGATGTGTAAGGCCCAGTGAAAAAAATCAGTACGTTCTTAGGTACTTTTAGTCAATTTTCAGTTTGGCTGGATACACCTACTTTTACCCTCAGTAGTAGTTTTTCTATAAGTTATTTTAAAATAATACTGTACATTTATTCTATCTATTATATCTATATCTATTATTATTATATCTATTATTATTATATCTATTATTATATCTATTTCTATGAGATATATAACTATGGAACTAAGAAAAAGGGAGTAGCAGAAACACTGTTTAAGCCTTAAGATTTGTTGGCTTGTGTGGACAAAAACTCTTGAGTTTTCTATATTGATGAAGTGGGAAGATTAAACATATGTTTGTACTTGCTACCATATTTATTTGCATATGCTGCCTTCTAGATGATCGTATGGTCCTTTTACCTTTTGGCAAGATGACATATTCCAAAGAAATACTACAATGTGATCAAAGTTTGTAAAATGTAGTTATTGTATAGAACTGCAAAACCTATACACAGCTACTTAAACACATTATAATTAGTTTTTCAGTGACTTCAGCTCAAACATGCTCATATGGATTATATATGGTATGTCAAGCCCTAGATTTACAAAAGCAATGGGATGCATTGGAACTGTACTTTGGTTCTGGAGTCTAGAATAACCAGTATCTTCAGACCTGTGGCTTAAGTAAAATAATCTCTCACTAAATCTTCTGACTTTAAACAACAACGAGATTGGGAATGGTCAGCTAAGACCCAAGACAACAGGCAGGCGCTGACAGCACTAGCCAATAAACTGGTGTTTGTTGGCTTCAACATGGAATGAGAGGAACTAAGTGTCTGGCATAAGCACATGACATGTTTACTGGTTATCCATGTTTTTAAATGTAAAAATAGATCCTTTAATAAATTGCACTGTTTTCAGCAAATGTGTTGAATCCACACATGACACTGAATATTTTGTTTGCCATATATAATGAACAATCCACATCTTTGTGTTTCAGTTAGATTTACTTTTGTGTAAACGAGAAAGTTAAAGAGACTTTTTGAGAAAATCCTTTGTGTCTATTTTCTATTATTAGGTCTAGCATGAAAAATAACTATTGCACTGGATCATAAAACACAAACCTACATAGAACATAAGGGAAAAAAATACTCTGCCCCTTTTTTTATATTGAATGGTTTGTCAGTAGATCAAAAACATAACATAATGACTGCAGTGACTCAGACCAAGAATCAATTTAACTCACCACTCTGTCTTTTAGGTGACCATTTGATGTCCTCTGGTTTTGGAAGAGACTGTGAAGAGCTAGTCTCATTTACTTATTCCTTGCTTCTCAGAAAATTACAGAAATCTGTTCTACTCTCTGTTATGTCTATTGCAACATTAAGAACCAGGGTCTTCTTAGTTTGTTTGGGATTTTTTTTCCTTATATGGAAGGTGTTCCATGCTTTTATTTTTATTGCCCTATAAGTCTTTTCAAGTTGTTTGTTAGCTTTTTTTTTTTTTAGCTTCACACAATAATCAGGTTTACACAGAGTCTATTTTATTTTCTATTCTATTCCTAATAAACTGTAAAATTTATTTTCTTTTTTTTTGGCTGCTGTTGAACAATGAGACAACACTTTCACAGTGCTATCTATTGCAACACTAAGATTTCACTCCTGAGAGGTAATGGTATGTTCAGAGTTCATCAAATTAGGTAAAAACTAGCATATGTTTTGCTATGGTTGAGAGTTTGGGGTGAAGTATTCATACAAACTAAATATAAGCAATTCACTAAGATTTTTGCACACAGTCAATGGAGAAAGGTTATTTCAGAAATTATTCAGATCAGGAGCCTGAATAAGTTGCTTGTTTTCTTAACAGTATGATTGCTTAAGACACAAGCTGGCTTAATAATGGGGCTGCCCGAGGCAGTCTTATTTTCAAGGAGTGATAATTTAAAAAATATAGTCCTGTTGAAATAGAATCCAATTGAACAAATGAGCAACAAAGCCCCAGCCAAATAAATAACTGCTTTTGAAAATGTAGGTGTTAGTTTAGATCTTGTTACTAATATGTAGATGTATATTTACTGATTATGAAGGACAGGAAGTGTTCCCCTTAGCACGGCTGACTGAGGAATGGACTTTTCAGGTGATGAGATGGAGGAGTTTTGTTCTGCAGAGGGCTCTCAAGCCCACATAGCCAGATTGAACTCGCTCTGAACCACAGTGACAATTTGTTCCTTTTGTCATGTAAATGTCAGTCAACTTCCTTCATAGCCAAGTAAAAGGATATGAATATACCGAAATCTATTCTTAGTTGCTCTCAGGTTCTGCCATGAAAATAAGTAGTCTCACTAATGTGAGAAATAACATGTAAACCAATTCTGGTAATGTTCATTTTAGGAAGGTTTAAAACCTATCTAGTCTTTACAGTCAATAATAATACAAATCAACATGTTAAAGTAGCCAGGCATGAAGCAGAAGCTTGATCTTGTATCAGGCTTGGAAATTCATAAAGCTACATTGCTGTTTATGGAGGATGCAGTTAATGATCTCGCTTTTTTTTTTTTTTTTAATTATTGAAAATACTGTGCCCTAAAAAAATAAGAATATTAAAATAAAAGTCATTTTCAGTGGAGGATGCTGATAAAAAAACAAAGTAGCAATAAACAAGACAGAACTCTCTTATTAAAGTGGTATAACATAACTCAAAATTTGATGTGCTATTTCAGCTATCAGTCTAAATAAATATTTAGACTCTAAATGTATTAGACCAGAATCGACAATGATAAATGGTACCTGTACGTATTAATTTTCAAAAGGACAATGCAACAAATAATGACTTCAGTGATAATATATTCTGTAGCTCTTGCTTAGAGGAAGAAAATCCTAGTTCTGCCTTGCACAATTGTTCCAGTTCTATTTAGGGGATCACAATAGCATTGTGCCATGAATACAGTGGTCTCTGACCTTCAGTAAAATAAAAACTTGAAATGACACCTAAAAAAACAGATCTCTGATGAAATAGTGAACTTTTCCTAATAATTAGCAGTGTTAATATTCTGCTTTCCTTCATGACTGCTACATATTTTGGAATGTTTTGAAAACATTTTTATCAGTAACAAGTTTCTTACATACCCATGAAAGACAGACAAATGCATAGTCTCCTTAAAAATATTTTTCCTAAGGTCAGCTACAGTTAGAACTGAATGTTCATTCTTTTTCCCATTGTACTGTCTGTGTAATAATTCAGAGTAAATGATAATGTATTATGCTGTAAGTCCATAACCTTAGAAAATAAGAGCCCAGTTGGTGCTTGACTTACAAGAGCAAAACAAGCTTACAGAGCACAGGTCCGTGTTGTCTGGCAAGCAGTCAATAAAACTGTACCTTATGACTTTCTTTCCTAAAGGTTCTAATCAAAACAATTTATTTCAGGCATGTAAACTCTGCTTTTCAGACTGCAGCTATTGTCAGTGTGCATATCAGCATCTGCAATAGCTGCAACCATGTTAAACCGAGTCCCAGAGCTCCCCCATCTGTCTCAGTAATAGACAGATCTCCTGCTAGATCAATGTAGCGTGTCAGCTACAGTAAAAAAGATGTGGCTTTCTTCCAGATTTTACTAGACTTTACAATAGCTATTTGAATAACTGAAATCTTTTCCATTGCAAGTACTATATTTCAGAGAGCTATACAACGGAAATTAATTAAAAGTATAATTTTGTGTAAGTAAACTATGATGAGAAAGGAACACAAATTGAAAGCCCAACTATACATAACAAAATTGGACAGAAAAGTGTAGGAAAATATTTAGCAAATTAGAAATATTTAAACAGAATGTACATAGCCACAGGGAATTGTTTTTCGTTGTTAAACTCTTCCTGGCACATCTCTAAACTATGTTTATTTAGGGCTGAAATAGAGTGTATAAACATGTATCGGCTAGCTATTTTCCTTGAAGCTTATGGCCATTTTATTTTAGTATACTACCTGAATGCTTTTCGTACTAGAGATAAGGATTAGATGGCATATATTCTAAATCTACAGATCACTGAAGTTACATTTTGGTGCAGCTGCCTTGGTAAAACCTGCAACCAGATCCCAGTCTATGCGACCCTTTAAAAAAAAAAGAAAAAAAACACCCTGTTTTTCTGCAGCCCTCCTAAGGGAAGCATATTCAAAGAAAATGAAGAGTCTCATATTTTAGATTCTTGTTGTGTAAACACAGTGGGTGCCTACCTGCCCTGTCAGACTGTCAAGCTTCAGAGGATGATATCACTCTTTAAATGAGTTCAGTTCTGATTTCTCCCAGAAGAAGAGCAAATATCTTTCAGGCTAGATAACTTTTTTTGGAGATTAAAGGGAAAAAAATAAAAGTAAAATATAAAGTACATATGGAGGAACACCTAGTGTATGGCTTTTTATATCACCAGCTGTCTCAGATTAGATCTTAACTCATGGGGATTGTTCTTCCAGCAGGGCTCCCTTGACTCTTAAAGGTGTAGTCAAAAAAGAAAATAGCCTTACTGTTCTTTTATATTGACTCACATTTTCCAGTTAACCTCCTTTCAAGGAATAAACAAGAAATTAATATTGTTGGACACACCAGTTTTATAACTGGAAAAGCTATACTGGGTTGTCAAAGGGAACACAGCAACTTGAAAAAAAGGATTTTAAAAAGTTAAAATGTTACATGGTTGACATAAAAATAAGATTATAGAATCATAGAATCAGAGCTGGAAGGGACCTTAAAAATAATCTAATTCCAACCCCCCTGCCATGGGAAGGGACACCTTCCACTAGACCAGGTTGCTCACAGCCCTGTCCAACCTGGCCTTGGACACTGCCAGGGAGGGGGCAGCCACAACCTCTGAGGGCAACCTGTGCCAGGGTCTCACCACCTCACAGTAAAGAATTTCTTCTTTATATGTCACCTAAGTCTACTCTCTTTCAGTGTAAAACCGTTACCCCTCATCCTATCACTACACTCCCTGATGAAGAGTCCCTCCCCATCTTTCCTGTAGCCCTTTTAAGTACTGGAAGGTCACTAGAAGGTCTCCCCGAAGCCTTCTCTTCTCCAGGCTGAACAATCCCAACTGTCTCAGCCTGTCCTCATAAGGAAGGTGCTCCAGCCCCCTGGTCATCTTCATGGCCTCCTCTGGACTCACTTGAGCAGGTCCGTGTCCTTATGTTGGGGGCCCCAGAGCTGAACACCGTACTGCAGGTTGGGGTCTCACCAGAGCAGAGTAGAGGGGGAGAATCACCTCCCTCAATGTGCTGGTCACAATTCTCTTGATGCAGCCCAGGATACAGTTGGCTTTCTGGGCTGTGAGTGCACATTGCTGGCTCATAGTCAGCTTTCCATACTAATACCTCCAAGTGCTTCTCTGCGGGGCTGCTCTTAATCCACACATTGCTCAGCATCTATGTGTGCCTGGGATTGTTTCAGCCCGTGTGCAGGACCTTGCACTTGGCCTTGTTGAACATCATGAAGTTTGCACAGGTCCATGTCTCCAGCCTGTCAAGGTCCCTCTGGATGGCACATCCCTTCCCTCCAGCATGTTGACTGCCCTGCACAGCTTGGTGTCATCAGCAAACATGCTCAGGGTGCACTCAATCCCTGTCCATGTCAAAAACAAAGATATTAAACAGCACTGGCCCCAACACCGACCCCTGAGGAATGCCATTCATCACTCATCTTTACTCGGACATTGAGCTGTTGACCACAACTCTTTGAGTACAACCATCCAGCCAATTCCTTATCCACCAACTGTTCAAATCCATGTCTCTTCAATTACTAACAAAAATTACTAACCACATTCTTTGGTGTTTTGACATTTTGTGCTTTGTTATGGACACAGATGAAAATTGGGTGTTGGTATGTACATATACAAGGGTCTGCAGGATTTGAAGTGATTTTTTTTTTTTTTTTTAATATGAATACCATACAAGAGAGTAGAGAAAATATCTGGTCCTCTGAGGTAGTTGCTAACATCAGAGGGTCACTGAGTAATTACAAATCTTGTTTACTTCCATTAAACACATTCTACTCTTTTATTAGATCAGATGAACTGGTATACCATGTCAGCCCAATATTATGTGGGTCTTGCAGTGCCCAGCTGTGATCACCGCTATCCAGCTGTACACCCTGTGTCAGAACCAACAAGGACTGGCACTACCTATGGCAGTAGTATCTTTCAGAAAGCAAGCATGTATTTGCCCTCACACTTTACCTTTTCTAACAATATGTTTATCCTAATTTAAATTTTTACTGATAGAGGTATGCTTCACCAAGGTGAGAAGAAAAGCTGTTGTAAAACTCCACCACTGTTAATAGGAATTGCATATAATATGTCTTTAACATTTTTATTGAAAATGTGATTTATTAATTTTTCCTATATGAATAAAATCAGATATTTATTCCAAAAAATATGCAGCTGACTGTTGAACACATAATAGTAGTATAACCTTACAAACAGAGATAGTTTGAAACTGTTCAAAAATATTAGTGCAGTTAGCATGTATCAGTTTAACACATACATGTTATCTCATGAGTAAGCCTTAGAAAGTTACATTTATTTTATTTCTGACTTATTAAACAATTTCAGTACACTTCAAATCTGTGCTAAAGAGGCAATTTCCATTACAGAATTATTACAATTTCACTGGTGACACACTTCTGAACAAAGCTACCTGCATTTATGTTATTTTATACATCTCTTTCTATATTAACAAGTGTAAGAACATCTGTCTAAAATTGTTTCAGAAAATCAAATGATTATACTTCAGCTTCTTTGCAGACTCTTCCTTTAGTAGTTGTTCTTTAGCTCATATAACATGAACGATCGATATGTTCAGCTCAGGTTTGATGATGAGATGTCCATATTTTAATTGCATTAAGAAGACAACAAACAAGAAAAAAAAAAAAAAAAAAAAAAACTATATTCCTGTGTTTTATGACAGGAAAGCTACGTAATTAATATAGTTGCTACTCTAAATCTTGCAACTGAGATAGATGCTGCCATGCCACAACATTATAGCATCATAGCATAATGTAAGTTAGAAAGGACTTCTGGAGGTCATCTAGTGCAAACCCTGCTCAAAACAGGTCCAATTAGATCAATATTTATGCAGTCCTAATGATGACTAATTTCAATGATACAGAGAATATAAAATACCTCAGTATATGCAAGTAATACAAAGTCTAAATGAATGTATGTTTATGTAAGCCAAAAAAGCAATATTCCTTTCTATTTAGCCTTCAGTCAGTGAGCAGATAAAATTTATGACAAATTTAAGAACAACTGAAATTATTAAATTCTATAGAAAAAATCAAGTGTCTATTTACTGTTGTTTCCATTCTTGAAAAATCAGACTCATCTTTAAGATGCTTAAGGAAAACTAGTATTAAAAAAAAAAAAAAAAAAAACAACAAAAAACCAAACAAACCACAACCATGTTGGATCCTGCTAAACCGAGTCTGCTAATGGTGAAAAGCACTCAATTTTTGGAGGGAAGAAGGGGAGATGATGTAACTTCTTTCAATGACCACCGTAATCTCTATGTTCAGGCCCAGTCAGCATGGGTTTATGAAAGGCAGATCCTGTTGGACAAACCTGATCTCCTTCTACGACAGGGTGACCTCCTTATTGGATGAGAGAAAGGCTGTGGATATTGTTTACCTTGACTTTAGCAAGGCCTTTGACACCATTTCCCACAGCATTTTCCTGGCAAAACTGGCTGTTCTAGGCTTGGATGGGCACACGCTATGCTGGGTAAAAACTGAGTGGATGGCCCGGCCCAAAGAGTTGTGGTGAATGGAGTTAAATCCAGCTGGCAGCCAGTCACGAGTGGTGTCCCCCAGGGCTCGGTTTTGGGGCCACTCTTGTTTCACATCTTTATTGATGATCTAGACGAGGGGATCGAGTGCACCCTCAGTCAGTCTGCAGAGGACACCCAGTTGGGTGGGAGTGTTGATCTGCTCGAGGGTAGGGAGGCTCTGCAGAGAGACCTGGACAGGCTGGAGCCATGGGCTGAGGCCAACTGCAGGAGTTTCAATGAGGCCAAATGCCGGGGGCTGCCCTTGGGCCACAACAACCCCCAGCAGCGCTACAGGCTTGGGGAGGAGTGGCTGGAGAGCTGCCAGTCAGAGAGGGACCTGGGGTGCTGACTGACAGCCGGCTGAACAGGAGCCAGCAGTGTGCCCAGGGGGCCAAGAAGGCCAATGGCATCCTGGCTTGTGTCAGCAATAGCATGGCCAGCAGGGACAGGGAAGGGATCTTACCCCTGTACTCGGCACTGGTGAGGCCGCCCCTCGATTCCTGTGTTCAGTTTTGGGCCCCTCACTACAAAAAGGACATTGAATGACTTGAGCGTGTCCAGAGAAGGGCAACGAAGCTGGTGCAGGGTCTGGAGCACAGGTCGTACAAGGAGGCCTCTAGTTGCTCCAGGGAAGGTTTAGACTGGATATTAGGAAGCATTTCTTTACAGAACGGGTTGTTAGGTGTTGGAATGGGCTGCCCAGGGCAGTGGTGAGTCCCCATCCCTGGAGGTGTTTAAGAGTCGTGCTGACATAATGCTTAGGGATATGGTGTAATTGAGAACTGTCAATGTTAGGTTAATGGTTGGACTGAATTATCTACAAGGTCTTTTTCAACCTTGATGATTCTATTCTATGATTCTATAACCCTCCAGTTCTGCAAATAGGCATGTCTGATAGAATGAGCTGCATTATGGTCCCTCTCTCTGGGTGAGAATCTAAATCATAAAATTATATAGACAAGTTGGTATTATTCTTCTGGAACTGGAATAACATTAATAAGAGAGATATAAAGACTCACTCACCCCTCAAAAAAAAAAAGAAAAATCTCATCAAATTTAGTGATTATCCCTGAGGGATTAGGGGTCATGTAGCCTTCTTTCAGAGCAGGAGCACATAACCATTTTTTCTGCCTTGTGACTGGCTATTCTTACTACTTTTCGATTAACTGAGAGAGGTAAAATTAATACCTCAGTTTCTCCTGTATTTAAAAAGTATGGTAAACATTTAAACTTACTCTGCCAAAAAGCAGGGAAATAGAGCTACCTAGCATAGCTAAAAGATGGACAGTGGAAACACCTTTTATTCTGCTGTGTTTCTTTTTCATTAGTTTATTGATTCTGTTACCTTTCTTGTTGCTTTGGGTTCTATTTTGAGGTATCTGATTTTCTTTATCCTTATTTAGGAAAACTGGGCAAGACTACCGATTGTAGATCTGGAAGAAATGTGATAGTGGCTGGCATATTGATGTTCATCATTACAATACCTAAGTCTTTTTTGAATCGAATCCTTTCATTCTTAAGTGTAGAAATTTTGCAAGACAAACAAACACAAATCTCATCCCTCAATTTTTTTGGATTCTTCCTCTTTCTATTGCTAAAATCACCACAAATCCCCTTCTTTTCTACATTTTTTCCCCAGAAATGCCATAGGAAATGCTATGCAGCTGAAAGTCAGCAGTAAAGACTAGGGACAAGTAATCCTCTCTGTCTTGTACCGCAAGACTTCCATATTTTAAATTCATTAGATCATAAAAAATAGCATCCTGGAAAATCTAGCAGTAGAATTATAATATTTTCAATAAATCAGTCTTCATCATTGCAAAAAACGACCTTCTAAA
This sequence comes from Athene noctua, assembly GCF_965140245.1. Classification (NCBI taxonomy): domain Eukaryota; kingdom Metazoa; phylum Chordata; class Aves; order Strigiformes; family Strigidae; genus Athene; species Athene noctua. The sequence goes on along the minus strand of NC_134040.1, from coordinate 21,672,058 downwards.
CCCTACAGGATTAAACAGCAGACCTCTCCCAAACAGCTTGTCCTTACTGCTACTGCTGGAATAGCTTAACACTGTGGACAAGCACAGTTATTTGATATCTTAGCCAATGCACACAAGGACAAGGAAGTTCTTACTGTCAACTCTGCAGTCTTTCCAGAAACAGAGAGGCAGACCTCATGATGTCCAAGTATAATACTTTTTAAACTTATACATTTCCTCTCTGATGCACTGTATATACAGATATGTTGAACTGTTCACTGATATTCATGTTCTAAAACGGCAATTTTTGCAAATCATTCATGGAAAGGATGGATTTTTCTTTTCCCCTGAAATAAACTACATTTTTTGTAGCTGTGTTTTAATCTCTTCTTCTTTCTTTCTTTTTTTTTTTTTTTTTAATACATATGTCTACCTACACATGTATATAAATTGAACATGTTGGCCATTATTCACCATGTGAAAAATCTGTGAGGCTGGCTTGTAGGATGCAATGGGGATTTTTTTTTTGTCTTACATTATCATCCACTGGGAGATGATCCTGAAGGGTATAGGGCTCCAGGAAGCCTGGACTCTTTTTAAGAAGGAAGTCTTAATGGCACAGGAGCAGGTTGTCCCCAGGTGCTGTAAGAGAAGCCAGTGCCAGAGAAGGCCACCCTGGCTAAACTGGGAGCTTTGGCTGCAACTCAGGGATCACAGCTTGTCAACAGAGGCATTTTGATTTTTGACAAGTGAGTGGTTGTGTTGGTTCAGGCCCTGCCGGGACCGGAGCCCACGTTGCCGTTGTCCCTCCCCCACCCTCGGACACAAGTAGGGCACAAACCCCGGGGTAAAATAAGAAGAAATTTAATACAACAGTGTAATAAACAATCTGAACAACAGTGGCAATGATAACAACAATAAACAGCAATAACAGTGAACAAGACAAAAGATATACAGAGAAATACCTCAAAATGGTCATGGAACAGGTTCCTGCTACCAAAAAGGCAAAGAGAAAGTAAAAAAGGTTCCACCCCTGTACCTGACGTCGGCATGGTATGAATAACCCGGCTGGTGATCCCTTCCCCCTCTCTCTCTCTGCTGGGGAAACTTAACCCTATCCTAGTTGAACCAGGACAGTGGTGTACATTATGCAGCTCTAGGTATGCAAGAAGGAAGATTATGGAGTTTTTCTTCTTCACAAATAGGTAGCAAAGCTGCTCTCCAACTGATTCTTCACTTTGGTTGTACTGTATTGTAAGGGTTACAGGTGTTGTACCTGTATTGCCCACCTTCCACTGTAGGTCCAGAGACAGGAAAGCTTGCAGAAGAGCTTTATTTTGTGTTCCCACAGTGCTGCTGAATCCTATGAGGGGTTTCCAAGTAGTCTGTCTAATCCATTACGATTGTACCAGTTTTTATATGCTTCATAGAAGCAAACAGGATTAGAGTATCAGTGCTATATATGTGTGTGTGTGTGTGTGTGTGTGTGTGTACAGAGACAGAAAGCAAAGCAGAGAAATAAAAATAGTTGTCAAAAATAATACAACTCCATGAAATTGCTACAACTGTAACCTGATCAGAAAGCCACTGGAGGTAAAATGTACTAATTATACATAGGGGTACAGGAAAAAAAGTTATAACACTTTCAACTGTCTTGGGGACTACAGGTCATTTCTTTGTCATTCAATGCTTCTTTAACTGCTCATGTTATTAACTGACAGTACCTGTGTTCAGCTGACACTCTAGTCAGGTGAAATTCTTTCCTTACTGTGACTTTTAGGGCAGAAAAGAAAAGGACAGACAAAAAGAGTAAAGAAGAGCTGTAAAATTAGTCACTAGCATCAAAGGATTCAATGCAACAGAGGCATTAGCCTTTCAGAAACTTGAAGCTTCAAATGTCACTTGACTGGGAAATTAACACACACATCCTCTCTTTGACCCTTAACGCAGAGAGAATCTCAGAATTTTCTTTCACTTTGTTTTTTTGAATGCTAGATGCCAAAAGGGGCAGTCTGGTTTCTTATCTGGCAAGAACTAAATGACCAGCAGTAAAACAATGTACTAATAATTGGGTTTGTACAAGTTAAAATTCCTTTTGCAAAACAGTCTGGTATTTTGCTTGTTTAAGGATAGAAGAGCTGTTTACAGTCAGTGAGTTGCTAGACTGAAAAAGCTCATTTCCTGAATGCTAAAAAGTTGGTTCAATACTTTGTTGGCTTCTTTGCCTTTCTAAGTGTTCTTTGACAGCTTCAGAGAACATTGTCCTGAGCAGAAAAAAAATAGTGATTTTACTCTCAAGTAGCAATTATCTTCCCCAAACCTCAGATGGCTCTGACACAGCTCATTAACATGTCATGCCTACCAGTTTCACTCTTTCACCCAGTCTTACCTTATCTCCTTTCCCTGAAGAGCTTTTCTGCTTAGCACAGCTATGCACAATTCTTGCCAGCTCACTATGGGTCCTTCACACCACATGAGTGCTGCAAGAGCGTTTTTGCTGTCCGTATGCATGGAGCTTTGCACATGTGCCTTTTCTTTCTGTGCTAATTGCTTAACTACAGAAGACCTGAAACTCCATCACTGCAGATTTTGGATTAAGGTTGTTTTAGGTCACTGAGTAGCAGTGATGGGATACATGCTCTTCAGAAGCCCTCCACAGTTTCCTGATGTGTTGTGTTTAATGAAGGGTAGTAATTAACCATGACCAACCTTGTAATTACTAACATGCTATTGTTAATGAGATTGTAACTTCAGCTATTACTTTGTGAACACCAATTTAAACCATACAAACAAAAATAATTAAAAATATGATTAAAAATGTAGCCATAATGACTATCACAATCTTTATTACTAAATTACCAATTTTTAGTAAAAATAAAGTTTGAAGCAAATTGACACTGTTGGTGTACTGAATTTTTAATTCATAGCAATAGCTGTTTGGATGAGGTTGCAAATCTAGGTAACATTTTTAAAACAGATTTTCCCTTGTTAAGCCTTTCTAGGTTTTACTTTTGAAGTTTATCTGCCAACTTTTTGGTTTTAGGTCAGTTATTCATCCAAAAGAAGTAAAATCCCTATGATTTTTAACTGAACTAATTATATATATCTAGGAAAGAATAGTACAGAAGGCTTTGATTTATGGTTCACCTTTTTCTTTCAGGGTTTGTGTTTTGGGGTTTTTTTCCAAGCCTCCTTATTTACTTCCTCAGATTTTGGTAATAGTAAGCATTGCATTTCAGAGTAAAAGCTTCCCTTTAGAGAAAATCTATAGTCATCTGTGTCTTTGTTTTTCAAAATCACGGCTATTTCAACATTGATCTCGGTAACTATTCCATCTGATTTTCCATTAAGGGTCTGCTCTTCTTGGAAGTAAAAGTATCTTTTAATTTTTTTAAAATTTTTGTTTAGTCTATTTCAAAAGTCGAATTTAAAAAAGCAATCTTAGTGAGATACGACAGAAAAGAGAAGTTACAAAGGGTACCTGCAGTAGTATTCTGGGCCTTTTTCTTATGTAGAGAGGTCCAATGCCTAGTGATAGGGAATGCAGAGGCTAAACAGAAGAGTTCTGATTCTGAAAGTACACGCTACCAAAGAATACCAGAATTATTTACTGTGACTACTAACAACAGTTTTATTTTACCCATAATATTAGCCTTGTGGCCTGCTTTTAGCTGCCTGGTCTTGCTGTTCCATTTCCTAAGCTCTTTCACTTACAGGACTTCAAATTGAAAATGTTTTCCTTTTTTCTAAGTGTGGGTCTGCTTATGTCTATGTATTCTGCCCACTGGAAGTACAATAGGAAATTCAACTTCTGAGTTTAGCTATACCCAATATATTTCTGACACTGTTTGATTTACTGGATTTTTTTTAAAAACCTAGTTTGACATTGACTGTGTTCCCAAAGAAGAGAAAAATCATTGACATTTAGAAATTGTTCCCTGTTACACAATAATGTTCTTTCTCATCAGAGAAAATAAACAAGACACAAGTTGTCAAATAGATCTTCCAAAATGCCACTCAGAATTTTCATTTCAATTTTACTTATTCTTATCCTGAAACTAAATATTAGCCCCATTGAAGTCAGTGTTGAACTCCCTTTCTGTAAGGTCAGCCACAAAGCAGTTTGTGGGTAGCTTTTGCCTCTTAAGGTCTTTTCTAAATATCTGTCTCACCAAGTGCTGTTACCCTGTCACAGAGGCTCTCTGAGACTGACCGCAGCTATCTATGCACTTTTATTCAGAGGAAATGATTTAAAATCCTCTGTTGTAATGACTTTCTCAGGATACACAGTCTGCAGTAGAATTGTGCTTAGGAATATAGGTGCTTTTTTTAATTTGTATGAAAAAAACTTGAAATTATGCATTAAACACAAACTCAGGAAATAAGATCTAGTATCTGTAAACTTTCTGTAATAGTTCTTCAGTGAAAAATAAAATCCAATATCTTCATTTAAGTAGCTTTTCAAAAGGATGTTATGAAATTAATTCATTTCAGCAAACAAGGATTGATAAAGAGCATTTCTGAGAGTAGATGTTTGTTTTGTTTAGCCAACGAAAGCAATATCTGAAAACTGAAGCAAATCAAATTCATATGGGAAGTAAGACATTTTCTTTAAATTAGGGGAGCAATATAATTGCATAAATTTTGCTCAAAGTCATTTTTCTTCTTTGAAGCCTTGATAAAGAAGCATTAAATCCAGGCTTGTCTGTTTTTTTCAAGAGTATGTGCTGGTTTAATAAAAACTATTATATCTTCCCACAGGCCCTGCTTCCTTTATGTCAATATTCAGATGCCTTTGTAACATATGCGCTACATTTCATCCAAAAATGACAGCTTCCTTTCATATATCATTGAGCAAATAACTATGGACTTGGTAATGATTATCAAACCATGACCTTAAGAGCCCCTCTGAGCTTGGATTCTGTTAATTACATGTATTTAAAAAAAAAAAAAAATCAAAACAAAACAAACTGAAGAAATCTGGACAAAAACTTGGTAGTAAGAAAACCAAGAGTGGGAGAATCTGTGAGCCGCTAATTTCCTGGTCTATCATTACAAATTTATATGGACATTTCTTTTTCCTAAAGTAGCTTTCACCACGAGAATCACCAGACATGAGAATGCCAGACACAGTTAATGGTCTATCTCCTCATTCTTTGTGAAATAGGATCTATAAAATCTAAGAATATGAGTTCAGATTTCCACAAAATACTCAAAGTGGTCCTCATTTTTTTAAAACTTTAACTTTAAAAATAAAAATCCCAGTATTTGTTATTTGTTTGAAAATAGCGAATAAAGAGCAAATTTCTATAACGTGTTCTCATTTCCTTCAAATGTTAGGCATTTGTATAAAAGGAACTAGAGATGAAAATTAGCTCAGAATCTCATTGTGTTCTGTTGCTATTTTCAAATGTTTCACTTTCCAAATTGGGAAGAAAAACTCACCATTCAAAATATAAAGTTTTCAAATGTATCTCACAACTGCAGATGAAAACTATCAAGGTTCTGTGAGGGAAACTCCTATTCTCCCAGAATGGAGATAGTGAAATTGACGGCACTGCCATACTAGTAACCTGGAGTTTGTGGTCTAGGATCTGCTGTTCCAAAACTGCTCCTGAAGCAAGGGCTTACAGACCCCTAAAACAGTTAAGAGTAGCATGTCAGCTGCAATTATGTTGAACTCTTGCATATCCAAATGGCAGGGAAGACACTACATTATCAAGTAACAAGCCACTCAGTAGAGCTTAAAGACAGTGTGGGAAGATGTATCATTGTAACCGCATGCAGCAGCAACAGTGTTGATCATTAACAAAGAACAATAGAGGGTTAAACTGAAAAGGTGAAAAATTATTCCCAATTCAATATGTAGCTAGGACCTGAAGAATTGGGAGTAAAGGGGAAGGCCCTGATGCATTAGATTTTCTAGCACAGTTTCCAGAGTTTAAATTGGACCCCACTAACCCTGAGCTAGCAATAAACAGTGCCCTTTCTCACATCAGACACTAGCTCTAATAAGCTCAAGCACAGCTAACAGCTTGTGGCCCCCAGAACCACTGGTATCATAGCCTTGACAGAAGAAGATAAATAGTTTGGTTTCTTCCACAGTTTTGACAGACCTGTATGGAGAGTTTTTCAGTGGACATGTTAATATTAATATTAGATCAGGATGAATCACAGAGTAAATATTGAGGCTAGAGTGATGTTTGCACTTAAAATTATGTTTTGGTCAGCAGACACCATCTTTCTCCTGCTAAACCTCCAGAGCCACATGGAATGTGCTGACAGCCTCTGTAAACTGTTTGATGCCATTTCCTGATGGGGTGTTTATCAGTGGCTGACTATTAGGAATAGAGACAGAACTGGTTTTAAGACACACACACACAGACACAACTGCATGAAAATTTCAGTTCATCATTACACAGTAGCCAGATCACAAAACTGGCTTTCGCAGGTAGTGAAAGGTTAGCAGTGGTTCAGTAATTGTTCCTGAATGAGTCACTGAGGTTATAATTAGTATTATGAATACAATTACTTTTAGTTTTGGAAGCAAAAGAGGTAGAATAAGTTTATTACAAAGTTAGCACAGGCTAAATTAAGGACTGCTCTTTGACATTGCAAAGGATTTATTGTGGGCTATATATTTACAGCTACAACAGTAGGTTACCTTTAAAAATTTGTTAAAGGCTGGAAACAGTATACAGTTTGGGGACAAAGACTGCAAAGTTCTGCAAAGCCCACAAGACTAATCTATTCAAGTAACAAAGAACAGCTTAATTTTGAAAGGCTGTGGGTAGAGTCAACATTGGACTAGATCAGGATTAAGTATAGGGATCCAGTCATCAGAAGGAGGTTTTGCTACATATTCAAATTCTGTGAGGTCTACAAGGATATTGAAAGATAATTAATCCAAATCACAAAATTAAACATTTATGAATCACAAAATTACAACAAGAGTATAGAGGTAAAATTAGGCCTAGATCCATTTGTGATTGAAGAGCTCAGATTAATGCCCTCACAGGGCTCAAATTATATGAGTGAATACATCCCACTGTAATATGTCACATTATTCTTTCTCAGATTTCTTTCTGGCCTGTATATGATAATATGTTTCTATTAAAATTGTAAATATATCATAGGAAAGAAGAAAAACCTCACTGTTATGCATATATCTGTATAAGTCTATAGTAAATCAACTGCACCAGAGCTGATGGAAAAATCATCTCTCAGAAAGGGGAAAGAGAATTCAGAAAAGATGAATCCAACATATGATAAATATGTCTCATAGTCTGATCACTGAGTTCATTTAACACATATTTTTGAGCTTAAGTTGGCTTTCTTCATAGCTTTGTAATTTGTTTTTACAAATTTTATGTTTGACACACCATACAAGATAAGAATCATACTCCAAAACAGTAACACCAGTGAAAACTGGTCATAGAAGCACTGAGTGAAGCAGAGTTACTCTGTATATGTACTGGTGTCCCTGAGATCAGTATATGTACCACTCTTTTGGAACAGAATTATGAGAAAGACAGGGCTGAGAATAACCTTGTGTACATACAACTATCTGCTCTTCTGAATACATTCTTCCTAAATCTTGCATATTCTGACAGATCCATTAACCAACCGTTTTCCAGTGACGTCACTGGTAATAAAGGGGAGTTCAGTTGAGATATTTTCTCCCTTTTTTTGGTGATTGTTTGTCTATTTATTTTCATTTAGATGTATTTTATGTTTTTGAGATAGAAAACGAGATACAGAACATTATGTTCTCTTCTTGATGGTTTCGAATGTCTAAATAGGAGCTATCCGCTTGTCTGTCATTTTCCAAATTTAAAAAACCTCTTAGCATATTCTTGAGACTTAGTGGGGTTTGCATGTGTTCAGAATTGTGATTCTCAAATGAAATTTTCATGAACTTTACCACTATTGTTTATTCATCTAAAAAGTCACGGAAAGTTCATTATTGTTATTTTCTTGCTTAAAACTACTTTTTCATTTAAACTGATGAACAAAACCAATAATTTACATGTCTAGCCACACACCATAAATGATGTCTAGTCAAGGCAAATAGTTTGAATTTAACCAATAGGAGGAAATATAATTGTCAAAGTGGCTTAAAGAGTCAAATAACCAATGCATTTCCAGCAACTTGATGAGACAGCATAAACATTTATGCAATGAAGGTTTCAACTCACAACATTAAACTGTTTGAAAACAGTATTCTATAGAATGCATTAGCAAGCATAAATAATCACATACAAGACTAAGATGTGTACGTGGCTATGTGCCACAGTGCCTCGGTGCCTCTGCTTCACCCTTAAAGAGGCACTAACGCCAAGGAGTATAGCATTAACTACATTTCTCCATGTAATAGCCAACACAATAGAAGGGTATATCACAGTATGTTATTTCATCCATGGAACAAGCTTGTTCTTCCTCAGCATTCATTATACTTTAACCTTGTACAAGCCATAAATTTGTCAATTTGGATTCTTTTATGCTTATATTAATCTAAACTGGAGAAGTTCTAGTAAAAGTTTTCACAGTATGTAGCATGTCCATAGACACGCTGCAATTCTTTCTAGAGCCTAGAATATAGATTTGGATCTTTTCCTTTCTTTGAATAGTCTGAAACTCCACAAACATTGTGAATAAATTGCTTTGTATACTGAAATTGCAGTAGTCACTTGCAGTTGAGCATATAACTCAAATTGTGTTGTTTCAGTTTTCTGAATGGATAGCTGTATGTCACAAAGAGGGAGAAAACTTGGAAAAAAAAAAAAAAAAGGGTGATGCCATTACCAAGTTACTGATGGCTAGGCTCTGGATAGAATTTCATAAATTTAATAAATAATTAACCCTTTTACTTGCTCATATTTTTCATCTAGGATTATTCTTGGGAAAAAAACATTGAAGGATTTACTGTGAAATTAAAATATTATTTATTTGCTCTTATTATATGAATTTAGACTCATTCTGCAAGTACTGTTTTTGTAATTATTTTGAATGGATCTAGAACAAATTTTTAAACAAAGATTACAAAATCCATATGCTCTAAAATATTCAAAATGGGTTTTTAATAACCTCAGTCCCCTCCTGCTTCATGCACTCATGCATTCCACTGAAATATTCTAACTGCATTACTTTTGTTGAGATAAAGTAATCTCAGGTGCAGAAGTGGGTGTGCTTTTGAAGATGGACCAGATCTTTCTCTGTGATCCCTAAGTCTTCAGAAAGTATAGGAGAATGTGCACTTAATTTCTCTCTGGAATTGTTACAATGTGACTGATTAGCAAAGACAAGATGAAAAACCCAGTGAAAGGAAGACACACGCCCTATCATAATGAAATTATTACTGAAAAGAAAATAATTCTATTTCTACTTTTAAAAAGGAAAAAAAAAAAAAAAAGTACACTGCAGTCTTCATGGGTGAACCCCAGAACCTTCTTAGTGATTAAAAAAATCTGATCCTTGTGAAGGCAATTTTCTGGTGCATGCAATCAACCTTGGTGATCACTGCTAGTCTTTGATACCATGAAGGTTATAACATGGCTACTTGAGTGCTTGTTTAATTGCTATGTCCAAAGTTAGTCCTCATATCCCTAAGATGGAGAACATTAAATTACATCCCTGTGTCATAGTTTGAACTCAGCCAGTAGCCCATCATAATGTGGCCAGTCATTTATTTCCCACCCACACACACACCCCGCCCCTCCCCCCGATGAAATAAGGAAGGGACAAAAAAAAAAAAAGGAAATTAATAGGTTGAATTAAAAAAAAAAAAAAAAGTAACAAATCGACAGTAACAATAGTCAGTCCAAACAGGTAATATACAGCAGTTGCTCATCGTCTGGCAACTGGTATGCAATCCACCCCAGCATCAATCCCGACTGCACCAGAAATCCTACCTCTGACCAACCATGAAACTGAAACAGAAAATCAGAGAGCACTGTCCCTCTGTATACTGAGCATGATGTCACATGATATGGAATACTCCAATGACTGATCCAAGCCCAGCCCTCCAGCTGTGCTCCCTCTCAGCCCAAGGAAAGTTAACTCTATCCTGGCCAAAACCAGGACACCAGGTTAAGACAAAATGTATATAAGAATATTTATTTATACCAGCTAGAATAGAGTAACAAATTTTATAGACACAAATGAACAAAGAAAATAAAAGGAAACAACATTTAATCTGATTATGTCAAGATTACCTTATAAAAATATCTCTCTACCTCTCTCACTTCAGCTGATTTGCCACCTGCTTCTTACAAGATGTCAGTCATGATTTCAGTTTTGTGCCCTGTGCTGCATTTCTATTTGGAGACTGATAAAAGCACCCATCCATGAGAACGAATGTCCTTTCTCTCACAGAACACATTTTAGGACTTAACCCTCAGGGACTACCCTCAAATATTCATCTTGGATGAGCTTGTTAGCTCATTTAACCTTGCTCTCCTTTCAGTTCTTCTGGGGAGTTCAGGCAGATTTAATGTCTTATCCCAAAATTCATTTTATTCGCTTTCATCCAGGAGTACCTCTAGCTGCACTTCTTAATTAAAAGAAATATTGGTCTTCTTCAGACATACAAATTATACTATCTAGTCTTGATATGATCTCCTGTGATTTACTAAGCAATCTGTTGTCTCAACAGAGTTAAAATTCTTCCCAACAAAGTCCTAAGTTCATCTCCTGCTCCATGAATTTAGGTAAGGTAAATTAAGGCTTCAACTGGCTGGCAGGGAGAAGCCATGGTCAGTTCCTTCACTGACAAGAGCTCTTGGGAAGTGAGTTAGAAGTGAGGGTCTTAAGCTCCTTTTCCCTAGAAGCTGCTTTTAGTCAGAGGCTTTCTGGCTTGGTCTCCACCTGAGCTATGTCACAGCTGTGACAGCTATATCTGGAGATGATCTTCTGCCTCCCTAACCCAGACCTGGACATGTCTTTCTGTTGTGACCTTGATTCACCACAATAGGCTTGCTGGATGATCACTGGTCTGAGACTGGCCCTGATGCCTGTTTCCAGACCTGATTCTGACCCTGATTTTCCTGGTTCAACATCCTGACACCTTTCAGGTGAGGCCACTGCTCCTTGCTGACATCCTCACTCCCAACTCCCTTTCCTTAGTGGGACAGCCTGCCCTTGAGACTCCCTGCCATGCCCCTCCCTTCAGTTATTCAACAGCAAGTTTTGCTGTGAATTCTATTTGGATCTTTAGTCCACATGAATCTCTGAACTAATATGTTTAATAAAAACTGCAGATGCAAATAGTTCAACACTACATCTTAATTAAGACTAGACATTCTCTTTCCCCCTCTGTGAATTCAGTGTATTTGAAATGATTGGTTCTTGGTCCTTTTCCTATGACAACAAACATTGCTGTATTCTCCATCACAGCATCTAAGCACCAATTTGGGTTTAGTCCCTAAATGTTTGTGCATCTGGACATCAGTTACTTCATAGAGGGAGCTTTATTGTCTGTAGAATGTAAGTGTCAGACAAACACATATCTAAATATATCCTCTACCTTTTGGTATGAGAATATGTGCTATTCCTTGTACTATATGAACTGGCAATGCATTAAGTTTATCCCATCTTACAGTAGTTGAACATTTTGAACAGACATAAGAGACATGTTACAGGCCATGTTCACAAAGAGATGTTAGTCTATATTTGCATCTAACCTCAGAGATGTACGTAATGCTATTCATGTTAGCCTGAGGACAGCATAGCACAGGAGTAGAGAGAAGTACAATGACACAGTGGGGAATAGCATAGATTAAAATAGCAAATGAGGGGAGAATTTTCAAAAATTATGGAACTAGCAAAATGCATAAAAATAAGCATGCTGAAAACCAAAGGAGAAATAAGCCGTTTCCATCAAGGAAAAAACCATTAACCCAGAGAATCTTGATAATCATTACTAACAATATCTGGAAGAGCTACAAAGGGACAGTTTAAAAATTTATTATTATAACGCACAGTTCAGCTGAATAGTCTTCTCTGCAGTGACTGCTGATGTGTTTCATGAAGTTCAAAGATGAAGGATATGGTTGTAATTCCATATTTGATATAAAGTCTTCTAGTAAGGTGTCTTTCTAATTATGTTTATAAAATAGACAAACACTTAGAATAAATGCTTTTTACTATGTGCACACACTTGAGAGACAGTAAAATTAAATTGTAAAAATTCATGTACAAAAGAAGGTTAGATATGAAGAGATAGTATTATGTCCTAGCTTATAAGAACTACATCAGTCCCTAAGAATTGTTACAGAAAAATCTGTATTTTTCCATCTTTTGTTACTTTTATCATTTAAACAATAATACCCAAGATTGCCTTGCCCTATTTTTCTCTCAAAACAACTTTGCAGAAGCAAGTAAAGATCAGTGTTTCTATTCCAGCTCTGCTACGTGCACTTAAATATATGCCTATAAATGAGTGAAGACATCTACTTATGCATGGGTCGTATTTATGCTGTTAATTCAGATTTCAAATAAAGTCACAAATGAATAAGATAAGCACTGATTTTCTACCTTGACATCTAGCCAAAGACTAGGATTTCATGCTACAAGCCCCTTCATGGATTCTTATATACGTCCATGAGCATTTCTGAGAGGAGTTCTTTTTGTTTTCAATAATTCTGCTTCTTCAAATTCAATATATGCTAAAGACATTCGCAGGGCTCAAATGTACAAGCAGATAAAAGTTCTACTTACCAGAAAAAGAACATTCATATGTGGGCAATTCCTACTTTAATGACTTTCTGATGGAAAGTCAGCTCTCAAGGAAATGTGAATTTTAAGCAATCATATTTTTTTGTTCATTTAAGTGGAGCAGGAAAGACTTTTTCGTGTGTATGGTTTTTAGTTTTTCAACTCAGAAGTCTGATTTTCCAGTCTACCATGCTCAGTAAGAGAAATAAATGGCTAAGGATAGTTTAGGCTAGAGGTCCCCAGAGGATTCTTTTGCCAAAGAGCAACTTCTCATGGTTGTGCCATTAGAACTGCCTACTTGTGTGCGACACATCTGTCACTTTTAATGACAGGGGATCCCTAAAGGATGTTATGCCAGCCATATATTTTATTGAAGACACTTGGATACTGTATGCATCACCAGGTTTTATGGCATGCATTTAGGACATTACAATTTATTTTCCCGATTGCTGGTAGCTCTGCCTCTGCTGCTGGACTGGGGAGACCCTAAGAATGGGAGAGACTAGGCCTTAGGCCATCAAAGTATCCACAAATCTTTGCAGACAATTAAACAGGAGACAACCTGGATATTTTTTATGTGCACAACATAGAAAGGGAGCTGTAGTTAAATGTGACCCAAACATCTTCTGTTCACAAAGAGCATACAGTATCATTTAAAATCTGATTTAGAATGACAGGCTGCTTCTGTCTTCCAACAGGTGAAGAAAAACGATGAAAACTCTATTAGATGTGTATAGTCTGAGTATAATGTCCAGGATGTAAGCAATATATGTTTTTTTCAAAATGTTTCTTCAAACCGAGGCTTAAATATGAAAAATTTTGAAATAGTACAAATAGCTCTTTGAAGATTACTTTTGTATATGCCTCAGAAAAACATAGAATGGAAGATAAATAAAAATAACTCCCTGCAACATAGTATAAAATCTGACACTTCGAAACAGCAGATTCTTTTATCCCCAGGGAGATAAACAGAACTGTTGAAAACTACATTAGGGATATTTTATGGTATAGCCTTAACATCTAGGAAGGAAGTTTGGCTGTCTGCCACCAATTTCTGAATTAGGCAAGCATCTTCTTAAAGCAAGAAAACACGCTTATTTTGCAACACTTTAAGGATGTTCTTTCTTCAGTATTTCAGCTTGTAATGGGAGTTTTCTTCAAGTGGTTAATAAAGTCAGACATAATTTTGAAACTTTTGAATAGAAAACAAAATTGATGTATGGTTTCTTTTCAGTTTAGTCTAGTTTCTTATTTCTTATATACCTGTCTTTCAGTTTCTACGTTCTAGGTTTTAAGCATGGAGATGAATTGCAAACGCATTTCAGCCTAAATTGCTACAGATTTCATGAAAATTGCTGTATGCAGACTGGAGAAGAAACACACAAAATGCCTCCTTTGAGGTAGACTTCAGCATGATTGTCCCATATTATTATTATTAACATTAATATTATTATTATTATTAATACATGAGCATTTGCAAAAACAGATATTATAAATTGCACAGTAATTGAAATATTAGAGCTTCTTTAGTATAGCTGAATGCAAATAGAAAGCACAGAACCAATCAAACAAAGGTTCACAGTTTGCATTGCTCTTGAAAAGTTTGTATGTACATAAATTCACTTGGAATTATATTTTCATTTTTTTCCATATCAGTTTAATGGATGCATGAATTGCATGATGAGGTTTGCAAATCAGTAAGGAAACAAGCAAGTAAAGTGGAGATTATATCTGCACCTCAGTTGCACAACTGGTGTCTCAGTAGGATAGGCAGACCTTAAAATAGCTGGCCCAGGTAGCACAAGCTGTGTAGACACATGATCACAGAATACACTCCAGGCTAACTTGCTCCGCTTCACTCTGTATGCCATTGTAAATTTGGAGTAACTGTAGAAACTGAATAAGTATAAAAATTGTATGTAAACGGGTTGGTCACACATACGTACCATGATCCATGAAGCATTTTTCTAGAGTTTGCAATGGTTACTCCCCAAATAAAATTTGCAAAGCAAGGAAACTCAGACCTTTTATCATCATTCCCTAACATTATCCAGTTATGTTAAAGGACATAAGCACTGTTACTAATATGCTGTTCCATATTACAAATGAGAAAAGATTAAGTGAATGCTTCCACTATGTTAGTATTCCTGTATGAGAGAGAGGTTGATTATTGTTGATCCTGTAATTACTCAAGCAGGGGAGAGACTCCACTATATAATGTACCTTTCTTGTACAAATACTATATACCACATCTTATGGTATAATGAGCATCTGTAAGGAGGTCCGGTTATTTAACAAATCTTCATGGTTTATCTTTTTTCTTTTGTTCTTTTCCTTTTTCTTTTTTTTTTTTGTGTGTGCAGGTTTGCTACCCATTTTATCCATAAGCGTGTGTTCTTTTAACAGGTTTATTGCTATATCAAGGACAGAGCTGAGTGGCTGAGTGGGCTGCAGCATAATTGCAGATGGGATACACACTGTGAAAAAGCTGATGTTTTAAATGTCAAGTCAATTTTAAGGGGAACATGGCCCAGAAGAAAATATAGATCTATGATTTAAGGACACTATTTTTAAACAGCTGATTGCTGGTAAGTGAAATAATGTTCAAACTTCAAGCAATTATGAAGCAATCCTGTGATTTTGAAATTCAAATTGGTACCTTGCAAGGGAGAGTCGGCTCTTTTTTTCTTTTAATATTGTCAGATGGTTGGGTTTAGAAACTATGAAAAAGGATTTCAGTAAATAATTTTAACTGAATAGCCCCCCTTTTAAAAAGCATGATTTACTTTTTTTAAACTTACATATTAATTTTAATTACTTGGTCCTACTTTGTAAGAATATTAAGGTTGAAGTTGAGATCTAAACAGCTTGAAAAAGGGAAAATTCCGTAACATAACTTTAATTTTTCCCTCCTATGTCAGCTGAATGTTGTTGTTTTTCCCCACAGAATCACACCTCATATACTAATATGTCTGTATAACTTTCTGTCACCTTTTTTGAGAACTCTTTTTAAATAGACCTTATTTACCAGGCATTATGCAAACCTCCACTTCATACAAAATCAATAATTTGTTGTGGTGTTTTTTTAAAACTACTATTATAACATGAAAACACTTCCTAGATATGTATAATGTATTTTCACAATGACCCTGAGAATAAGTGGCATTAGTTTTCCATTTGTTGTGTTTATAAGTAGAGATGAAAACTAAAACTAAGAAAAAAGGTGTGTTAGTTTCGATTGTCAAATGTGGAAGAGTAACAACTTGATTTTTTAGCACTCTCAACATTTTAATATAACTGTACACATGCAAAGCACGGGTTCAAGCAGTTTAAATTGCAATGAAAGAACCCAAATTCTGCAAATATGGTTTCAAGTTGCTTCTGTAAGGCAAAGAAACAGCATTACAAATGTTGTCAGACAGAATTTTGTTAAGAACAGAATCACAAGGTAGGAAAAGAATACACGTCTCTCTAGGTTTTTACCTTAGTCCTAACAACTTTATCTCATTTTCTTTTTACTTTCAATATAAATACATAAAATTTCTGCAACCATAAGCACTGATTGTAGCAGGGAACCTAAGTGTGTGGTCAGGTCTTAAATGTCATTCTGCATGTGTGCAAGCAGGTGAATTCAGTTTACAGAAAATATTTCAATTTCTAACAATCTTATATTTCAGCCCTTTGATTTTACAGTTTAATTACATGGTAAAATTCACATTATAACCATTGAATTACAAATGTTATATACACGAGTATCTTTGTGTTTTCCTATGGAAATACATCTAAGGTAATGATATTTGAAGCCATCTGTGGTTTCTAGGCTTCTGTCTAGGATTTTAGACCAGTTGGATGTACATACAGGCTTAGTTTATGCAAGTTTATGCAATGTCAGTCATTGATACTGCATGAGAGGAGTGCCAGAAGAATACGGTGTCCCATCAGTAGCTCCCTTGTGTAGCTTTGCTTCCCAACCCTGCTCCAGTGTGCCAGGAGCCATGGGGCCCCTCTTGGGGGTGGACAGGACAGGGTTGTGGTGCATCTGGAAACCTGTATCCTACTGCATCCCTGGGGCAGGGACTGATGACCCCAGCCTGGGAGCTGAAATGGGGCTCCCAGTACACTGGAATGGGGAGGTCCAGACAGCCTTATTGGTGCCCTCAGATCCCCAACATTTAGAAGGGGCAATAAGGTGAGCACCTACCTACCTTGCACCACCACACTTCTGCCCCTGAATAGTGGTATTGCATGGAATAATTCCTCATCTATTTCTTTTTCTTGTCAGACAGTATTGTCAGCGTGTCTGCATTTACACCCACAGTGTAAACCCAGGTGTAACCAGGTGTAATCCAGCCCAGTGCAGATGTTTCAGGTTCAGGTAAATATAACAGTCTTACAGACTCTGTCTTTTAAACACAAGCTACCAAGTTTACAAACTGTTATCAACCATGTAAAATATTGGCTGGTCAGAGACAGAAAACAGATTTTGTACATGTTCTCAAAGTCTCTTCTGAAATAATAACAACATGTACAAGTAAGTTAGAGGAAATTCAGCTTATGTTCATGTATTCCGGAAAATTTAGGGGAATTAAAATATATACAATTAAAATTAGGAAAAATTTAATAACACTAAATAGTTAAGTAATAATTTCCTTTCCAAGTATCCCAAAACATGTGTTTCTGTCTAGTAATGAAATTCTAGTATTTGTGAGATGAAATGTGGCATCTGATCTGCCATAGCCCTATAAACCAGTTTGCACAGAAAGAAATGAAGAAACATTTCTTCCTTTGCAAGGTCAAAAGTTTGTAATTGTAGGATACATACGGAAAATGTAAATTGGGATCTGGTTAGAACTAGAGAATAACCATTTATTTTCTGCTGAAACAGTAGAAAAGGCTAGGAGCGTCAGTGTATTACTCTTAGGGCCCATTTGAATGATGAAATTGGAGTGAGGAATTTATAAACAATGCATTGAAATAGGTAAAATATGACCTTTTTTAATTCAAGTAAAAAAAAATACTACAAATGCACTTCATTTACTTTGATTTTATATCACAAATTTTTCTGCATAACAAGGAGAATTTGTCTATAGGTTCCTTGTCATTCACAGATTCCTTTTAATGTTATGCATGCCTTTTGCAAATGTTTTCATTTCAGAACCAATGTTTGCTTTGGAAACTGATGCATTTCTAAACAGTCTATGGCTTGAAACAATTTGAAACTGTGTAAAACTATTCTGAAGGGTATAACTTTAAAGTCATTGCAAGAAAATTCATTTATTTCTCAGTTTTAAAGGTCATATTTTATATCCTGTTTCAGATATCATTTTAAATACATTATCTCAGAAATTTTTTCAACAATATATCCTTGTGCTGGTTTTGGCTGGGACAGAGTTAATTTTCTTCACAGTAGCTAGTATGAGGCTATGTTTTGAATTTGCGCTGGAAGCAGTGTTGATAATACAGGGGTGCTTTAGTTATTGCTGAGCAGTGCTTACACCGAGTCAAGGCCTTTTCTGCTTCTTATCCCGCCCCATCAGCGAGTAGGCTTGGGGTGCACAAAATGTTGGGAGGGGACAGAGCTGGGACAGCTGACCCCAACTGACCAAATGGGTATTCTATACCAACCATATGACATCATGCTTAACATATAAAGCTGGGGGAATAAGAAAGAAGGGAAGACATTTGGAGTGGTGGAATTTGTCTTCCCCAGTAATGGTTACATGTGATGGACCCCTGTTTTCTTGGAGATGGCTCAGCACCTGTTTACTGATACACAGTAGTGAATGAATTCCTTGTTTTGCTGTGCTTGCATGCACAGCTTTTGCTTTACCTATTAAACAGACTTTTTCTCATCCCACAAGTTTTCTCAGTTTTATTCTTCCAATTCTCTCCCCCACCCCCCAGCCTCCATTCTGGGGGGAGGGGGTGGGGTGGGGGTGGGGTGGGGGTGGGTGTAAGTGAGCAAGTGGCTGTGTGGTGCTTAGTTGCCAGATGGGATTAAACCACATCAATCTATTGCTAACTTGAACAGGTAAAACATTTAGTAAATTAATTTGAAAAGTAAAGAATTAATACTGTCTTCTCTGGTGATATTATGACACAAACAGTATTCAAAATATCTTTTTCTATTTCTTCTGTAAAATCTGAAGTTCAGTTTGTTCTCTGCTTCTTTAAATTTGGCCATTGAAGAAAGTAACAAACATTGCATATTTTACCATTTGCTTTGGACAAAACATGGCATAACTAGATACACTTATTGACATAATATACCATCTAACTGTGAAGTGGCATTATATTGGATTTTTTATGGTTATCAATAAATACCAGAATGCTGTGTACTATCAATTCCTATGCAAAATGTGTGAGCAGTTGCTATTTCTGAGAGAAACTCATCAAGAAATAAGAAAACCTAATTCACACAGAGCTATAAAGTTTAGATATATGTAAGAAGACAAACACAGTTTGTACAAAATGCTCTTCAAACTCCTCTTGTTTTGCCTAGTTTGAATTTAATTTAAAAAAATGTGCTGCACTGTCACAGGGAAAAAAACTCAAAACATCCTTTTCCTTCATTGACTGGTTTTTCGTTCTTAACTTCTTGATTTTACTTAATGTAGTTAAGGAAGAATTTCATAATATTTCCTGCAGCCAAACGCTCCTCAAGCCTAAAGGTTTTTCCTTCACCATCCCACACCTGTTGAAGAAAAGGAACAGCTATGACACTGGTACTCATAAATTCCCAGCCAAATTTGTTTCTAAGGAAACTGTTCTAAATAAAGTTTGAGACTCTTTCATCAGGGCTATATCAGTCTGTCCTGGGGAGATGGATTTAGTTTCCGTTTTTTTCATTTCACCAGGATGATAATAGCAGCAGTTTAGAGTAATTTTAACATCCTATCTGTGTCACTTTTCACTGAGTCCTTAAAACTGCTTTGGGGATTATTTTTCCTTTGTCCACTGGTGGTTAATTCCCTTTAATCCCAAATCTTCCGACCTTTAAAATGCTTTAGCTGTGCAGAATTAATCTCTCTCCTTCTAAACTACTCTCCTACACACCTTCATATTCAGTCACTCTGTATATTCTGCAAAAATAGTTTCTCCTCCAGAAGCATACATTTCCACATTTCACACCATTTATATATATGAAAGTGCTGAGAGCCTAACCTTTCAGCAAGTGTAATTTCTCTGAAGAAGGTATTGACACAATGGGTTCAATTCATTTGCTCCTTGTTGACAAGAAGTCAACATCCATTTGAATTGCTTTGATATCCTGCCTGATGTCCATCTATGAGTTCAGAATGGTACATATCTCCTGTAGGCTCTTTGTCAGATATGTCAGCCCCATTTAAATGTCTCAGGGCATCTCAGATGTCACTAGACACCTTCATTTACAAGGCATAATCAAACACCCCACTTCAACAAATCATTTTTCGGTGGGACTTAGATAAATGTTTAAAGTTAAACATAGCTTTAGGGTACTTCTGAATATAGAGGGTAACCCTGCACTGCTGGAGTCTGTTCAGTAAAACTGTTGATTTGTCCACATACAAATGATAAAATAAGGAGCAAAATACCTACCTTTTTTTTCAGGGAAAACAGCAAACATTGTTGTTCTAAATCTACAGTGCAGAAATAAAGCATACAAACCACAGAATAGAAAAAAATATCCAAAAGTAAGAAATGAGATTGTATGATCTAATAATCAGTGCATTAAACTATTCACAAATGGTTATTGGTTTTGTTCATTCCAAAATGCCAGTATGAGTAAGTAGATACATATTTTGTTTCTAGAAGTTCTCTCATTTGCTATAATTGCTTAGCAGGGTGTTATTCTCTCTTGCTTTCTTTTGTACTACATCAGTTGCTTTACTGCCCTGCTTTGGGAGTGGGGTTGCTATGTTAGCAAAAAAACCCCAAAACAAACTGAAAAGAAATTTAATCTATTTCATTCACACTTTGTCTTCGAATAACTGTTTATTCCTGTACTGATGTTGATCTAATTTTATAATGGGGAAAATGTCAATAACCTTCAGTAAGAATGGTGGGATGCAGCCTCAGAATTTCTAACTTTGCTGAAGCAGCCTTGTAAAGGTCTACACTTGAACAGCAAGACTAAATATTTGCTATCCTGCTGACCTAAGTATATTCAGTTTACAGCAGCAGTAATAACTCCTGTTCTTTTTTTATGCAGAAAAACTTTCAAGACACACCTGTTAATGTTTCCTCTGGCCTGCTTAATGAGTAAGAAACACAGGAGAAAATTAAAAAAAAAAAAAAAAAAAAAAAAAGACAAATTTTTCCTCTGTAGGTAATTTAAAAAAAATATGTTTAGACTCCCTGAAAGTTTAACTCTTCTGTGTTACTTAGGCAAAAAAAGATAAAGCCTTGCAGAAATAGTTTCTTGATAAGATAAAATAAAATAATAGCTTTTTAATTAGGCATTATATTTATGTAGAATTTTTAAGACTTTTAGATGGAAAAAATTAAGCCTAAAAATGAAAATCACAGTCCAGCATTACCAGGTGAATCAGTAGTAGAACAACATGCAGTTTTTAAAACTACACCTGGCTGTCTGAGTTTCAATATAGTTTTGTTGATACACAGTCCTATGTTATTCTACTTTTTTTTTTTCTCCTAATGAATAAAATAAGATACTATATTTCTAAACTAATGTAAGTTCCAGATATTGTTATCAGAACCTAGATCAAAGGAAGATCAATAAAATGAGTAATTTTAATTACATTAGATCAACCTTCACAGCTGCATCCTTTAAGCTTCAGAATTTTTGTGCAGTAATTTATTTTTTGTCATATCTAGTAGTTTTGAATTGGCTGAAGTGAAAACCAAAGGTTAAATTTCTATTCCTTTGCCCTTTTGTCACAATTATATGGTATTTCTAATGTTTTCAGTATCAATTATCAGACAAATCACTGTGCCTGTCTAATTATCACATTTACTATTTTAATTTTGTTTTCCCTACCCGGCTTGGGAAAACTCTATAGCTTATTAAGCAATGCAGTAAGACCTCCACAGACTTCATGTTTAAAAAAGCGCATTTATAATGATATTATTTTCAAGTCAAAAATAACCCCGATTTTAAATTATTGTAATTTTTTCCTCAGATCTCTACTGTACCATGTGCTTATATTACAGTTACTAATTACAAATGTGATTAGTATATAATTTAATTATAATTCCTATTTACTTGTCTCCATCTTGCTGTTCCCTTCATCTACATCTCCATTTTATAAAACATTGTTCTCTTTTTTTCTCCTTAGTATGTTTTTTTTTTTTTAACTATCTTTATTTTTTCCCATTTTGGGTTTTTATTTATGTGTATGTCTCCTTCCAATTAGTTGGGATCTCCCTTGCACATTATCCCTCCCACAGAACCTGTGCTGGAACAGAGGAAAGCTGTGAGGAGGAAGGAGTGACAGAAAGATGCCACTACACACTGACCATAACCCCCTCTCCCTGCACCACTTGATTCCTTGCCAAATAGTAAGGTGGAGAGGAGAGGAGTCTGGAGTGAAGGAGTGAATATGGCCCTGAGAAAAGGGACTGAAAAGGTACAGGTTTGATGTTTATCTTTCTGTTTCCCACTACCTGAGTCAATCATTAAATAGTTATCTTAATTGACAATAAATATAGCAAATTTTCCTCAAGTTGAGTCTGTTTTTCCTGCAGTGGTGATTGGTAAGTGTTGTCCTCCTCTTTGTGGCAACCCCTGAGGCTCACAGACCGCACAATGTCAGCTCAAGATCCAACATGCTAAATTTCATTCACTTCCACATTCTTTTCTTCTCTTTTCCTGTTTCTTCCATTTCCTTTCTGTCTTTTTTTCTTACTTTCTCATTTTTTTTCTCCTAGGTTCTCTCCTTGTTTTCCTGTGTTTTCAGTGTCATGAAATAAATATTCGATCTAACATGCACTATCCTGGACAATATTTTAGTCGTGTGTGCAATAAACCATATCTTTAAACAATCTATGTCACTGTAGCTCCATTAGTGCTATTGTAACTATGTTATTATATAGCAACTGAGATCTGATCCAGAATTCCTCATGGTACTTAATGGAGCTTTTCTCTTCATATGTAATCAACTGGTAAATTAAATTATTGTGTTTAGAGTGAGGGCATCTGAATAATAAACGGACACTTTTTTTATCACTCCATGATGTAATTTAATAAAAATCAATGTTATTAGTCTTGTCATGTTTAAGTTAACATTTCTTGCTAAAGTATAGCTTTTCAGATATTTTTTAAAAGAAAAAATGGAAAATAACTTCTGCTGATTATAACATAGCATATTTTTTCCTTCCATTTTTCCCTTGTCATGGAAGCTGTAACATGTGAAACTAGTTATTTTTTACTATTAAAATAGTAAACACAACAGAATGTAACTTATGTTTATATAAAACATCAGATGTTCTTGTTTAGATTACTGAAACAGATGACAGTTTATTGTCAATAGCATTACCTGAATTGTTTGTCAGTGTCGTAGCATGAACAGTATGGTTTGAGTATGCATTGGCATAATGTACTGGTAATTCTGAGGACAGTAATCTTCATAAACCCCAATTAGAAAATACACTGACAATCATAATCTTGATGAAGATTGGTAGAACACGATTTGTGTTTTAGCAGCAGTATGAAAAAAAAAAATTACAATTAATATTAATTGAATTCCATGAATCAGAGCTAGAAATCTTCTAAAAAATATATATAAATCTATGCAGTACTGTCAGATGATTTGAAAGAAACATAGGGACCTACAAAATGAAATTTACCATGAATCCATCAAAGGGGTATCTTCTCTGCCTGTAATTATTCAGCATAGACTTTTGTAATAAATATATGTTTCAACCATTTTTCCTTCATTCTTTTATGATTTGCAGTTTTCATTATGTTATCTTTGTAACATGAAATTGTTCAGTCCTGAGATCTCACTATAGAAAATGTAAGCAGATATCTCTAAGGAATAATAAACTGAAACACAGTTGGCATAAACACATTTGGTGCTGACACCCAAATGAGTGGTGTGTGGGCAGCAAATTAAACACCAGCTTGCAAAGCAAAATGGTAGCATAACAGAGCAGGGAGGTGATCATCTATCTCCATATGGCTCTGCTGAGACCACGCGTACAATTCCGAATGCAGTATTTTTTCTGGGTATTTCAATACCAGGGTCATACTGACTAATTGAATCTCTATCCTCAAACATATACATTGATATAATAGAAGGTCTTTTGGAAACTCATGAGATATGCCCTTTTTCATTTCTGTCAGCAGTATCCCATAATATTACCCTTATGCTTGCATTCCACAGTGGCTATTTTTACTATGTGCACGTTTCAGTATTGCACTGAAGAATATATAACGAAAATGTGTCAGTTTAAGTATTGTTTTCTTTTAAAAATGAACTAATTTTTTCAGGAAATATATTTTTAATTAAAATGAGAACCAACTTTTAAAACAGAATTCCTATTAAGCTTTTCACAAAACACAAGCCCCTGTGTCTTTTGCCCAACATGAAAGCATAAAGGACCCACTTCTATTTATGTGTTTCTCTTTTTTTCCCTCTAAGTGCTATACTTTCCAAAATGAGAAATAATTGAGAAAAGTGGTAATTCACCTACAGGCATCTTCACTTCCAGAGTATTTTGAGTTCCAGATTTGGGCTTACTATACATGTAAGTAGTTTTGAGGTTATTTGGACCTATCTACAGCTGCTGTAAAATTTGTTATTAAATTTTGTCACTAAAATGGAACAGTGAACTAACTCCTCTTCTGTTCTACTTGTATTCTAGTCTAGTCTAATTTAGTTTTTATTCTTCTCTCAGGCCAAGAAAATGGATAGTCACCACTGTAGAAACTCATCACCTCCTTGATGACATGTTTGTGTCAGGATGCTTTTCACCATGAGAACAAAACAAAGTAGCCGGATTAGGGACCGTGGTATTCCTTCACTAAGAACAGAGTTGGTTTTTTGTTTGTTTTGATTTTAGTAAGATTTTAATTATTATCATTGCATCTAAGATTTAACCAAGGCTGGATCTACTCAACCCATCCATTGATGGGACATAAATTATGACAAGTGTAAATTTCACTACAAAAAAGAGGAGATATGAGGCTTAATTAGGGACTATAAATATCAAATTTTGAAATAAATTAGCTTGCTTTGTATCATAATGTGTCCATTTTCTTACCATGAACCTAAAACATGACCCTCAGGCCAAGGCACAAATTTACATTTCAGTGAATACCTTTTGGTCTCAGCTGTCCATTCATGATGTGGAGAAAATATATTAAAAGAATACGGCTCTACTTTATAAGCATATTATAAAGGGAAGTTCACTAATGTTTCTTGAAGCAAAAGCAATGATTACAACATTATAGAACTATCAAAATGACCAAATATGCTTTAAGGACAGAAAATACTTAGATGTTTTTATTTTAAGTATCTAAATATTGAATGGTGGGAATATTCATGTTTACTTGTTCTGTCAATGGAAAAAAACCCCCACACTATTTCTAGGCCCAGATTCTGCAAATATTTACATATCTGACATCAAAAATATAAGAATATCACTAATATCATAGAGTTACTCTTATATATTATGCTAGGCATCAGTGCATTTGGAAGATTAACTTTTTTAATCGCATTGTTACACAACCAATTTGAATTAGAAGAAGCAGATTAACAATAAAATTGCATTATGTTTGTATTATGTGAGGTAATGTTAGCAATCACCTAAGTTGCAGGCAAATTGGTTCCTTATACTAAATGGCCAAGTCAAAATAAATGAAGGCAAATAAGGCAGAATATGTAATTTCATTCAAGCTGTGAGAAATCATGGCACTCTTCAGCTTTTTTTTTAACAGATTTGCCCTTTATTTTATATCACATTATTGAAGTAGGTATCAACATTCTCTCAAGGACATAAACTAAGTTTCTTGACTTTGCCATAAGGGAGTAGCTGTACCTAAACACATTTGGAGAGTAACTGCTTAGTACAAAATGTGCACTTTATTTTTTTTTAATATGAAGAAACGATGGTTTTAGTGCAAATTATTATGCCTTACAGAAACAACCCACTTTTAGTTCTATTACAGGTAAATTTTGCCAGATTAAGTATTTTAAATATAGGTGGGGTTGGTTTTATTTACATAAAATACACCAGCTGAATTTAATAGTATGTCTGATCTAGCTCCTCTTAGGAGTTTAGGTAGTATGATCTTTGAGGACAATCTTGCTTCAGCAATGTGATTTTGATCATACTGCTCTACTACTATTTTGTGGTCTTTGATATCACTGCAGTCAACGCAGTCAGGTTCCCCACTTCATCTTCATCTAGGTTGAAAAGGACCTTGAAGATCATCTAGTCCAACCATTAACCTAGCTCTGACAGTTCCCAACTACACCATATCCCTCAGTGCTATGTCAACCCAACTCTTAAACACCTTGAGGGATGGGGACTCCACCACCTCCCTGGGCAGCCCATTCAACAGGCCCCAAGCTGAAGCTGCTGACTTAGTATGTAATCTTTGTGAGACTGAAATGTCCTACGACTGTCTCAAAGCTTGCTTGTGTCTGCGCAAACCTCCAGGAGAAGCTGCTGCAGCCTGTGAATTGGTCTGGGGGATGCTGCCCAGAGAAGGGGGAGTGTATTGAAGGATGCACCCCTCACTTCTTTGCAGTTGCATTGTCTGGACTCTTTAGACAAGCCTCAAAGGGGCAGAGGTTGCTGAGCTGGCCCCATCCTGCAGCCGACTGTGTCTCTATTGTGTAGGCCAGACCCCGTGCCTGCATTGCCAATGGACTGACAAGAGGCAAACCTTCCTGCCCTGAAGATGGATACAACAAAACCTGTTGGACCAGAGCAAATAAACCAAAAGGCGAGCAGATATGCTGAACAGTGGGTATGGTGGGCTTAAAAAGGCAGCTGAAAATCTTGCTATTTGTGCATCCACCATCGAAGCCAGATCCGTGTGCACCCACCACTGAAGAACTGAAGACTGAGGACCAACGGGACGCTGCTGGATCCTTGGTGGTGACTATTCTTGCAGCCCTATCCCACATCCTTGCTTTATTTCCATCTTTTCCTTCCATTCTGTCCTATCTCTATCCCTCTTCACTTTTTTTTAATAATAAAAACCTGTTTTGGGTATACAGCATTTGACCTCATTTGTGTCTTAATCTCGCTCTTGGGATTGTATCGAAACCTCCCCCAACATTGGATCGAGACAATCATTAAGTATGTAAACTCGCCAGTGAAAGATGCAGCTTAAACAAAATATAATCAGCAGTGAGGAGAGAATGTATCCAACTTTCCTTGAGAACCAAAGTATCTGGCCTTGTTAGAAACTCCCTTGTTTTTTCCCCCCCTGAGCCCTGGCCAGGCTTTGGGTGGAATCCAACAGGAGAATGAAACCAGAAATTCTCCACTCAAAGCAAAGGTGCCAGCTATTCTGGCCTGTCGAGCTCTGGTATATAAGGCTGGGCCCGTTTGCAGCAACTTTGGCAACCTCACCTACGGGTGGACGCCCCGCGTAGGATTTCCCCCTTGCCGGGACAGGCTCTGCAAACCCTCGCTGTAACCGGGGCTGCCCAGCCACTGCGGGTCTGCGTGATGGGAACGTATGCAAGTGGTGATGGATCTGTCTTAATCACTGTTCTCTCTTCGTGTAGTAATGATTTGACGCATTACCCTGTATTCTCCTGTTTGTT
Organism: Athene noctua; assembly: GCF_965140245.1. NCBI lineage: Eukaryota > Metazoa > Chordata > Aves > Strigiformes > Strigidae > Athene > Athene noctua. The sequence continues at coordinate 21,644,636 of NC_134040.1, read as the reverse complement.
GCTTTAAGTGAACTATTCTGCCTTTTCTTACTTCATGTTTTCTGTATTACACTGTTTCATTATTTGATTATCACCAGTAAAATACGTTTGCTCTTTTCACTCTGGTGTCCAAGTTTAATTGGTATCCTTAATCAGCAGAACATAAATTGGTGTCATGTTGGGGTTCTAGAGGGCTTTCTGCGAGAGAATGGCCATGTGAGCAATCCTGCCTGAGAACAAGACTGACAAGAGCCTCAGCCGAGCAAGAATGTGATAAGGATGTGACCCTGAATGAGGGGGGAGAAACTCGACGAGACAAACAACCCCTGGAAGGGGTTGGGACAGAAGAGGAAGTTACACAAGGCAGGAAGCCTGGCAAGGCTGAAGTGGCACCTTTTATCCAATCATAAGAAGGTTTAAAGCGTGGGCTAAGCTAACTGTCCAATCTTGAGGACTTGTACTGCATGTTACTCACGTGTGCGGGAGAACATTATAGAAGGGCATTCTTGGTTGTAATAAACGAGCATTGCTTGATCACATTGGTCGTGTGCGTGCTCAGCTCTCCCGCAGTGTCAGAAGGGGGATCCGACAAAAAATGCCATTATTTAAGTTCCAAGGTAATGTCAAGTCCACCAGATACTCCCAGTTGGAAAAATCCTCCTTATAGTTCACAGGCCCAGGAGTGGGCTCTGGTCAAGGACTGTGCAAACAATGGGAGAGCTGGCTGAAAGAAGCCAAACCATTAGATGTTCTAAATTATATGAAAAAGATACCTATTGGAAAAGGAAAAGAGACTAAAAATTCAAGTAAACGAGGATGGATTTTGTTAACTGCATATAGAAAAAAAGACCAGAGTAAAGAGATGCTGTTGTTAGAGTACTCCCAGATGGAGCGACAGATGTGTGATCTACAGAGTCAAATAGTGATGTTGTAATGCCGGAATTAGTTGCTTGCTGATAAGCTGGATACTTATCAGACAGCGATAGAGAAAGCCACAGTGTAGCACAATACAAGTATAGGAAAAGGAGAGGGCTGGATTTGTTGTGTACTTTGAACATTGGCACCGATATTGACTCTGAGACTTGGAACTTGTATATTGTATGTATAGTGTTAAATTTGGATTTGTCATTTGTCATAATTGTCCTAGTGGTACTTGTGGTTATAAGTGTAATTCTGTGTTGTTTGTGTAAATGGTGTAAGGGAGCTTCGTGTGTGGTAATGTAAGATTGATCTGTTTAATCTAAGAGTGTGCGTGAGTGTGTGAGAATCAGTACTACTGTAAAAATGTTATCATGACTCTTTTGATTACTGAGATAGGAAATCCCCTTTATGATGTGATAGAAAAATAAAGTAGTAGGGTGACCTTGGGGAGTGGGACCCCCGAGGGAGTGCAGGGAATCGAGACACTTGAGACAGTTCTAAAACCAGTGAAAATAGTATTTCTCATAAGGAAATATTTATGGCTTTGCTAAAATATGGCATGTCTCGTGAAAAAAATTGATAGTTCTCCAACTAATGAGCTGTGGTGAATATATACAGAGAGAGGGCTGCACCTAGCAAGACAGTGCAGAGTTCTAAAACTAAGAATCCAGGGACAACTCAGCCTACAGCACCCCTTCTCAAACTTCAACGGGACTCTCCATCTACCCACAGAGGGCCCCTCCTTTCCCCCCCGCCCTAAGTGGATCGCCATTTCCGGGGTTGAAAGACGATGAGGCACCGCTTTCTGACTTGTAACCTTCGCATGAGGCAAAGGAAGGGAATCAATATTATGATCAGTACAAAGGAATTAATAGCCAAGCTCCAGGGAAGTGGGTGCAGAAGGACCGATGACTCCATGTCCATGTGGAGCTTTTTTTTTTTTTTTTAGAACAAGCAGTCCCTGCAAACTGTAAATACCTTGATTGACACTGGAGCAGAGACCTCCTTAATATATGGGAATCCCAAAAAATTTAAAGGACAACTTTTAATTATTACAGGTTTAGGAGGAAAATAAATTAAATCTGTACAAACACAAATAGAAATGAAATCTCCCAAAATTATTATATCCAAACATGATTGTCCCTGTTCCTGGTTATATAAAAAGTATAGAGATTCTAAAAAGACTAACTTTAAATCTTTCTGATGGTCAGTATCAATTTGAAGTTAAACCCTGTATTAATGCCAGACACTGTCACTTTAATAGAAAAAGTTCAGAAACATTCAAGAACTGGGTATGCTGTAATAGATTTGGCTAATGCATTTTTTACCATCCCGATTGCAGAAGAACATTGGGATCAATTTGCCTTCACATGGCAGGGCTGGCAATACACTTTCACTAGATTACCACAAGGATGTTGCATAGCCCCACTATCTGTTATAGAATTGTAGCTGAACATTTATATGAAATACAGCTGCTTCCTCACACACAATTAAGTCACTATTATAGATGATCCAAGGAATGATGAGGAGGACATACAAGTCCTTGAATTAACGGTAAATCACATGAGACAGAGGGCTGGCAAATTAACCCTGAAATAAAGAAGAATCCAAGAACTGTCTCAGGCGGTGAAGTTTCTAGGAATTCAGTGGTACTGTGGCATCGAGAAATACTACCTAAAGCCCAGCAAACAAAATTTTTTTAGATTTTTCTGTACCACAAGACAAAAAAGAAGCTCAAAGATTCATTGGGCTATTCGGCTTCTGGAGGACATATTCCCAATTTGGGATAAATTTTAATCCCTTTGTATAAGGTGACAAGGAAAAAAATATGATTTTGAATGGGGAAATGAACAGCAAGCTGCTTTTGAATTAGCTAAAGAAACCATTCAAAAGGCTTTAGATTTATGGCCTCTTCAGGAAGGAGAAATGGAGTTAAATGTGTCAGTAAATGGATGCCCAAAGATCACAGCATTCTGTTCAAAGGCTCCAACAATCATGCCAGGCCCCCATGGCCTTAACCACCCCAGAAATCCATCTCCTTTTCCAGGACAACTTGTCTTAGTTGAACTCCCCATGGTGGGAGCAGTACCATTGCTATTGGATACTCCTATAAGCAAGTATACATGGAAAGCCAAAGATGCTTATGGAAAGAAGCATAAAATTAATACAAGGTAGATTATCCCATCTTTCTAATTATAACCCACTTCCGGTTCTCAAAATGAACAAGAAGCTTTTCTTTCCTTTTTCTTGAAGGTAAAACCCCCCAGAGACAGATATCCTGAGTCAGGAAGGGGATTCCTTATGTGAATTTAAAGTTCTGTATAGTGTTGATGTTGTCTTATTAATGTTTTTAGGATGTATTGCCTATCATTGCAGAATTGCTTTGGGTGACCACTCTCCTTTCCCTTGGTTCCGGGGAAAGGTCTGGCTTCCTAAGTGTTAACCAAGAATAGGAGGATAGAGAATTTGTGGTTTTAGGTCAGTCTGTTGCCAGTATTATGAGGAAACAATAGACACTAAATCAGGGGAAGGTCCCTTTGCTAATGGAGCCTCGGCTTTAAATGGTCATTACTGAGCCCATGAAGGCGAGATGGAAATACCAAGGCCTAGACTATAGATGCCCTCTGGGCTGGGGCACGGAAATACATTTTCCTGCTGTGCAGGCAGACCCCAGCTCCAGTGAGCCAGACCACCATCTTCAGCTCCACAATTGACAACAACAATGAGAATCTATCCCCTTTTGATACTTAATTTTGTGGAGGTTGCTCTGCTAGCTCTTGCTATATTTTCTCTTGTGGTATGTATGTGTTCATCGTTCAGTGTCCATGTAAAATGTCTTACAATTGTACTTATTCATGTAGACAACCACGTTGTTCCACCAATTCCCAAGGACTGTGAGCACATCCTTAGGCCCAGCCTCAGACACATTTTGGTTAAAAATGTTTAGTTAAAATATTGTTAACTGACATGGTTATTTTTACTGTTACATTTATTATATGTTTGGGTAAAATGTTGTTAACCATAATTACTGTTAATATTGTTTTATTTGTTATTTGTAGTGTTATTACTCATTTACTTTTGTTTAGATCTGGGATAGAAGTTTCTAGGCCCAGATGACACATGTGCTTTAGGATAAGGGGGCATGGACACCTACTTCCCTGCTGCATATGCTGACCCCAACTTTGGCAAAGCAGGGCAGCAGACCGCGTGGACTGCCAGAGCCGCAAACACTCAGTGGTACATTAACAGAACTGCGGAAAAATAATGGATCACATGTTAGTGGCATAATTCAAATCTACTATATAGCCTTATAAAATGTTTTGGTTTTGTAGAGTTAGTTAATTTTGAGCATGTCATATTTGTAGGGATGTTGTTAGATATATGATTGTAAACTGAAGATATTCATATTTGTTAGATATTATTAGTTACATGTTTATTGACGGAAAATTTATCTAAACATTAAAAATTTTATTAATTATGTGTTAGACAAAAATGTTATTAGTTATCATGTTGCGTTCTATTTCTATCCTTTCTCTCTCTCTTTATATATCTATCCTTCATGCCACCACAAGGATAGCAATGTCAAACTACAGGGTGGTGTAAAATACTGTGTTAGGCTGTGCTTTTCCCAACATTGCTGCTGCACCACTACCACTACCTGGCCTCAACATCCTGTCATCATAGAGGAATATGCTCTGAAGGAGATGAACTATTCCCAAAGAAACCACCATATCTGCCTGAAGCCAGAAAAATTACATCCTTGGCAGTGCCTGTCAAGCTGTGCTTGAGTGCAATCCAAGTGAAGACCACTGTGAACACCTGGGCATGTGCACATGGAAGAACACGGGGTGGCACGTATGACAATAAACTCTGTGGAAATGGGCAGACTCTAGACTAATTGTGGGGACTGGGAAAATAAAAGGATGGTGTACTCCTCTCTCAGGGCTCAGAGCTGCGATTTTGATACCATGTCTCAGGGAGCTTGTAGCTTGTAGCAGCCTTATCACCTGAACTGAGACGGAGACAACAGGATGTCGCTGGATTCATGGTGGCAATAACTGATCTTGCTGCATCTCTTCCCTTTGCTTGCTTGGGTATTCTGACTTTTTCTTCTTCTCTCTGTCCTATCACTATTATTGCTTGTTACAGGAAATAGAGCTTACAAGGCTGTATGACATCTAACATCATTTGTGTCTTAGGTTCACTCCTAGAATCATTTAAAAATCCTCCTCTATATTGGATCGGGACATGCCTGACTAGACATCATCAACTGATGAAGGAAAACTAGTGTCACTAACCATGGAAATGGTTTGAGAGCCATGATTCACCTATGGGTCAAAGGACTGAATGAAGTGCTAAGGCTTGGACAACTGGCCCAAGCCAGAGTTGACCTATAGATGAATCCTGTATATTTTATAATGATAACCATAACAACTCACTTATGCTGATGTAAAAAGTGCTAAAGCATTGAAATACTGAAGCCTGAAAAACAGGCCCCAAGCTGAAGCTGCTAACTTAGTCTGTAATCATTAACAAAGTATGTAAACTCGCTAGTGAAAGATGCAGTTTAGACAAAATGTAATCAGTAGTGAGGAGAGAATGTACCCAACTTCCCTTGTTTGGCCTTGTTCAAGGCTGAGAACCCAAGTATCTGGCCTTGTTAGAAACTCCCTTGGTTCTCCCCCCTGAGCCCTGGCCAGGCTTTGGGTGGAATCCAACAGGAGAATGAAACCAGAAATTTTCCGCTCAGAACAAAGGTGCCAGCTATTCTGGCCTGTCGAGCTCTGGTATATAAGGCTGGGCCCGTTTGCAGCGACTTTGGCAGCCTCACCTACGGGTGGACGCCCCGCGTAGGATTTCCCCCTTGCCGGGACAGGCTCTGCAAACCCTCGCTGTAACCGGGGCTGCCCAGCCGCTGCGGGTCTGCGTGATGGGAACGTATGCAAGTGGTGATGGATCTGTCTTAATCACTGTTCTCTCTTCGTGTAGTAATGATTTGATGCATTACCCTGTATTCTCCTGTTTGTTGCTTTAAGTGCACTATTCTGACACAAGCCAGGATGCCATTGGCCTTCTTGGCCCCCTGGGCACACTGCTGGCTCCTGTTCAGTCGGCTGTCAATCAGCAGCCCTAGGTCCCTCTCTGACTGGCAGCTCTCCAGCCACTCCTCCCCAAGCCTGTAGCGCTGCTGGGGGTTGTTGTGGCCCAAGGGCAGCCCCCGGCATTTGCCCTTATTGAAACTCCTCCAGTTGGCCTCAGCCCATGGCTCCAGCCTGTCCAGGTCTCTCTGCAGAGCCTCCCTACCCTCGAGCAGATCAACACTCCCACCCAACTGGGTGTCCTCTGAAAACTTATTGAGGGTGCACTCGATCCCCTCATCTAGATTATCAATAAAGATGTTAAACAGGACTGACCCCAAAACTGAGCGCTGGGGGACACCACTCGTGACCGGCCGCCAACTGGATTTAACTCCGTTCACCACAACTCTTTGAGCCCAAACATCCAGACAGTTTTTTACCCAGCAAAGTGTGTGCCCATCCAAGCCGTGAGCAGCCAGTTTTGCCAGAAGAATGTTGTGGGAAATTGTGCCAAAGTCCTTAATAAAGTCAAGGTAAACAACATCCACAGCCTTTCCCTCATCCAATAAGCAGGTCACTCTGTCATAGAAGGAGATCAGGTTTGTCCAGCAGGACCTGCCTCTCATAAACCCATGCTGACTGGGCCTGAGCATCTGGTTGTCCCTCATGTGTTGTGTGATGGTACTCAGGATGAGCTGCTCCATCAGCTTCCCGGGCACCAACATCAAGCTGACAGTTCTGTAATTTCCTGGATCATCCTTCTGGCCCTTCTTATAGATGGGTGTCACACTGGCCAATTTCCAATCAGTTGGGACCTCCCTGCTCAGCCAGGACTGCTGGTAAATGATAGAAAGTGGTCTGGCGAGCACCCCAGCCAGCTCCTTCAGCACCCTCGGGTGTATCCCATCTGGTCCCATAGACTTGTATGTGTCTGTGTGATGCAGCAGGTCACTGACTGTCTCCTCTTGGATTGTGGGGGGGTCGTTCTCCCAGTCTCTGTCTTCTGGTTGAGGAGGCTGGATTCACTCAGTACAACTAGTCTTGTTATTAAAAACTGAGGCAAAGTAGGCATTAAGCCCCTCAGCCTTTTCCTTATCACTTCTTGCCATGTTTCCTCCTGCATCTAGCAGGGAATGGAAACTCTCCTTGGTCTTTCTTTTGCTTTTGATGTACTTATAGAAACATTTCTTGTTGTCCTTGATTTTTGAAGCCAGATTAATTTCCAGCTGAGCTTTAGACCTCCTGATCTCCACCCTGAATAGCCTCACAGCATCTTTGTAATCACTGTTTATTTAACTTAACTGGAAAACAATGACATAGTCCTATTGTCTGACTCTCTGTCGGTTTCTGTAGCCCTCAAGTTTTGAAGGCCAAAACATTTCTGAATTCTAGATTGTTTTCACTACTGCTAGTGGAAGATACTGTAAAACTTTTCTCTTGTTGCACAAACTATTTACCTGGGCTGTGAATATCTAATGATAGTTCCGTTATCCTTAGACTCAATTATTCTTAGACTCAGTAGTACTGGGGCATGTTTAAATTTTGTCAAGACTTTAGTCTGACACACCCAGACATTAAAATGCCAAGCTGAATACAATTACTTTAAACCACACCTCATGTAACGGCTTTTTGAGTTACAAGCCATTGTTATAATATCCCAAATAAATGATATGATTATAAAATCTTAAAATAGGTAAAAAAGTGAAGGAAAAGTTACCCTTAGTCTTACCAAGTGGTTACAGAGTGATCTGCCTTTCCCTTTTTCAGCTGGTTTTTCGTTTCCTTGTTAAGAAAATAATAGAAAGAATTTCAGGCCTTACAGATGCCTGTTCTTCATCTTGGTAAAGTAACTCAGTCTTTATTATAAATAGGTCTTCGAGATTTCCTAGTGTTACGTGAACTGTTTCTTTCTGTCCCATGAGTCGTGTAGGTCGTTACTGGCTCTTGACTGAAGTTAGACAAGATAGTGAATAAGCACTTCTGTGTGAAAAACAGAGTTACCTCAAATCTTTTTAGTTTAATCCTCCTACAAAAAAAGACAATAAACATAATGTTGCTTCAGTATAAAAACATAGCACAGTGAATTCACTACAGAAAAAAAGAAGATAAAATCAGATATTTCAACAAAGAAATAGCTGACACAAGTCAATGTGTTTGATCAAATATATTCTTCAGAATTTGTAGTTTACAGACTAGAGTGGAATAATATGGCCAACATACACATCATTACTTTTGATTTCCCAGACTAGATACACATCAGATGGAATTGCCTACATATTTGCAGTATTTGTGTAGGTCTAGAGCAGAGTTCATGCTCATACCTGAACATCTAGATTCAAAATCTTTCTTGTATAAATATCATGAAAGAACCATGCTAGCTCCAAGCTAACTGTCAAGTTCTATTGCTTCTTCATAAGGCAACAGTCTTTTCTAAACAAAGGCTAAAAGAAATGGACTGAATTTCCCATTTGTAACTTTCATAAATGAGTTAATAATTAGATTATATTATGTGTGGTAAACAGGGTCTGTGGAGTTCAGTAGAGGCTGCACAGTTCTGCAGGATGGAGATTAGTGTTTAGAGGCAACACAGGGGCACCCACTGCTAGGATTCCTCAAATAAGGATGAGTGCAATATTAAAACTAATTACAGTAACTGTTGAGATTACTAGTGAAATAAGATAGGCATTTATAATATAGGCATAATTTAACTTTTACTTGAGTTACTAAAGTCTAGCCACTTTAACCAGGTGACATGTATCTGTATTTCTCCCTGGAAGTATAACTTCCTATGGTGTGTTCAGAAATATTTTAATATTTTAGCACTTCTTTCATCATTCATTCTTGTTCTTATTGGTATTTCATATTATTTCAAACATTTCATTGATTTAGAAGTTGGCATTAGTTTCTTTTGTGAGGAATATTTGCTTTTTTCTTTTCTAACAGCAATTAAACTCATCATTAGATTTATCCTTATTAACCCATTTTTAAATAAATTGCAAGTTCATTCACTCGGCTTAAATGTTAATAGAAAATATAAAAGTAAAAAGATGTTGTTTAAAAATGGAACAACCATCTAGAGTTGTGTAAATCTAATATGTGGATGAAGTGAAGCCAGAAAGCAGCTTGGAGGACATTGACTCAGAACACATACTACTGAATTTATGTAAATGACTCCTGTACTAGATCAGTGAATGTTAGGATCCAAAGGAACAACTCTTCAAATAATCAAGGCATGCAAATCACTAGTTTAACTTTTTTTTTACATTTTAATTTAAGAGGAAGTACTAAGCTAGAAAATGTCATTATATAGTGCAAATGAAATAATTTGACAAGGGGGTAAGCAAATGGTAGCAAGTTTTCAACATTCAATATCCTTTTGACTAGACTAGATCATCATCTAGTTAATATAAAGTTCGCATCATTTGGAAAGAGAATGAGAACTTGCCATTTGATGTAGAGACATTTAATTGCTACATAACTACATTAGTTCAGATTTATGCCTAAAATCTTTTCTGGTTATACCAAAGGTTTTCTACAGCTGTGGCAGTTGTCTTGACACATGGGCACAAGTGCACACAAGGTCAAAGTTGTGGTATAAAATCCCTGAAGGGTCAATGTCAACTGTATAATGTGGCTATGTGGGGCAAGAAAAGATCCATATGTTAAATATTTGTAAAATTACGTTGACATATTCAGCATGGAAAAAAATCAAAACTCTGTTAAGACAAATCAAAAAACTGTGTTGGGGATAGGTTAGAAGGATGGAATCATGTGCATCAACAGCAGTTTTTCAATGCAGTGGTCACTTTTGTGAGTCTTACCAAACACAATTACATTTTAACGTGGAGTCACTAATTTTTCTTAGGTTTTCTTAGGTAATTTTGATCATTAGCTAGTCCTGACAATGCAGTACTCTTTTTTTTTTATCAAGTACTGTGCACTAACAAAATGTGTGGCAAGACATGCATACCATAAGATATTTGGTGGCTCAAGACAAAGTAAAGAGATACAAAACCAATTCATTCTATTTTCTTAGGTGGAAGTAAACATGTTGCAAGGTAAATCATGAGTGGCCATCACAGATTGAATTAGTTGCTACTACTTTATTGTCAATGGACATTATCCACCATCAGTGATTACTTGGCTTTATTGTTGCAAAGTCAGCATAAACACCAACAAAATGCTGTTCAATCTGTCAGTCAGATCTGGTCAGTGACACCTGACTACAGACACACCTCTCAGTAAGCATGAATTCTTTTGGCACATTTGATCAAGATTCTGAAGTAGTATTATCTTCTTCTTTTAACTTCCTAAATATGTCAATGTGTCAACTTTCATGTGGTTACACACAGAATTTTGTTGTGAGCAAAGGGAACATATCTTAGATGCGAAGATGAGAATTTATTGTTAGTCTAAAAAAAATGTAATTATGCAAGCAAATACAACAACAACCAGGTGTAACTATTATGAATCTAACTACCACAATACTAGCACTCAGTGTCCAAATTATCTGTTACTGAAAAATTTACATATAGATAATTCCTAATTTCTACCCCTCTGTCTTATGTTAGGTTGATCTTTCCATATTTCTTCAGGTCAATGTTACTCAAGAATAGGATATGGGTGGCGTTCATCAAATTCCTGAGTTCTTTGCCAGATAGTATTGTATTGGTATGATGGGGTGTGTGTGTGTGTGTGTGTGTTCCCTTCTTAATTCTTAGTCTACATATTTTTATACGTTTCATAACACAGTCTACTTAGGTTTCCATTGCCATGTTATACTTGTTTTTCTGTTCTCTTTGTTTCTCTGAAAGCATTTTTACCTGACTACCAAAGCTGCACTCCTTCAGTGACAGTTGTCTACCGTGATTTCAGTTCACAGTCTGAGGCCTCTGGTATAATTATGTGTATCTGAGTATGCTGCCATAATACAGTTTTAGCTAGGGTCATAGGTAGTTCACTCTTCATAGAATGGCTGCTTAATTTTAGTATCCATTATTTAACAATAGGTGTCATGGCACACAATCATATAGAGCTAAAGGAAATTTGGGCAATAGTTACCTGACTGCTGAACAATCATCACAGCTGGAATAAACTAAAATTAGCTTAGGCTAAAAGTGACCCAACAAGTCCTGAAAACTGCATTGCCACTTCAATGCAGTCTACAGCCTTATATTAGAAAACCAAAATCGTATTTACTAGGTTAAACACAGAACTGAATTTTTAACAAGATAGAGAATAACAAAGTAAGTTCTTCACTGAGAGGGTGATCAGTCACTGGAACAGGGTCCCGAGGGAAGTGGTCATGGCACCAAGACTGTCAGAGTTCAAGGAGTATCTGGACAATGCTCTTAATCATATGATTTAGCTTTAGGTAGTCCTGTAAGGATCAAAGAGTTGAACTTGATGATCCATATGGGTCCCATCCAACTTGAGATATTCCATGAAAATAATAATTTAAATAAGAAAACTGAAAATTTTTACTTCTGTTTATTCAGCGTTCTATGTTCTGTATTGGTAAGAAAATTAAAATTTGTACCTTTCAGCTATTCCGATTCCAGCTAAGGCAGATATTTTTTTAATAGCAGGAAAAAAAAAAAAAAAAAACAACAACAACAACAACAAAAACAACAACAAAAAAAAATACAGCATCACTCTTCTCCTTTCCTCTCCTATGAAGTAAAGCTGAGGGCCTCTTCTTTTGTAACCTATCATCCCATTCATCCTTATTCTTCTTAGGGTTACTCTGCCCATTTGCTTTTTTGTCAGAACACAAGTTTCATTAGGTAATATTTCACATTAGAAGCTCTTCATCTTTGCTTAGTATCATTTGCTGGTTTTTGCTCATTCAGAAATGAAATTTACTACAGTTGGTTGTAGTGTTTTTACATTATTTTAGAGAGTGCAGCAATACCTAGATCTAAACTTACCTGATAAGTGGTATCAAAACCAATATGTATGTTGATGTCAGTATCTTAATTTTGGCATGTTTTTGAATATGACTGCAATATGTTTACCTGAGGATTAGAGGCAGGCAAGCAAAGAAATTAATTTGAAATCTTGCTCATAGTTATGCTTTGGACAATGACGCAGTGACTACAATGTTGGACAAACAACCAAAACGCTGTTCCCTTCCCTGATCACTTATTTTATGATAATTAAAGAAGAATCTTTCATTTACATAAATATGATTTTTTTTTTCATAAGTCTGGGCTTTTATGTATATGCTACCAGTAATTGCAACAATGTCAAAGATCTCTAATCTTTCATTTGGTGATTATAAATGTAAGCTAAGGTGTCTAGATCTAGTTGAAAGGATCTCTATATTACACAAGTTACACCAATATAAACAAATAGTTTATTCATTCTATTTTCTTTCCCACCTGTTCTATGTCACTCCTTTTCAAATAACTGATGATTATTTCATCATGTATATGTGATTTTAAGTAGGATCGATATCTTCTATTGCAATAGAAATCATGAATAATAATAGCACAAGGAAGAATCCAAAAAGTGGCTGGAAGTTTTCACCATTTGGAAGGTCAGAACATTAGTTGCACTTTATGAGACATAAGATTTCATTTAGTGATTCCTGTGATAACTCTGAGATTTAAGGTTTGACTTCAGATGCTTCAAACATTAACTTTTAAAACCCACATATTCTTTGATTTAAATATTTTGAATAAGACTAAGCCTATAATACAAGAGTTGTTCCAGCAACTAATTATGTGTGCTAAGAAGTTGAGCTTTATTTGGTAGATCTGTCAAGCTATAGTTCCTAAACTGTGGCATTTTCATCTATTATGCCCATGGAGCACCATAATATGAATGGACTATGATTGGATGTGATTAACTTCCTTTTAATGAATTAAATGCGTTAAATGTCTCAAAATAAGGCAAGCTTCTCAGAATTCATGTGTTTGGATAATTCCTTATTTCTATATCTCCCAGTTCTCCACATTCTCTACAAACTCTGGGGCACAACGCACTATTCCATTAACACCTTCAGTAGTATTAAAACAGCAGTGTTACTACTTAGCATCAGCATAGGTGTTACCAGTTCCCTGCTTTTATTTATTGTTTTCCTGTTCAGATTTTAAAGTATCTTATAAACTCTTTTCATCATGATATTGTAGTGGCAACTTGTGTACATGATGCAGTAATTGTTCTCCTTGATACAGCTTGTCATTCCATGTTGTTATTCATTTGGTTTTTATTCTTTAATCCTAGCAGCATTTTGTCTTGTGGTCAACTACTTCTGTTTATTGAATGGTGCTGATTGTTCCATTTGCCTTTAATGATTGACCTGTTCATATTTTCTATGTCTCATTTTGTTATTAACTAAGTAACAATGAGAAAAAACATTCCTTAATCCATATATAGGTTTATTTACTCCTTCAAATGAAGGAACAGGATGCTTTCTCAGTTCTGAAGAATTTGGTATTGAAATACACCACCAGCAAATGGAAGTTTTTTACTCTAGAATTGAAGAATATTAGCCCAGTGATATTCTCCAAATAATATATGCAGAAATAAATTATTGCAAAAGTGGAAGAGAAGCATGGAATTAGACATTTTCAGTATTAATTCATCTCTTCTACAATTACATTTTTAAAATCTTTTGCTTTCATTTTTTAAAAGAACCAAATAGTCAAGTAGTCTTGTGTTTTCTTGTGTTTTGGTTGTGTACAACCAAAAAAAAAAAAAAAAAAAAAAAAAAGAAATAAAATTACAAAGATTTTTTTAAGTAAGAAAACTTTTATTGTATTCACAAGCTTATGTGGAAGTATCCTCCTTATGAAGTATTTATGGATATGTTTTATTTATAGAATATTGTGGCAGTTATATCATGCATAGGACTGAAAAAACGGGAAGGAACTTCTGTATTTTTTAAAAATTTAGCCTGTAAGACAAACTCATTATACCTTTCTAAAACTGATAAAGAACATCATAAGCTCCAGCACCTGCTCATTTTCTTAAAGAAACACCAATTTATCTCAATATTCTTCAGTTGTACAAATGAGAAATATGCATGTGAAGTACATGAGACAGTCCTAACTGCATTGAACAGATGTTGCATGCTTTAGTGTTTTAAATTATATATGATATGTGAACGTTTCTTTTCATTAATGTGCAAATTGTAACTGAAATTTTGCACAAGTTCTGTGCGTCCTGTATCCCAAGGAAAATGACCAATTAAAATGTGATTGTTTTATCCATATTAACACAAACATACACACACAAATATGCATTGGATGCTTTTCATTAGAATGTCAATGCTTTTAGTAGATCACACTTTCCCACACAGTAAATACTTGTAATGTGGCCATTCCTAATTTCTGTCTGAAATGTTGCTCCCTTCTTATTCATAACCTAGGGCAATATCTGGTTTTCTAGATCATCAACATAGAATTTTCTTCCTTCCCCCCATTTTAAAAATGTGAATCCGTTAAAGATATGTTCTCTTCGGGGAAAAAAACAAAAACAACAACATCATAAAAATCCCCACAGTACTTTCCTCAAAAACAATTATTTTCTTGTGAAAAACATTCATAAAGGATGTCATCATTTCCTCCTGTGGTCTTGAACCCATTTGGAGCAGTGGTAACACTATCTGCCAGTAACAGACCACTCACACCTGCAGTTGCCATCATATAAGTAATTAGAAAAAGACAAGATGTCCAATTATTATGAAGATATAACGCATAATTTCAGCTAATACAACATTTCAACATCTAGGCAGGTGTTTTTTAAAAATTACGTAATTAGACTGTGAAAGGGAAGGCAGCTACCAAAAGCCAGTTCTTATCAACAATAACACCTTTAACCCTAGTTTTACCTAATTTCATAAATATTTATCCTTGCAAATTTTATGTAAACTTTAGCAGCAGCTCCATAATTTCCTGAAACATGTTGAAGACAAACGTCATGGTAACAGTTCTATTTTCATTTAAACTGTAGGTGTGGCATGAGTGCTGCTTAGTTCAGCACATATTTCTTTTGTGGTGGAGTTTAGTGCATGCCTACATCCAGTCAGGTAGTTATTTCTAGGAAATAACTTTGATGTAATGGCTGTTCTCTGATATGTAATATAGTATTTTTTCTTAAGTAGTTAAAATGTAATAATTTTCGTGCGTATTTATTATAAATTGACAATAATTGTTATGACATTTTAAATTGCTTTAATCATAAAGTTAAAGCTCTTTCAGCAAAACAATTGCTAAAAGCATAGCTTAACAAAATATATAATACTAATATGTTTCAGGGCTAAAATTCTAATTTGATTATTCCTATACAAGTATCATAGTCAACGTACACTATCTGGCTTTGAGATCTCAAAAGTTTGCTGCCTAAAAGAGATCATTCCTTCCTTCCAAGAACTAAAGGATACTTTCTATCTGCTGAAATAGAAAATGAGAATGTGTTAAACAAAAACTAATATAAAGCCCATTAAAATCAATAAAACCACGTCCCATAATTCAATGTGAAGTTGTTCATGCCTCCTCCCTTTTTAAATCTAGGACTTTTACTCACCTTGTCACCCAGCACAACTCACAACCCTGTGTTATACACCTAGAAAAAATTAGGCAATACATAGAAATATTAGACAACCAAAACAGAGGTTCCTAAAGTGCAGTACACACATTATTAAATTGAAAGACAACCCAGTGAATTGGGGATGGATGGAGGGGAAGACAGAAAAAGTCTTGGAAGTGCTAGCCTGGTGAATGGCCAAGATATGCTGAATCTTGCTGACTAAGCTGATGAGTAGGAAACAGAGACCAGGAGCAGAAGAAACAGATTTATGTGTTCTTGTGTAGTAAAAGACATGTATTTCCATGACACCCTTCATTAAGCATTTACAGCTGCGAATGACTACTTGCACACACTGGATTATTATTTTCTTTTTCATACATTGTATGCACACTATTTTGCAGTTGTTAGGAATTACTTATTTAACCTACTCAGTATAAAGCTATCACCATGTCCAATGGTCAAAGGCAAAATGTTAAAATAACTCTCAAGCCTGTCAGCTCTCAGTTTACCTGAAATGTGTGAGTTCAGTTTCCACAGTAATTATTGTTTAAGAATGGTGTTCAAAACAGTGATTATACTTCTGAATAAACAATAAACGAAGGCTTAGGTAAGTGAAAAAAAAGGAGCAAAAGAGGTGTTTGTATTTAAAGCCTGAAAAGCTGGGTTTTGTCAGTGAGGACAACATATTTAAACTGTGTCTGCCATAGGGTTTGTTGGTGTAGGAGTCACAGACACTGATCTCAAAATTGAGGTATGCCATAAGGATGGTCCTTGGTCCCATTTAAGAAAATTAGGGCAACTCCTACATTATGAATCCTTTTCATATGTTGAATGTTGGACACTGAAATACCAGGCACAGTAATTTCCTAGACATTTTTATGTGTACAGCCCAGCATGGTTGTGGACACAGAAAGTCCCTGGTAGCATCTGGGAAGATTTATTTTTTAGGATGATTTTTTTTTTTTAAATTTAATTTATATCATCGGTGTTTAAATATTTGCTTAAACATAATATTTATAGACATTTGTTTAAGTATTTGTTTAAATGAAGAGAGGCATTTAGAAATTCATCTTATCCAAGAATCCCACTCCTCCAAGAATGTAAATCTTTCTTGCTATAATTTTGCTTGGCTTGAATATGAATATGGGAGACAACGGAGAGAAGTAACAGTGTTATCTGTGAACTCTCAAAATTACATAGCCGATAATTTCTTACTGGGTTCAAGATGCCTGTACATGGAGCAGCTAAGAGGAACAAGATGGTTCCATTTGAACTATGTCATGAATCTCATCTTTTTGACACAGGGTAGAAGCTGATATACAGGATTTGCAGACAAAATTTTCCTATATCTTCTAGAGTAGCACAGTTTCATACAAACTATTTTTATGAACTACACCAGAGAAATTCTGACCTACAAAAGTGTTTTTTAAAGGGCAATAATTTTGTATAAGAAAACATTATTCTATGCTAAAATTCAGCAGATCATTTCAGTTTTCAACACAATGTACTTCATTTTTGGAACACACTCAAGCCAAGCATTCATGCATGTTAAAAGTGAAGATGACAGACAGGACAGCAGTCTGATGGACTGCACAGTATGCATTATCTGAGAGAGTACACAGAACTTGTGCTTACTTCATGTAATCAGTGGTCCAGGATTTCCTGAAAAGGTCATGTAAACTTATGTGGATAAAAACAAAGTACTTAAAAAATACAGTTCTGAAAGCCTGAAATTAGAAATAAAGCAGCAGATTGATGAGCTGTAATTTGTCATATACAATGGCTACAACAAGCTAACCAAGATTAAACCGTATCATGCTGGAACTTCCCGTGAAAACAACACCCACTTTTAACTACTTTTTTTTTCAGTTAATTGCCAGAAGTACCACAAGTAAAAAGGTATAAGTTTATCTGATAAAAACAACACATATTTTGGATGCAGGACTATATCATTAACAAGTTTGATAGTATGACTCATAAAACATAATTATTTTTTGTTATATCCTCATTTTAATATCCTCCTAAATTATTATTATTCTCAGAATTGCCTATTACTTTAAGTTGGTGTACTGCACTTTGGGAGAGAGGGGTGAGGGAAGAAGGGAGGGAGGGAGGGAGGGAGGGAGGGAATTTGTTGAGTTCCATGAAAAAGTAATTGAAAGAAAAAATGAACTAGCAGAGAAGTCAGAAAGTAAATTTGATACACATTTTTATTACTCAATATTTAAAAGATTGCAAAATTATAATGCCTCTTTTATTATACTACAAAAGTGATTAATTGATTTGCCTTATAGAATAGCCAAGATTGAAAATAAGTTTATATAAAAAGCTCGAATTTGTGTCATTTAATTTTTAGTCATCCTAAAATTTGACATTCCAGCTGTATTCTTGCACAGATAGGTGTCTAGTAGAATGCTACCAAATCATTATAATAAATATGACACAATCTTATGAGGTTAGTCTTTCTTTCATGAAACTTTGACAAGCAACCTAGAGAGACAAACTGGTTTATTTTGTTTTGTCTACCTTAAATGTGTAATGTTCTGATCCATATTGAAGAGCTTCCTAAAATACAAGTACAAGATGTTCATTCTTCATCAAACCAAAGGAAATCCATGAGTGAGCTACAAATTGGTTTAAAGCTAGCATTTTATAACTGGCATGCTAGATCAGAGGTAAGAAAAATGTCTTTCTAGACCTCAGAACTGTTGACAATCTTGCTTGTCAACAGCTCAGTCTTGGAAGTGACCTGTGACTTACAAATTCAACAGAAATACAGAATAGCACAGTTTGAAGCATAGTCTTTTACACCTCAGAGAAGTATTGACATTGTAGGAAGACATACATATGTTTCCAGTTGTTTATAAAAGTGGCGGCCTTCTGCTGTGCTTCAGAAAGAAGATATAGAAAACATGAAGCATGTGCCTTAAGTTTTGTCTTAAAGTACTTTGTTAGTTTGTGTCCTGGGTTGCAGTGTATTCTATTACCATCCTCATGAGCTGCCGAAATCAGGTGGGGCAGTGTTTTCTTGTTTCCCCCCCCCACCACCTCCAGACTATCTTTCTGCTAATGGCCCATCAATGCCATGCAGCATGACTCATTATCCCATTGTGAGATGCTCCACCCAGAGGGAGAAAACCAGCATTCCATCCTGGATATAACCTGAGATTCTGAATACCAGATGCTCTCTTTTCCACTGGATTTCCAGAGGACAGGAGCTACTCAGCCACCACTGGACTTTTCTGAGGAAGAGCAGATTTTTTTTTTTTCTCTACGGGATCACTGCTTCGGGGGGACTGCAGCCACCATTCTACCAGACTGCTACCACCACCCTGACTAACAGGGTGTCAGGTTGTATCCTGACTCTGTCAGTTTAACCCAGTGTTATTTGCCTTTATAATTTTTTTTTTCTTATTAAATTGTTATTCTGACTTGGTGTCTCCCACTAGTTTGTTTTCAAACTAGCACAGTTTGTTATCAGAACTATTTTGCATATCTCCAAGAGTAGTAGTATTTTTTTGCAAAACATTGGTTTTATTCATAGCTCTTCAGAAGCAATTATGCACTTATGTATCTTGTATATTTAATTGATTCTGAAGGTCTCATTAGGGGCTAGTATAATAGAAAGACTTTGTTAGGAAGACTTCAATAAGTAAAGATTAAAAGCATCTTTCCTCAAAAATACTGAAAAAATTGAGGTTGCAATGTTGATTTGGAGTTGAATCTGTGACTCTTTTATCCAGTGTGAACATCCTAAACAATAAGAAGCTGGAAAGATGGAAGTATTGGAGTCACAGCAATCTTTCTTTTTTTTTTTTTTTTTTTTTCCATGTAGTCTGATCCTGTAGATGCATTTCAAGAGAGCTGACCAGAACAGTCCAGGCAGATGAAGGGCAGATGAAGTCTATGCTTAATCTGCAGTTCCCAATGAAACTTGTACAGCACTGGGTACCTCTTTTCTCACTGCTGTTGCTGAACACTTTAGGTGTTCAGTCAGCATGCAGAAGAACACTGAGAGTCTCCAGTTCCAGGCATTTTATGCATTTCAAGTGCAGGGCAGCATCTGAATAAAGGTTTTGGGGATCTCAATTTGAAAATCCATTGTTAAAATGGAAACTAAAATGTAGGTTCACAAAGTAATTCAGGACCTAACATCCCACATATTTCAATAGGACACAGCCACTAAATATTTCAGGCACAATCTTCTGATTTTTTGGCCTTATGCTAGCAAAAAGAACCACCCACTGATTAATCTGTTCTTGTCTTCTTTCCTGAGCCTTCATTTCTGGCCCTTATGAAATAGGCCAAAAGGTCCTTTGAGCAGTGTTTTTTTGCTTGGATTTTAATTACTTCTGTTAAACACTACCATCTAGATACTTTTGTGTTCTGTAGTTATTTACTAGTACATCCTATTTGAACTAATAAATTAATATTTTAACATTTATATATATGTAAATTCCAAACTTTGAGCAGATTTATGAGAAATTACTATAGTTAATTTATAAAAATTATTAGAAAAATGTGCAAAGCACATTTGTGCAAGGCACTCAGCTATTGTTTTTCAGCACAGTTCCTCAAGAAGCATGCTTTTGGTAATAATAACTCCTTGGTATCAGGAGATTGTAGAAGTTGCAAAATATACAAAGAGATTAGAAAATGTTTGGGGAAGATCTTCTAACATACAGAAATACTGTAACAAGCTGCTGTAGAAAGATGAAATAAGAAAAGCATGCAGTGAAAACATCTGGCCTAGTTGTAAGGAAGAACTCTGAAAAATTCCCCAAAGGACTTCTGCGCTGGCTTACAGACTTCCAGTGAAAACATGGACTATGATGACATACATACACACACAAACACAACAAGGAATTTTACTCAAACCTATCTGCAGATAATATAAAATTTTAAATAATTATTAATATTCTCTACGTTTCGATGAATATCTCTTGAAAAAGTATCTCATGTCCAGTGCATTCATCCTACATCTCTCAAGACCATAAACAAATGTATAAATTTGGCAAAGAAGATAAATTCAAGTATGCAATGAGTATGCAATCTGTTGTTCACAAGGGAATTTTCTCATAAATTTGTGCAGAGATGACCTCCAAAGATGACTAGGAACTTAATTTAAGTTTGAGGTTGTTTTAGTTCAAGGTGATAAATTTGAGATAATTTACTTTGACTCCCTGTAACATGCGATTTTTCTTCAGAACATGGTAATGATGCTATAATTTTAATTCTGCAAGTGTTCAAATTTACCTCTATGTAAAGGGCTCAACAAAAGAATAATACACTTGAATTATGTTTTAGTTTTAATTTAAAAGGTTTTAATCTTATTTCTCTGCACATTTAAGACAATGACCTCTTTTTCTATATGTTCCAGTTAGTGTGTATACTCATAATTGCCATTGGCATTAGCAGAGATTGTATTTCTCATTAAAAGAATGGCTACTTAACATTTTATAGAAATAATGTTATTAAGTATTTTTTTTCTTAAGAGACCTATACCCTTGCAATGACATTCTTCCTTTTTATCCTTGCATGAAATAGAACTCTCTTCTTGACAATGTTGTTCTTCCTTCCTTTTTTGATATTTAAATTTCCTCAACTTCTAAATTTTTGACAGAAGCCTCCTTGCAGAATATCACATAGTGGAAGTGCTAGAGTGGGATTTGACACATGGCATCACATGTTAAGCACATCATGAGCATAGGCACTTGAAAGCTACATCATCCTAGAAATATTGAGCTATAACACAAGAACATTTAGCCTGCAACATGGCAACTCTGAGGTACTTACATGACTTGAAACTTATTCCCTTAAGGATTACTTTGTACTAGGTTCCATCAAAATCAAGATTTACAAAAAGGTAATCAGTAGAAACAAAAGCCAAAATACACAAGCATGAAATTCATGCATGTGAAGAAAAGGAGAAAGTGTATTTCAGTTACAGTTGTGCTTAAACTGAACACTTAAAGTGAACTGAGTAAAGGTCAAAGCCTTTTTTTTTTTATTGCATTTAGGAAGCCAGAAGGTGAAGATTTAATAAAAATAAAAATACAATCAGCTTCTGGTTTAGTTTCATATTTTAGTATGTGAAAGTCTTTCACATAATACCATTTAAATCTTTTTTTGATTCAGACTTCCAGTGTGTGTACTGGTTCAGCTAGGATAGGGTTAAGTTTCCTCAGCAGGGGGAAGGGATCTCCAGCCGGCCTTGGTCGCGGGGAGCATCTCGAGCGAGCTGTCTGTAACCATTGTGATATTTCTCTGTATATCTTTTGTCTTGTTTACTGTTATTACTGTTTATTGTTGTTATCATTGCTAGTGTTGTTGTTCAGATTGCTTATTACACTGTTGTATTAAATTTCTTCTTATTTTAACCCGGGGTTTGTGCCCTACTTCTGTCCGAGGGTGGGGGAGGGACAACGGCAATGTGGTCTCTGGTCCCGGCAGGGCCTAAACCATCACAGTCTGCTTTCCTGTCACATCTTTGATCAGCACGGACTCCAGCCTTTCTGCTAGGTAGATAGAGGTACAGCATGAAACAGAATAAAACATACAGTATCAGAAAAAAAAAAGCTTTATTACTATGATTCCAAAGATGGTGCAATTTACATATAAAAAGAAAAAATAAGGCAAGTTTTATGTTAATTATAGTTTGTTTTCTTTTTGAATCCCCAGGGAGAGCTGATTTTCAGAATTTCTTCACCATATATGTTGGTTGTCATCTGACTATGTAAAAACTAGAGTAGCTCAGAGAAAGAAGACATAAACTAATCATATTAGAGCAGAGAACGGCAATTTATTAACTGCAACATCAGCCTTCAAGGAAATCTTTGCTTATCTGAAAGACTCAGATCTACAAAATATGTGTAATATTTTAACATACAAGTAGGAGACATTCTTGAAGGCCACAGGAAAAAACATCATAAAGAAAATACTGAGCAGTAAGTGTGCCAGACATGGCCATTTAAATCCAACAGAACAGCAAGGGAAAGTATAATTTTCTCATAACAATGTGAACCCTTCTATTCATTCCATCTGCTGAGAGTAAAAGTCAAGATACAGTCAAGAAATTGGCACTGAGACACATAAATCAAGATATTTTTGGTTTCACTCAAGACGTTGGTTTAACTCAAGAACTATTTGGCCCATCAGGGGATTGTGGTGACAGCTGCAATGGCAGTCTGTGAATAGCAACCTTCTACCTCTCAACAAGATTTCCAATTTTACTGCAAAAAACTTTTCACAGTTGTACAATAAAAGAAAATTCCTCCTCCATTTCAAGAACCGAATCACTATGCCCACTTACCTTGAAACTTGGCCCTTAAGAAAAAGTTGTGGAATCCCAGCAAGGAAGATATAAAGGAGCTCATAAGACGACTGTGTAGCATGAACAGGAACTATATTTGCTCCCTGCAGTATGAAGAAATACTCCTGAACATCTCGGTATGTCTTTGCTTGTATAGCACAACCAGATGGACAATGGACCAGACTTTTTATCCATGAGTAGTGTTGCTGTACATGAGAGAATTTTACTCTCAGCCTAATGATCTGGAAATCTCCATTCTAGGACACTTACTGTCATCTTCTTTTTTATGTACAAGAGGAATCAATGTGCATTTAGTTTTACTAGACAAATTTTATTTAAGGAGCTGGTCATCCATGTAGATTACCCTGCTGGTGTACATGCTAGTTCTCAAAGGCTGCTTGTTCAAACATATGTGATTCCATATCCATTTATAAACCACTGTAAAATAAAATCTCCATAGTACTCCCTCCATGGGAACTATTGCTTGCAGTACAACACTAAACTAAAGAAAAATGCCACACTTGTCAAAACAAAATCAAATCATTAACTCAAATAGGTTATACCCTGTGTTATATTAGTATTGTGTCATTAAAATTTTATTCCAAACATTCAGTGTCTATATGTATTAAAAAAAAAAAAAAAAAAAGCTATCTGCATAAAAATCAGGTTAAAAAGTTACAATAGTTTGAATCTCTAGGGGTGTGTTTGTGTATATATTTATGTAAAGAAAGCAAAATAATTTTTTCTTTATATAAATATACATGTCAACATATATATATATATATGTCAACAGTTTTTAAAGTATCATTTTTAGGAATCTCACATTAGCTTAGGAAGAGGCTCATATTGAGTGTAGGAAATAATATAGTGAATAAAAGAATCTTTGTCAAGCACCATATCACAGACTAGTGACTATTTGTTACACTTTGTATGATAAAGAATAAAGGAAATGATCTACTTTAGGTTCATGATTAGATGTAAAAGAGTGGGTTTAAATAATGGAACTCTGTGGAACTAAATTTCTGAAAATACGAAAAACAAAGGAAAGAATCTCTAGTGCTGTTTCATTCTCTGACTGGAAGCAATAAATGTTAGTGAAAAGAAAAACGTGCAATACACAGTTTACTTTTGAGAACGGTTGTTTCTGCAACACCATCTTTCTACTTCTTTTCAATTAGTTTACACGGATGACAATAGTGGCAAAAGCATGGGACAGAAGTTAAACTATAATCCAACACAAAAATAAGTATAAAACAGAAACATATTTAACCAGTTCAGATGAAGGAAAGATAATGTGTAAAACATCCTGTGAATAACTAGAGAATGATATATGGGTAGATATTTGCTCCCTGCAGTATGAAGAAATACTCCTGAATATCTCGGTATGCCTTTGCTTGTATACCATAACCAGAACACTGGATCTAATAACTAATTAACTGACATACGAGGTCACTAAGGGAACCTGGGGCAAAGGCCAAGAAAAGAGAGTGAGGAAGATGTAGAAAATGTGTTCCTGACTCAGTAAGTCTGGAATCAGGCCAAGCTGGAGAGCGAACAGGAGTCTGACAATGTGAAGAAAAAGCTATCCTGAAACAAAACACTTTCAGTGTTATAGGTCAGAGTTAAAAAGAAACAAGAAATCTTGGATTCACAGTCATTGCCAACACAGTATATTGACAAAAGATGGAAGAAATGCAATGGATTCTACAGTCTTGCAAGAGCTTGCAAATCCTCAGAGTGTATGAAGCGGGGATTATGAAAATAGGTTACGCTTTGAGTGCACTCAGCAAGCATAAACCAAAGGGACTGCAAATGTGCTTATAA
Organism: Athene noctua; assembly: GCF_965140245.1. NCBI lineage: Eukaryota > Metazoa > Chordata > Aves > Strigiformes > Strigidae > Athene > Athene noctua. The sequence goes on along the minus strand of NC_134040.1, from coordinate 21,619,985 downwards.
ATCTTTAGGGATTTCCATAGGAATCCTTGCAGAAGGTTAGTAATAGAGAGTGCTTAACATCAATCTTGTTGTTTTTACAGTGTAAGCTTGCAATATTTCCTGTTATAATTTTAATGTGACTTTAAAAACGGTTGAATCCAATTTAAAAGCATGTATTTAATAGACTGCCTTATATTTCTCTTTTATTAAGCAAAAGAAACTCAAGAAATCAATAAAATGAAGCAAAATAAGGATAAAAGCAAAACTATTAGCACACTTCAGGAGAAAAATCACATACAAAGACAGAAAAGGTGAAATATGTTGTTTGGCAGCTGTACTGAAAAAAAGACTGTGGAAAGATGTGGAAAATTGCTATTAGAATCTGAGTCACCTGATAGTTACTCAGGGCAAAAGTCATTTTAGTGGGATTTGACAGAGGTGTAAAATGTAAGACACAGATGGTAATTATTCTGCTCTACTTGGCACTAGTGAGGTTTCAGTTGGAATTCTGTTTTTTTGGCCACTGAACTATAAGAAAGATGTAGGCAAAATTGGAACCCAGAGTACAGTAACAATAATGTTTAGAAGCTTTGAAAATTTTCCCACAAAGCAAAAATGGACCCAAAAAATCTGGCTTCATTTGGGCTTGAAAAGACTGAGAAAAAGGAACCAGATAGCAGGCCTCATAAATTTTGGAGTATGTTCTAAGTGCACAAAGAGTGCACAGAGAATAGTATGTATAAATGGCAACAAGATGTTTTTCCTACATGTGACCAAAAAAGATTTCAAATGGGTCAAAACGTTTAGGTGTATGGATAAAATATTTCATAGACAATAAAAAAGTTTTGATTCTGCATGTCTACAATTTTATATATATCAGTTCTAATGAGAGAGTTGAAATTCAAAGTGAGTGAAGGTTCAAATGGATCAATGTCCATTTCCAACAGCAACCCTTCAGGCTATATCTTTCACTTCCATTACTAGTAAGGCTGAAATAGCAAACAACTATGACTATACAGTGATAGTGGCAAGAAAGGTACTCTGGTCATATCTGCTAATGTATGGCAAGAGTGCTTTTTTACACTTTTATCATAATAACGCAAGAGATTCCTACATAAATTCAAGTTCTATTCCCCAACACAACACCCTTGAGCTAATTCCTTGGCTGCTAGGTCATAACCAAAATTCCAAAATTTTGCAGATGGTTTTCATATCCAGTCATTCTTTCATTCATTACACTAATGCAAGTGACAGTGAAATATTTCATTCAGCTTTTTACATCACTATTGGGTGTAAAACTTTTTCAGCCACAGTGTGTGAAAGGTTTTTAATGTGTCAAAGAAGTTTTCTCTTTCAACCTGGTGTTGAAACTTCTAGATAAAAACTTTTTTTTTTTTTTTTTTTTTTTTCCCCAGCTATATTATAAAACATTATACGTTTTTCTTGCTCTACTAGATCAAGGTCATTAAGTCACAAGAAAACACCAGAGATGTAAGCAAACCTGTTAAGCAGTGTTTCACTTTCATGCTCATATGATAGTTCAAATGAATGCTCAGGAAAAAAAAAGACTTGCATTTCTGAACACTGGAAAAAAAGGCAGGTATTTTTGATAGTTACACTGTATCAGAATGCGAGGCAAATGATCTTGTTCACCATCCATATCATTACAATAGGTTGAAAATATATGTAACTTCATCCGTCAAGCTTTGATAATTGGCATTTTCTTGATCTCAATGGGTGGGGCTTTTTTGTGAATACTACAAAGCTCTTAGGAAATATCAGTGACCATTTTCTTGAATTCAGCAAGACCAGCACAGCAACACATGTCATCACTGAACGTGCACCTTCTGTGAAATTCTGATGCACTGGCCCCAGTCCATATCATTTTCCTGTACAAATCTATTATTCACATTGTCTCTCTATATATAAATATATATATATAGAGAGAGATATAGATATCTGCCCACGCTCAGGTAGGAAGAGGTTGACAAAACATAGCTTCCTATGGTTCACATTCTAATTCTTATTTAATAAAGAAAATTATTGCCAGTAAAACCTCTATAGTCTTAACCATCTGCAAAGTAGAGTAAAGATTATTTTAACAGTAACTGAAAACACTGTATTTTTGGCCATGTCTTGAAAATATTGAATATGGGTATTATCTGTAAGAGCTATTAAATTAGCTTGCTTGAATACAACTTTTCATCCACATAGGAATTTCTTCTTTTCTGCTGCAAGGTAGTTACTGCTCTCCTGTGACTTTGTGATCTTTTCTAATATTCATAATTTGGTGGCTCATACAAAGAGATTATTTGAGCACTTCTGTATTCACAGGAATAGCTGAACAGAAAATTGTCTTTCCTGTTGTCATTTTTTTTCAGTTCATTCAATTTATGCTTGAAGGAATTCTCCCTATTGTCTTTGAAACTAAGGTGCCTTCTTTCAAGGTGGTGTCAAAGATCAAAGAGTTTCATTTTTCCATTAGCAAATACTTTGTAAAACAGCTTTGAAATTATTGTTCATCAGTTGACACAGTCTAAGTAAAGTCCATTTAAACATAATTTGGTCTATATGACCTAGTTTTCTTTTAAGGTTCTCATTCATTCTTTTGCTTTTAATATAATAATAAAAGTTATGATAATAGAAGTTGGGAGATTATTTCGGGGATTTTTTCGGAGCAGTACTTACAGCTAAGTGTCCATTGCTAAAAGACAGTCAAAGTGAAATATTTTTCTTCACAGTTCCTTTCTTTAGCCACTGGCCCACTGTTAGTCACAAGATGCACAAACACGGGTTTTGGTAGCTGAACTACCGGACATGACTCAAAGTTGACAGCCCTGTCATAATAATAGGAAATATATAATTATATATTGGAATACAAGGAATTGTGTTTACTGCCATGATGACATTGGTGCCAGCCAAATAGAAGCATAAATAACTGAAGATGTAGAAAATGATTGCTATGGACTCTGATTCTAACCAACTCTGTAACTGTACCTCAAAACTGGAACAAAATAATGGTCCCAACTCAAAGCTGTGACGTGTGACAAAACAAGGACTTATTTTTCTTATCACTATCAAAATTGAGCTGTTCCACTGGATTGTCCCTTCCCCTCATTTGTCACAGCGGTTTTCTGGTTTTTAAACCAAAAATAATTAAGCACCTTTTTGAACAACACGTCTTCTGCACCCCGGAGACCCATAAAAGGTCATTTCTTAAATTGCAGGAGATATTCATATAAATTTGAGATGTGACTGAACAGCAGAACTATAGAACATCTTGTAAAATTTCAGCAAATTTCAGATATTTAAATTTGTATTAATCTTCTACAGATTCCTAAGAAATAGTCCATGGATTTTTTTAGATCCATTAACAACTGTTTGAAAAATACTGGACTGTATGAACCTATAAAGTACCCTCCTGTTCTACTTTTTTATAATTCTATTATTAACATTCTCCTAAGTTAACTTTACTGGAAGATGTGACAGGAAAAAAAGGTGACTACCTGCAAGTCAAAAATGGTTTTGCAGAATATGATAGGTTTAATATAGCAATATCTGAGAATAAACTGTAGATTACTCAACATGACTTCAGGTAATATGCCATGAAGTCTGGGTTTAGACATATAACCTACATAGTATGGGCTACAGGAAAACTGTGTCAGAATAATAAAAAGATATTGAAAGCCTGCAGGGTGAAGTAGTAGGGTATTTAGTGTCATTACCTTGCAGGAAGAGCACCAGTGATTCAGTGATTGACGCCTACTGATAACTCTATTTAACAGACATTTGAGACCAAGAATACCTGCAATGTGAGAAATTGTGTTAGCTGAATTGGAAATTTACAGATGTTTAAAAACACAGCTGTAGACAAACAGAAGTGTCAATATAATGTGGGATGCCAGGAGCTGCCACACTCATGATTTATATTCAGTATGAGATACAACATCAGTATTACCATATGAAGTTGTCCAACTGCCTTATGAAATGATCACCAAAAAAAATTACATAGTAAGGAGAAATAGAGGAAATGTGTTTCAGTTTCCAAGACACAGGAAAAGAAAGGCTCCTGGCAACATGTCAATATATTACCATACATTCTTATAGCAATCCATAAAAATTACATATTTTGCATTATATACGTGGTCATTATTCCACAATATAGCAGAAATCCATGAAATTATTTCGTGATTACTATATATTACATAAAGCATAGCTACAGAGCCAATTGCATAGTTTCTCCCTTGGAAGAAATTCTTATGTGGGACTAACTCTTCCTTCTGCAACTCTAATACACAGATTAGCAAAAGACATTTTTTTAAAAATCAGCAATTACTATTTGTAGAAGATAAACTTTGATTGCTCAGGATTTCTCAGTATAGATTACAAAAATCACTTGAATAATTTTATGACCAAATTGTTTATCTATGAAGCATTCATTACAAACATCAAGCTTCATGAAATTCTGGGTGCTCATATGTATACATATATATGTTTATATATATATACATGTGCATACATATATACATATATGGCAAACCTATATATATATAGTATCCATATGTGCGTCATATACATTTTTTAAACTTAAACAGGTAAATTTTTGGAACTTTATAGTTTAATAAGAAATAACAATAAGGGCATTAAATTTTTTCTATCTGAAATTTCTAAGTTATTTTTTTATGCCATGCAATGTACAGACAGTGATTCCAGTATTCTGCCACATCCAGAATATTTTCCATTCACTGAAAAATAGTCATTTTCTTGAATTATAAAATCAGTCAGGATCAAGAAACAACCTGGAATCTATCAAGTTCTAAGATCGTTATGCTTAGCATGGTAGCAACTTTGTAAATTCTTACTTAACTTGATTAGCTTAAGAAGCAACCTTTCATACACCAGAGAGACTAATTAATAGGTATGTTCCACCGCTAAAATGTAAGAAAGGAGCCACAGTGAAAAAAGTGGCATGATTCTCACAGGTTAGGAGATCTTGAGGTGTAATGGAGGACATGGAACAGTAGGAAGACAAAGCTTTGTCACGGGATTAACCAAAACCCACTGGAATTCTTGTTGTTTATTTCCTTGAGATTTATCCCCTATCATTCCACATCTGTGCTCTTCTATGCCTCATGCTGAGTCTCTGTTTCTCAAGGCCTCCGCTGTCATACAGGGTCTGTATATCTCTGTGCTACATCGTTATTTTAGAGTCATAACTATATAATTCTACATAGTATAACTGTTCTATCTATATAAAAATACGGTTGGACCATACAAAGAGAAATAAAACTAAACCAAATTAGCTGTGGACACCTTGGCCATTAGAGAAATTGCTGTCACAGGGGAATAAAGTAAAACAAAGCTACAAGCAGGTCAGGAAAAGTTCAGATAGAGCAAGCCTGACCAGTCACATTTCTGAGGCCCTCAAAAATCAGTAAAAAGTTTATGGTCTGTTTCTAGCAATGGCAATATAGTCCTGTATTCCATAATACAGAATTTGTTGTACTCTCTGCTTGTTTATTTCTGTTTCTACCCATTTGGCAAGTCTGTTCCATCTGATCCTTTTCTCATGAATCATACATTGAGTAGGGGTAGCAATTTGCAGAAAGAATGTCATAGTGTATAAATATTTGTTTTTATCAACAAAGCCTATGGGTGTAACAATGTCAATCCAACATTCATTATGTTTGGTAGCACACTTTTAAAGCTATGTGCCATATGTTCCCTTCCATTAAAGACACAGGGAAATTCCACTAATCCAATGCAAATCAGGGTAGTGTATAATCATAGTAAGCCTGCAAAAAGAAGCAAGTGACACTAGGTGAGAAGTGATTGCCTTGAATATGTTGTATCCCTACCAATAGTCATCCCATGGTAACATCACCTGGTGGCTTGTCTATAAAGGAAAATGTAAATAGCTGGAGAAGGAAAAAGGCATAAATTATCACCTGGGAGGCCAGACTCTGTTACATCATCTTTACTGTCAATGTTGGAAAGACAGAAAAGGTTAGAATTTCACAAGGCTAACCAAACAACACTGGAATTACTTTTGTTTATTTTCTTGCCGCTCATTCCTTGAGTATTTTTCCCTCTATGAGCTCCTCCAGCCCTATGTCTGTTGATTTTAGAGCAATAGTACAGTGGAATGCCCAGAAGAGTAATTGCATGAGTTCTTGATCTGTACTCAAATAATACAAAACTTCGATTTTACTTTGAAGAAGTACAGAAATCTGCATGTGCTTTCATTGAAACTTTCTTGAAACCACAGTGGTCACTGAGATGATCATTGCTTTGTATCCTGTTCTACGTTTTGTAAAATTTCAACCATATCTTTCTCAACCTTCTCTTATCTAGACTCAACAAATTAAATTCTTTCTTTGTTTCTTATAAATCCAAGATTCTTTTCATATTGCCACAATATTGTAGGCTATTTTTTAATAATATCATGTTGGTAATATCTGAAATTAAATGATGTTCCACAAAAAGTATCATACACACTTTAAAAGAATAAAATAATAGCTTCCTGCTATCTTATTTGGTTGCTTCTCTCCAAACTATCTCCTTTCTATGAAGAACATCTATTGTTTCACAGGAAAAAGTGCTCAGCTAATGTGGTTTAAATTAAATTTAAGGAGCAGGCCATCTTTATGTTCCAAAAGATGACCTGGTAGGGAAAGCTGACTTGGCTGAACAGAGAGATTTGGCTGGAACTCAGGAAAAAATGTAAAAGACAGTTTATGATCTTTGGAAGAAGGGGCAGGCAACTCAGGATGACTACAAAGATGACATGAGGTTACGCAGGGAGAAAATTCAAATAATCAAAACCCAATTAGAACTTAATTTAGCTACTCTTAGAAAAGACCATTAAAAAGTATTTCTATAAATACATTAGCAACTAAAGGATGGCTATGGGGAATCTCCATCCTTTCTTGGATATGAGGCAGGAATATAATGACAAAGGATGAGGAAAAGTTTGAGTTACTTAATGTCTTCTTTGCTTCAGTTGTTAATAGTAACACCAGTTGTTCTTTGGGTACCCAGCCCCCTGAGCCGTAAGACAGGGAAGGGGAGCAAAATGAAGCCCTCATAATCCAAGGGGAAATGGTTAGAGACCTGCTACACTACTGAGACACACAGAAGCCTATGTGGCTGGGTGCGATCCACTCAAGGGGATTGAGGGAGCCAGTGGAAGTGCTCAGTGAGCCACTTTCCATCATTTATCGCAGTCCTGGCTAACCAGGGTGGTCCCCATTGACTGGAGGTTAGCAAATGTGATGTCCACCTACAAGAAGGGCCAGAAAACGTATCTGGCAAACTATAGACCTGTTAGTCTGACGTCAGTGAAGGGGAAGGTTATGGAATATTTCATCTTGGGTTCCAGCACACAGCACATGCAGGACAACCAGGGGATCAGGCCCAGTCAGCATGGGTTTATGAAAGGCAGGTCCTGCCTGACAAACCTGATCTCCTTCTACAACAGGGCGACCTGCTTATTGGATGAGGGAAAGACTGTGGATGTTGTTTACTTGGACTTTAGTAAAGCCTTTGACACTGTTTCCCACAACATTCTCCTAGAGAAACTGCCTGCACATGGCTTGGAAGAGTGTACTCTTCTCTGGGTAAAAAACTGTCTGGATGTTCGGGACCAAAGAGTTGTGGTGAATGGAGTTAAATCCAGTTGGCGGCCGGTCACGAGTGGTGTCCCCCAGGGCTCAGTACTGGGACCAGTTCTGTTTAAGGTCTTTATCAATGATGTGGATGAGGGGATCAAGTACACCCTCAGTAAGTTTGTAGATGACACCAAGTTGGTCAGGAGTGTTGATCTGCTTGAGGGTAGGAAGGATCTGCAGAGGGATCTGTACAGGCTGGATCGATGGACTAAGGCCAACTGTATGAGCTTAATCGAGGCTAAGTGATGGGTCCTGCACATGGGTCACAACAAACCCATACAATGCTACAGGCTTGTGGAAGAGTGGCTGGAAAGATGCCTGGTGGAAAAGGACCTGGGTGTGCTGGTTAGCAGCTTGTTGAATATGAACAGAGGCCATGATGTCCCAGTGAGCGTGACAGCATCAAAACATATTTTTTCTGCTGCTGTGTTTCTCTTCCTCTCTCTTAACACTATGAAACGTTTTTCTGCTTCTGTTTTGGGGATTTTTTTTTTTTTTTTGAGCTGATTCCTTCTTTTTTAAAAACTCTTCTGGTAACCCCTTGTTACTGCATCCTTGTATGGTAATAATTTGTAGCTTTTTTCTTAGCATCCTCCACTTTCGGCCAACACCATCAGAACAGAAAGTTTTGGGCACTGGATACAAACGCATTGTGTAGATTCATGTTATTGTATCATCTGTTGTTATCCAGGCCATTTTACCAAGAGGGGAGGATATGCAGGCAACCCATAGTATGAAATGCTGTTTCATAGTTGGCTTATGGTCCCTTTCAGGCCTCTTATTCTCCAACTCATACTTTTTATTTTATTTCTATTGAAATACTGGGCTTTTTAGTACCATTATTATATTTTGTCTTAATTTTAGACCAGCCTTTTAGTTTGTCATGGTTATTGTGCATTTTCAGGTGTATGAGGAGACACAGCTAGCTTTGTGTCATCCACAGATTTTACATATAGCCTCCAAAGTACCCTCTCTGAAATGCACAATTGACTTAATCAGGAAATGTTGAGAAAGAAAAATTTTTCAACCAAATGTGCACCATCCTCCAGTCAGTTTTACTTCTAGATCCTATTTCCATACTTCCAGGCTATTAACAGATAATTTCCTATCCAGTTTCTGTATTTGCATACATGCACTTTTCCACAGACCTGTTTTATCTAATGCATTAATTTGCTTCAATGCTGTATTTGCAGTGTATAAAACAATTTTTACTGAAATAACTGACTGATTAGGAAGCACTTATTTTGTATAACCGTATGGGTGTATGAATTAGAACAGTCTTTTTCACTAACAGAAAATCTCATTACTGAATTCTCTAATATTTTTCCATAAATCAGTAGGTGCAATAGATGCCTTTAGGAAAGTAGAGATTGAGTCTCATTAAAGCTCTTGTTAAGAAATATGGACACAGCTTAATTATTTTCCTTCAGGTTCCCTGAATAATAAAATCTCTTAAAAATTTCAAACTCTGAGAAATGAATCTGGTGAAATTTCTAGTCCTAATTAGTAGTTTGGGGATATTATAGTGTGTTCCTGGTTTAGATAATTTTTTAGGGTTTTTTTTAGTTACAAAATGAAACTGATAGGGTTGGGTTTTATTTTTTAATTACATGAATGTAGAAAACTATAAAATATGGGAGTAAATAATATAAAAGGATAAATTAGCATCAGTACTCTGCTATCATTCAGGCTATCATTTGTTATTCTGATATGAAAATTGCATAATAAGAATGCAACTGAACAATAAATTGAAGCTTTTCCTGATCATCTATTGCCTATATTATGAACTGAAAGAGAAACTCTTCATAATGCTTTATAAAGTAAGATTTTTCAAACATACATAAATAAAAATAATTAGAATAATTAATAATAATTTCACATGTTGATGCTCAATGCAGTACAGAAAAACACAGATGAAAGCATATCAAATCCCTTTAGACCAGAAAAATGACAGTCCAAAATTGAGGCAGCAATTGTCTACATCAAACTAATTACTATTTATATAGTCACACCTTCATATCTCCAACTGGCATTTCACTTGCTTCAGTGCACATAATTCCTAGAATTCATAAAATTACTTTTCCAAAAATTTCTATGTATAATTTAAGTGATATTTAAGTTTATCTATATTTCCAATCACATCATGTTAACGTGTATTTATAGATTTTACAGCTGTTTCTTTGTACAGTTTTCATTCTTAAATGTTGGATACAGTTTTGGAAAGAGTAACAGAGAATAAAAGTAAATCAAGTTTCCATTAGAACTTGTGTAAGAACAAGAGGTGAATAATATGTTATTATATCCCATTAATTAGTCTAGATGAGTAGTAAATCATTCTAACAAAATTTCCTATTTGCTGCATTTATTATCTGAGATCATTAGAAACAGAATGATGTTAGAAAACTTAGCCTTTTTTAGTTTAATTTTATTTCTTATTTATTATGATCTTTTAAGTGCCATTCCTGTTAAATGTTTCACCTCCAAGAAGTTTCAACCTGTATATAATGATCATACTTTGGGTTGTGACTTGCATTGTAACCTATAGGCAACCTTATATTCACTGGAAGATTAGTTTAACTAAAAGTGCATAAAAGCAAGAAGAGTCAGGATGATAGCCACTGAATGAACTCAAGAGAAAGAGAGGTCACTGTTGTAGTGTAAGCCCAGGGAAAATGAGAACCATGCAGATGCCTGCACACTCCTCCCCCCTCAGGGATGGGGAGAAGAAAATAAGACAAAAAAACTTGGAGATTGAGACAAATACAGGAAGGGACAACTCACCCATTATGGTCACAGGCAAAAGACAGTGGGGACAAGACACAGGCAAAAGACACTTTCCACTGGGGAAGAAAAAGCCCATAAATTTCATTTGAACACCACCACCATTAATTTACCAATCAGAGTAGGACAGCAAGAAATACAGCCGCATGTTAAAAGCACATTGCCCCCACTTCTCCTTTCTTCCTGGGCTCAGTTTTACTCCAGATTTTTTCTACCTCCTCCCCACCAGAAGCACAGGGGAGCAGGTAATGCAGCTAGAAATTAATCTGGCTTCAGTCAAAGATTAAAAAGAAAGCTTCTGTAAGTACATCAAAAGCAAAAGAAAGACCAGGGAGAGCCTCCATCCCCTGTTAGACACAGGAAGAAACATGGCAACGAGTGATGAGGAAAAGGCTGAGGTGAGTAATGCCGCCTTTGCCTCAGTCTTTAATAACAAGGCTAGTTGTATTGAGGGAATCCAGCCTCCTCAGCCAGAAGACAGAGACCGAGAGAACGACCCCCCCACAATCCCGGAGGAGATAGTGACCTGCTGCATCATACAGACACACACCAGTCTATCGGACTGGATGGGATACACCCGAGGGTGCTGAAGGAACTGTCTGGGGTGCTCGCCAAGATGCTTTCCGTCATTTACCAGCAGTCCTGGCTGAGCAGGGAGGTCCAGACGGATTGAAAATTCGCCAGTGTGACACCAATCTATAAGAAGGGTCAGAAGGATGATCTGGGAAATTACAGAACTGTCAGCTTGACTTTGGTGCCCAGGAAGCTGATGGAGCAGCTCATCCTAAACACCATCATGCAACATGTGAGGGACAAACAGATGCTCAGGCCCAGTCAGCATGGGTTTATGAAAGGCAGGTCCTGCTGGACAAACCTGATCTCCTTCTACGACAAGACGACCTGCTTATTGGATGAGGGAAAGGCTGTGGATGTTGTCTACCTTGACTTTAGTAAGGACTTTGACACCGTATCCCACAGCATTCTCCTGGCAAAACTGGCTGCTTGAGGCTTGGATGGGCACACACTTTGCTGGGTAAACAACTGTCTGGATGTTTGGGCTCAGAGACTTGTGGTGAACGGAGATAAATCCAGTTGGTGGCCTGTCATGAGTGGTGTCCCCCAGGGCTCGGTGTTGGGGCCACTCCTGTTTCACATCTTTATTGATGATCTAGACGAGGGGATCGAGTGCACCCTCAGTCAGTTTGCAGAGGACACCCAGTTGGGTGGGAGTGTTGATCTGCTCGAGGGTAGGGAGGCTCTGCAGAGAGACCTGGACAGGCTGGAGCCATGGGCTGAGGCCAACTGAAGGAGTTTCAATAAGGGCAAATGCCGGGGGCTGCCCTTGGGCCACAACAACCCCCAGCAGCGCTACCGGCTTGGGGAGGAGTGGCTGGAGAGCTGCCAGTCAGAGAGGGACCTGGGGGTGTTGATTGACAGCCGGCTGAACAGGAGCCAGAAGTGTGCCCAGGGGGCCAAGAAGGCCAATGGCATCCTGGCTTGTGTCAGCAATAGCGTGGCCAGCAGGGACAGGGAGGGGTTCTGACCCCTGTACTCGGCACTGGTGAGGCCGCACCTCGATTCCTGTGTTCAGTTTTGGGCCCCTCACTACAAAAAGGACATTGAATGACTCGAGCGTGTCCAGAGAAGGGCAGCGAAGCTGGTGAAGGGTCTGGAGCACAGGTCGTAGGAGGAGCGGCTGAGGGAACAGGGGGTGTTTAGTCTGGAGAAGAGGAGGCTGAGGGGAGACCTCATCGCCCTCTACAGCTACCTGAAAGGAGGTTGCAGAGCTGGGGATGAGTCTCTTAAACTAAGTAGCAAGAGGCAGGACAAGAGTTAATGGCCTCAAGTTGCACCAGGGAAGGTTTAGACTGGATATTAGGAAGCATTTCTTTACAGAATGGGTTGTTAGGCATTGGAATGGGCTGCCCAGGGCAGTGGTGAGTCCCCATCCCTGGAGGTGTTTAAGTGGTGGGTTGACATAGCACTTATGTATATGGTGTAGTTGGGAACTGTCAATGTTAGATCAATGGTTGGACTGGATGATCTACAAGGTCCTTTCCAACCTAAATGGTTCTGTGATTTTATGACTGTGGTCAGTTCATCACAAGTTTCTGCCACCCACCCCTTCCTCTCAGGTGGAGGATCCCCTACTCCTAGCATGGGGTCCCTCTTATGGGAGACAGTCCTCCATGAACTTCTCTTATGTGAATCCTTCCCACAGGCTGCAGCTCTTCATGGACTGCTCCAGCATGGGCCCCTTCCATAGGCTGCAGTCCTCCCAGCAACAGACAGCTCCACAGCCACGTGCTCTGATGTGCGGTGCTCCATGCTTACAGGTGTGTATCTGCTCCACCGTGGACCTCCATGGGCTGCAGAGGCACATCCTGTCCTCTCATCAAGGTCTGCAGTGGAGTCTTTGCTCCTGCGCAACTCCCACTCCTCCTCCTTTCTTCTACTGACCTTGGTGTTTGCATAGTTATCTTGCTCACAACTCCAACTCCTCCTCCCAGATTCCCCTTCTTAAATATGTTATCACAGACACACAGCCACCATCACTAATTGGGTTGGCCTTGGACAGAAGTGGGTCCGACTTGGAGCCAGGGGAGCTTCAAGAAGCTTCTCACAGAAGCAACTGCTGTAGCCCCCTCCCCCACTACCAAGAACCTGCCACACAGAAACCCAACACAGTCATCCACCCAGATACTTCACTTTCCTCTCAGTGTAAGAAAGTTTATACTCACTATTCAATACAGTATGCTTACTATAATTTAATCTGATCCAATGCTATAGTGAAGTGAATAAGAATTTCCACTCAAAAGAAACACGCCTATGAAAAATATTAGATTATGATGATGGGTGGGTGAAAACAAGGAACCTACTTCCTGAAGCATCCAAATACTCTGATCTGTCTACCATTATTTCTTTTGATATTTCCTATCAGTTTACAAAAGGTAACCATTTTACAAACTTTTTCCACTCAGCACATTTCACTTCTGTACCTAAAAACACTCAAATGACAACCTCTATTTCCTTTTGCCTTCAACTAACCCTGCCCCTCAAAATGTTTAATATTTATCTCCTTATGGTACTCTTTGCATGAGAAAAATGAAAATCTTTGGAAGTTGCTTTTTTAGACAATAGTGCAAATATTGTTTCAGACAGTGGTGTAAGGAGGAGGTGAAGAAGAGGCATAAGTTTAGGAATGTTGCTGTGGCAGGGGCACCCACCCCAAAAAAATAGGGCTTCTTGGCTGCTGAAGTGTAGCAGCTCGGGGCTGCCTTTGTCCTCGGGGCCTCGCGGTAGTTGGGGCCTTTGGCCAATGGAGCCGCTATTGACCACAGGTCAGGTTGGGCCTGGGGATCAGTGGGGTCCCCTGGGGGAGCCATTGGGAGCTCGTCCCCTGGAGCAGCAGCTGCGGTCGAGGACTCTCCCCTGGGGTCAGGACGCTGCCCAAGGAGACTCCTCGAGGGGCCTTGGGTCGGGACGCTGCCCTGAGCAGGGCCTCGAGGGTGAGAGCCCTCACTTGTCAGGTGAGTGATAGAGCGTCTTGGGTTGTCATTAAACCCTAGGGAGTTGTTCTGTTCTTCTGCACCTGTAATTTGCAGAGGGTCAGTTAATTGTGTTGACAATAATTTTTTAATTTTTGGTGGGATTTTTTTATTGGAGACCCTCTGTAACAGTTGCTTAGGTAATTCTGCAACAGAATTAGCCTCTCTTGCCTAGTAGGTACAGCTAAAGCATTCAAAAATAAGAGAAGTGGTGTAGTGCTTCCATATTTCATACTGGAACTGTGTTAAAATAATCAGATTAACATTAAGATCATTATTTTGGAAATACCTCTTAGGCTATTGTAAATGAGGACTGAAAACTTCTATTGTCCTTTCAGTAATGAAGAATTTTTCCTAGACTTGGTGAGCTGAGACTTCAGTATGTCATTGGCCTTGGTGGGAATATGATTCACTATTTGGAAGGGAAGAGGACATCATTCTGTATTGACACAGCAAAAGTGTTGAAAGTCATCAAAGTTATCATAAAGGACTAACTGCCAATCAAGTGTTTCAGTGGCTAATGGTCATTTTTTTTTTGTTTAATCTCAAGTAGAAACAGAACAATTAACACCTGAACACATTAGCAGTTTACTAGTAAAGAATTTTAAGAGGATCTGTGCTGCACTGATAATCCTCAGATGAATAAAAGTAATAGAAAAAAACCAGTATTTTGCAAAAAGATTTCATATTAGGCATTTTAGACTATATTGAATGTTAATTAATTTTATGTCTCAGCATTGGACTTTGGTAGGACTTGAGTGACTTAAAGTCAATTTTAAACGGCTCGTGGTGCTATGGGCACTGCTTTGTCATGTGATATTTGATTTTTTTTTTTTTCCTAAAACTTTTGCAATACTTCATAAGTGTTAGACACCTGGAGAAGAAGCAGGAAAATTTTATGTTCAGACATGACCAGAAATAACTGGGTAAACACTACATACCACTGCAAAATAATTTCCCAGAAAGAGCCCCCTCAGGATAATCTTGTCAAGGTACCTATTTTCCTGCTTCCACTGATACGCCTGAAAGTTCAATTGCTTGGTGGTACTGAAAAACTTGAAGTACAGTTTAATATTTTCTTTTCTTTATCTCTCTTCACTCATTCCTTTGCAATTGCTCTGAAGTGTATAACCTGGCATGCAGTGTCCTCATTACCATTTATGCTAAACCCTAAGATTTAGATATCTGTTGATAGATAATCATTGAGGGTTTTTTCTCCTATTTATCGAAGTGCCTCTCCACACATTCCATATGTGATTGTATATTTCCCTCTTAAGCACAGTATTTATGAATAAATATTCTGAAGACTAATAACTCAGAGGTTTCATATTGGATGTGTAGGCTTAACAAATTAAATTAGGATAGTCTGGATACACTCAGGGGAGAAAAGTATTAAGAGGCCTTTAGGTTCATTATTAGTCCCTCTCTCATTTTCTTGCTGTTTAGCTTGGACTATAGGAGGAATGGAAGTGAGAGTGTGGCTGCAACTCTATTCAACAGTCATGCTGACTGTTTCAGCAGCCCTCTCTTTCATCCAGTTCTGCTTTTGCCATGCGGTGCAGACAGTAACCTCTACATTGAGAAGGGTCCCCTCTTCTAAACCACACTTGGGCTCTACCTTGCCTTCAATATATTTTTCTTAGCACAGGTATTTACAAATATTATTTAATCTTAAAAGTTATCCCTTTTAAACAATTAAAACTGGATAGACTAGCAGTTTGTTTGAAAGAACTCCCAGGCTGAATACATAGAATAATCCAAACAAGAAATCTTCAAGCAAAATAGAAGGAAATCTGTGTCTGATAGCCACTGTCCACCAAACAGTAGCAGAAAGGAAAATGTTTCAGTCTTGAAGTTCACAAATCACTTAGTACTGTCTATGTCAAAACAAATATTTTCAGCTTCATCCTGTAGTAAATACTCAGCTAGTGCAAATGGCTTTGCAACAATATATTGTACTAATGGTCAAGAAAAAATTTCACTTACAAGGCATGATGATGCAGCAAGTATAATTGCAATTACTTGATGGATATCAAGCATGAGCTGGTCTACATACGCTTTCTATTCAAAATTTGTATGATGATACTCTTAGGCACCACCATCAGTGTACAACAGCTCATTGTATGGTATCTGAATGAAAAAGAGAAAGAAAAGAATGCCTGGCTTGCTGAAGTGCTGTGATAAAGAATGTTATGTTTATTACAGATCTTTGCCACTAAGATGAATTTGCCAAGGAACATGTAAGAGTGTTTTCTTGATCTGACAGCACATTTTTCGATTTAATGGAAATCTGTAAAATAATTTACCCAACAAATAAATAGTTAAAATCATAAATGTTGTGTTGGGCAATAAGAAGATTACTAGTGTCTCTCAGATCATTTCAGGACTTTATACTACCATCTCATACTGAACCTCATTGGAAGCTTCTTGTATAGGGAAGTAAAAAGTGATACTTCAGACACATATGATCAGCAAGATGTACAGAACTGAGATGACAAAGATGCTGATAAAGGTGCTGAATGGGAAAGATCATTTATTAAGATTATTTTTTTACTGCATTTTTTCAACAGTTTGCTATTCCTCTTTTCTATATATATTCTTTTCTCTTACTGTTTGTGAGTGAAAAATAACTAATCTTAAAACCACAAACTTTAAATGTCTAGTATTCAGATATGGAATTAAATAGGATGTAGTTTAAAAGCCTCTTTTGGGAACAAAATTTTTAGTTCCTATTAGCTATCTGTCAGAAAAGAAATTACTACTCAGACCTAATCATATCTTTCATGCTGAAGCCAAATTAGATAAAACTATTATTTAGTACATTGATTTAAGCATCTAATTCAATTATAACTAAGGGTATAGGAAAAAATAGAAGACAATAAGTGTGAAGGCAGATGTATGGGACAGGAAAAGATCTGGAAGGATATGGGAGCTATGAATTATAGTTTATGTACATCTATGGTGATTTGTGAACAGAGAAAGTAAAAAGGTAGACTCTAGTTTAAATACGATTGTCTGATAAGACAGGAGCTAGCCATAACATTTTAAATGTGCACACTTGAACAAACAGGTACAATAGAGCCATTTGAAATACTCTTGTGACACACATGGGTAAATAACAATTGCAGCACATCTCCTGATCAATATACCTTATGCTAAAAACATCGCTCATGCTGCATAAATCTGCATTTAATCATGTGATATAGTAAAAAGGAGCAAGAAATATATACCTGAATCCTAAATATTTCATCTTTGATTAAAAATGTATACTTGGAATGTCTCTTATACACATACATTACAGGAGCCTGTAGTGAAAGTGGTTGTGGTCTCAGTGCTTCCTGTTTATGAGATAGAGTGCAGGTGATAAAGCCATATGACTTCATTAGGAAATGCTCATGAGGAAAAACTCTTGAACAGATTATATTCTTTTATGATTTTCCAATACAGTGTAAAGGAATAGACGACTATCACCAGTAAAATGAAGTCATAGGAACAAATAATTTTAAAAGAATTAAATTTAGAACTTCTTTATAGAAACAAATCAGGTCCACAGAAAAATCACATTATCTTGGTCTTTCTGAATTATATGGTATCACTTTATTCAGCCTATAAATTTACGGTTTCTAAGTAAACAGTGTAATGAAAAACTATAGATATGATATTTGCTTGAAGACTGCTGAAAATATATACTTAAACATAATTTCACTAAACTGCCTCAACATTTTTTTCAAAAATATAAAAATAAACCTTCTTTGTTTTCCCCTAATTTTAGGCACTGTGTCTTCAAATTCTACATAATTTATACTTCCTGAATATTATTCTTACAGTCCATTGACATTTTGGATAATTTTTTGTAGGCAGAGATAGATTAAAATTTAAATCCTAGACTGGGAAAACCTTCATTCAGTAAGAAATATTGATTCCGGGCTTTTTTTAAAAATAGTTAACCGGGGCTTTCTTAAATTTCTTTCAGTGTGAGTTAAAATTTGTGTCCTATTTACTCAGAAACTTGGGGAAAGGTGGTTGCAGTTATAAATACAGATACTTCAAATGTGTGTACATGTATATGTCATGTACTTCAGAATTTGTCATTATTTAAAAAGAACATAACAACATAGATACACATTAGCTGACATATATGACATCTAACTTTATGTAGACAATACTAATATGTGCACTTCTTTTAATTAAAAAGGTCTTTCAGGTATCATAAACAATCTAAGTAGTAGTCTGACTTTGCACATTGTTGTAAACTAAAAATATCCAGAATAACATTCTACAGGTGGACACAACGAAGAAAGAAGGCATTGGTTTATGTAGTTTTATGTAGTAATAAAAATAAAGTTTGTGTTCTGCTACCATAGCCCATGTTGAGCGGACCTATTTTTCCAAGAATGGTATATTTGAAAGTAGATAGAATATGGATGATAATTTAATATTTAATCACATAAAACCATACCAATTTTTAATTTTTGCTAAGGGCAAAAACCATAATGACAACCAAAGAATTAAAATTTCTATTTGATGGACCTATAAAATGACTACTTAACTCACGATGTGTTTTAATGGTGTATGAATTGTGGTTTCATGAGAGAGGAATTTTACCAGTTATAGTTCTAAATATAAAAATTAGTTTATTTTAATTTTATTTCAGTAATGTAAATTCTCTCTTGTGTTTAAGTGATCCAGCAGAAAATTTCTCCTTTTTATATAATGCAGAGAGAAAAGAAAATATAATGATCATGTTTGGTGTTATTATGGATGAATCTGTATAACTACAGGTTTAAATCTATCTGTCCTGCACTAATGAGACAAAACACTGTTTGCAATGAAGATGCTGTTAAAAGCAAAATGAGTGCTGCAATGGTCTTTTAGCTCTAATTGTATTGTGCTGACATTTGGTGTAATTATCTGCAGTTGAGTATAATTTTATCTTTCATGTCACTCAAAGAAATTCCAGAGTAAATTAAGGTAGCTATCTGTTTTCAAATGAGTTTGATCACTTTATTTTACCCCAGTCTTAGAATTTAGTTAGAGAGGTCTGAAACCCAGTATTTATCATAATGTGTTTCATTTGTTCAGTCCCCATGCGGCAATACCAATTAGAATTTTATCAAAGTCATCCTTACAGCAATAATGATAATCCTTTAGCATCTATCTGGATTAGGTCTCTGTTTTATTCTACTAATGAATACTCTAGAGGGGTCTGGGCAATTTTACAGAACAAATTAACCTTAGAGCATAGCCATTTAAAGTGTTCATTATACTGGACACCTGCAAAGTGTACTGGGTTTAAATGCAATTTAATAGACCCTTCCAGGACTATTTTAAAACATCCTGAAGAGAGTAAGAATAAGATATTTAAAGTAGGACAATTAGAATGTTTTTTTCTGATATTTTCAGTAAATATCATACATGCTATATATGAATTATCAGTTTTGGATTACATCAAACATAATCATGTAATTGCTGCTTTTGAAATTTAAAATAAAAATTTTCAAAACACTGAAAACTGGAATGAATTTGTCTCTTCAATTCCACCTTTGTGTATTGCATGCTCAAAATTAATGTCCTACATGTGGTACATTTTGTTTCTTACTCAAAGACTCCTATTATCTTAAAAATATATTAACTGTAATTCTGAAATAGCTCTATAATGGAAAGGGACTGGGGAAGAGAGGGCAGAAGAGCAGAGGGAAATGGAGAAGTTAATTGGTATTCTCTGTTTTCAACTATTTGTATCCCCAAGCCTCTCTAAATTAAAAAAAAAAAAAAAAAAAGTCAGTCTCTTCATTATCTCTTTATGCTACAATTATAACATACTCCAGTGCAAGGCCCAAGAGTGATTCATTTACATTGTTCATCAGTCTAAACTTTTGCCTCTAGAACTAAATGCAAACCCAGTCTGAACACATCAGACATTACTTGCATGACTATTAGTGTCATACTAATTCAACGGGCAAATCATTTGGTCTTATAAAGAGTCATGAGTTAAATAAATAGACTTTATATTTGAATATTTTAAGTCAGCTTCTAAAATCATGAACAGCTTTTTTCAGACACAACCAAATTGTTGCCCTTCAGTATTATAAATCTCACTGGCAACTCTATATTGCAGGGAGACTTGTTGCTTCCTTGGATAGAATGAAACAGAAAATGCAAGCAAAACCCAAAAGCAAGAAGATTTGCATACATTTTTAATTTGTTTCAGAGCACAAAAACCTAAGCAAAAATGCTAAGTATATATTTAGGTGTGGAAGCATATGTGTAAAATTAAGCCAGTAAGTATTTTCCTCTTTGAAATCTCAAATAAGCTGCTGTGGGAGAAGACAGTCACAAAACTGAAAGCACAGGGGAGGCTAGGTTTTCTAAATGCAGAAGGCACTGGTGGGAAACAGTCGAATGCTGGGACTGAGAATTTCTGAAAAAGTTTTTACAGTTATTCCAAAACCTCTCTTGCCATTTTTGCTTAGGCCTGTGAAAAACTACTGTGATCTCACAGAGGTTTCCTTCACAACAAAGTCTCAAACTTTTGTTTATATTAACAACATAAATTTTCCATGTGTTCTCTTTCTTCTTTTTTTTTTTTCATATGGTACATATTTTAAAGTATATTTTATATTAATTGACATCTATTAATCTATGGCTACCATTTACAGGGGTTATTTTCAATACATTCTAAAAGATTGTTTGCATCCTCTGCTGCTGCTGAAACCATGAAACTTCTTCTGAAGATGTGAGCTCTTCTTACAGCTCACAATGATGCACCAGCCACTGTTCTGTGAAGCAAGAATGTACAGAAATCTGTGGCTAAGAAGTATAGAGTTTCAGTCAAGATTATACTTATCTGTAAGTCTTTCTTGTGACTAATATGATATACATGTAAAGTCCTAATACAAACACAGCTGAGTTAGTTCAGCTACTGTGACATGCAAATTAGACTAACATGAAGATGAGACAGCTGTGAAATGGCTGTGAGTGCTCTGTAGATATGTCACGGGGGATTTAGAGTGGGGTTACAGCAAGAAAGAACCAGATCACTCAGTGACATAATCTGAAATTTATTTACTAAACAGGATGGGTTTAGTGGATGGATAGCAATGACTATTATATAAAGTTTTTAGTATAAGATTTTTATTCTATGGCACTCACACACAACTTGTAGTTTAGTCCAGATTAGACAGCCAGTGCAGAACCAGGGAAACAGTTTTACTGTTCAACATGTTTGAGCCCTGGCTTGTATCCAGGACCCTACATGTTGCCCATACTGGGGCTGGATGTCCATGTAAAGCCCTTTTCCCCCCACCTCCAGGGGACCACTGTCTTAAATATACATTTATTTTAAAATTAGACTGTCATCAAAAGCCACCAATGGTCTTGTTAGTCTTTTAGCTCCAGGCCAATTTCTTTGGCTTTCTCTATATCTAAAGCCAGTTAGTGGTTGTTTTCCAAGTTATTATCACTTCTGGTTTCTGATCCCAAGTGTGCTACAGTGATGTTAAGTCCTGTGTTTCCATGCTTTCTCAGCTCATACCAGAGTACAGTGTGCCTTTACAGTTAGAAATAGGTAGAAGTGATCTCAGCCTCATTTTACTGCATGATTCTTCCAGTAAGTTTTTAGTTCATAACAAATCACATAACAAAGCTATAGTCAAAAGCGGAAAGCAATAGAACCATCTTTATACCACAGCTACACATTTTCTGTAATAGCAGTAGTCTCATATACATGCAGAGAGGAATTTGTAAAACTAACACAGTTATGAATCCTTTCCTCTTTCTAGGAAAACTGTTATGACTGTCCTACTCGAGCATGAGAGCTGCTGTTTCAGGGCCACATCGTCACACCACAACAGCTATCTGAAAATAAAACTGAAAATTTCACCTCAGGTTTGTCACAATATTTGGATTTGTCCAGGCTAGTGTTGTATGGCTGTTGGCTGTAAATAAAAAAAAATTTCCAAGCTATTAAAATACCATAATTTCCATTTTGTTTTGACCAAACAATCTTTCCTATTTTTTCAGTTCAGAAACACTATCAAAAAACCCCACAAAACCCACATTGCTTTCCTAGCTGCAGATAATACTTTAAAATAAATTTCTTATTAATTACATTCTATTAAAATATTGTATAAATCTGACCAATAACATTTTAAAGGTACTAAGTATCTACGTCCTGATTTTCTGAGGAGTAAGCAGTGGGAAGTCAGCTTACCATCCCCTCTTTGGTTCTAATCTTCATACACACTAGAAATACATAAGGCCTATTCAAGAAATTAGCAGTGCAAAATTAGGCATATCTCATTTTTCTTTCACACTTCCTTGTCTTTCTCTTTACACTAGGTGTTCCTTCTTTTCTTGTCTTCAAGGGTCATATCGGCATGGATTGTTATCCCTAACTTCTACTGAGGTTGAAGATATTCCACTACCCGTGTGATAGTTTCTGGATGGTACATTTATGGAATGCAATGGCTTTAGCTGACAGGAAAACTTGCCCAATTCCCTCTGTTTCTCTAGGTAGCAAATCACTTCTATTTTTTTTTTTTTTTTTCTCCTTATTTCAAACAGTTTATCATTGACCCTGGGATTTGTTTTGACTGTAAATCTTGCTTGGCAACTGTCCTGAGCTGAACGAAAAATGAGTTGCAGGAAATCATCACTAATAACTGCTGAGTATTCAGACCAGAGGTTTTATTCGGTTTTTATTTTTCTGTAAATAAGAAAAAAAAATATTAAAGATAAAAATCACAGAAAATGTGCCTCTGTTATAAGTACAGTGGAATAGTATTTCTTTGAAGTTTCTTCACTTACACTTTGAGTTTTCTTAGACACTCTGCAGGTACAGTGCTAAAATCCTCTGTCACTGCATTTCAGCAGTGAGTCATTAAATAATCTTATCTGCCCTAAGCAATAACTACAGGAATGAACTGATTATCCATTGTTGCCTGATTTACACTTCCTCTAAATCTAATGAATTTAAATACACTTTACTTGGTGTAAAATATCACCATAACATTAAGTAGCTGTCATTTAAAAATGTTCATATGGTATCTACAATTCAAACTAACATGTTCTGTGATATAAAACCTGGTCACTTAATGCAGCATGGAAAAGCAATTTGAAGTAAAATGAGAAAAAAATTAAAATATGTTGATTTCAAACTGACTTGAAGGTACAGATGACTGGTAATGAATGAGAACATGTCTACTACCGGTCTAAAAGTTATTTCACGTTGTGCATACAAAGTGGTGGTGAGCCTAAAGTGCAGGCAAAATGACCATTAAAATCATATAGCAAAAAATAGACAATTAGCTTTTAACTTTAAATCTAAAATACTGAGAAGTTTAGATTCTCAGAAAGAGCGCAAGAAAAATGTCATCTCATCCACTTAACTTGCATTTACATGACAGTGGAGTGAGTTTATTCAGGCATTAGATTGCACATTCATTCCAGAAGGCAGTTTGAAAATCCAAGCTTTTTTTTTAGCATCTTACTTCCTAGTAGAGAAGAATAATTAAACTTTCTAGACTACATAGTGTTTCGTTACGCTCACTTAAGTTCTTGGTTTACACATCAGACGGGGCCAGGTCAAGCCATGTCCTCCTTTCTGCTTCTACACATGCATTTTGTGATCCAGCAAGGATCAGTCCGTATCTATCCAAAGATGACTTTAAGGAGGAACAATGAAAGTAATTGTCCAGATCTCTAGACTGCAGGGTGGAAAAGTGTAATTCTACTGCACCAGTGCAAATGAAATGCAGTAGCAATGTACATCCATCAACATCCAAGTCTGAGAAACAAGGGATGCATATCTGACTTCTGTATTACAAGAGTAAGGTGGAACAGAAAACTGGTCATTATTTTGCACTACTATTACTGTTGTTCCAGTTGAATGAATACTTCAGCAAATTTTGAAAATAAAATACGATATAGTGAATTGCCTAATAATAATAAAGAGCTACACAGTTAACCATAGCCTGTATTGAGTAGAACAGCAGCTAAAGTCAGGATAAACCATTTTGATAAACTCCAGTAAATTAAATAACTGCACAAAATATTAACTAAGATGCAAAAGGAATACAAAGGCTTGTTCATCACCTGGCAAAACACTATAGATGAACTCAAGAAGAAAACATTTAGGCATCAGTAAAATGCCTAATTTACAGAATCAAACACATCAGAAAACTTGACAAATTCCTGGAAAACACAGCAGAAGAAAGACCAACACAGACATCAATATTTTTTATTCCAAGGACAAGAAGTTTGTCTCTGATCTGCCCCTAGCATACTTATTAAACTATTAATATTAATAAAAGCACCCTAAAACCAAATCAAGCCACTATGTATAGTGCTCCAGAAGCTGAGAAAACAATGAATGATATTATTCATCTGGCTCAGTATGTCGGTGAAAGATTTTCAGACCCTACCATGATTAATTGTAGAATAGGATACCTAGAAAACAAAATAAATGCAAATTTCATTCTGAAGATGATTCTTTGGGTGACTCATGAAGTCATCATAAAGATTCAAGTCTGTCTCTCTGTCTGTCTGTCTGTCTTAATGGAAAACTTCCATCTACACCTTAATTTGAGTCGAGAGATCCTGAGTACTTGTTGTCATCCTAGTTCAAGTGCTAATAATTGTACCAAGGAGTATTCCACATCAGGATAAAAAAAGAAAATGTTCACAACAAATTACACAACACTACATTGCTTTTCTGTACCCACCTGTGAAACTTTTACTAAATAATCTCTCCAATATTATTCCAGGAGATTTATAATTACATTACAATCAGTGCTTTAAGCAGTGCCTGAAAACAGTTATTTATATTTTCTTATCACTGGCTTTAGGTTTTGGTTTTATTTAATTCTTTTATGACAGCTGATGTACTCTTGCAGCCAGAATTCCATTTCTGATCAAAACACAAAATCATCAAAGTGGTATTTAATATACAAGGGGACTTTGTCAGTCCTAGAGAGAGACAACAGAACCATGTATTTGTGAAGAACTTTAAGTAAAAGAGTATATAATCTAGCACACTCCTAGGTAATATTATTTATTTCCTGCACACTCCATTTTTAGCAAGTAAATGGTATTCAAAAGATGGGGTAGATAAATGCTTTATTTATAAGATAACATTCTGTCTTTCAGCAGCTGCATTCCTTACTGTACTCTGAAGATGGTGGAAACAGTAATGTTACAGCATAAATAGAATGTTTCTTAAACCTGCGGAGAACTTTGAATAGCATTTTTTCTGCTAAAGAATAGTACACATGTGATAGTATTACTTGCAGAAAATGGCTTGCCACAGCTGAATTTCAGACACCAATCTTCTCCACAAAAAGGAGTGAAGGAAAAAAATTTAATATGTATTTTCACTGTATGCATAGAAAACCAGACAAAGAGGAGCCAAGATGAGGCTATTAAAATTATACATTGAAAAATATGCATTACTTTCACAATCATATTCTGCTGAAAACCCCTTGATTAAAATAGTTTGGCACTGCCAAAAGTTAGTGCTTAGTGCCAGTATCAGTGGCTGTCTCAGTCCAGCACAACTGTTGTTTCAATTTCTTTTAACTTTCATGTGCATTAGTGTGATTTGCTTTATAGTTCTTCCTTTCTGTTTTCCTCAGATTATCATCTTTTCAGTCACTAGACTGAACACTTTTGTGCCCTGACATGGCCAATTGCAGCTGACATTTCCAGTTACCCAGGGTTAGCCCAGTATTAATTAAAAAATCATACTAGTCTGTTATCATTTTTCTTCTTCATTGTAATGGATCTTATGCTATTTTTTTAAATTCTGCTTCTTTCAAATAGAAATAAATCCTAATCTTACATTCCTACGCAGAAATAGCAGGTTGAATTAGCAATTTTAGTGCCACTTAAAGAAGTCCTTACATTCATTTTCCCTCTCCAAACCTTATTATTGGATTACCCTTTATCTTTAAACTTCTTGGAATGTGAAAGGAAAAAACAGAACACCAAGTAATTCTTTGTGATATAAACTGCACATCAATTTTCAAAACACCTAAAGGTAACATCTGTACAGAAATAGCTTTTGCAAATTTAAGTCTGATTAAAACCCCAGCTGATTATTCAATGCACTCAGAAGACAATTGGAATGTCTGTTATTTCTTCCAAGTTCTCATTACCAACCAACATATTCTTCTAATAAAATTCACATGTTAAAGAATAGATTTCCTATGAAAAGTCACTACTCAGTGATTGTACATTCTAATATATCCCACTAATTCCCTAGCCATATCAGATCAAGGTCATGCTTGCTTATCTTCGTGACAATAATTAAAGTTAATTGCTTATTGCCTCAATTACAACACCAAATCAGATGAGAGCTAGTACTGGAATTTATTCCGTCTGGTGCCTCAGTCCCTTTAATGTGCATATGTGGATACAGAGGGCACATTCTTACGTGTCAGCGATGCATGATCAAATCCCCTTAACTTTATGTCAGTATAGTCCACATTTCATCATTATTAGTCAAAATCCATTATCCTGTTAAAAAGTTGATAGCAAGAAAGATGTCTGACAGATCTAGGTAGGTCAAGAGTTGAGGTAGACACTGTACATCTACTGTGTGATAGATATGTATTGCCTTTTATGTTCTGAGTCACTGGCAATCTCTTAGAGCAAAAAACCTAGAGCCCCTAAGACATTAAAATATCATTCTTGGAGCAAAAACATACTTTAAATTTGGATTTTCATGTCTCTTGATACAGAAGGCAGAAGTAGATATTATGTGACCTGGAACCACTGAGCCTTTAGAACCTGCACTCTTCCACCCTCAGAAAATTTATGGTTTTGTTCAAACACGTTTGTGTGTATGGATGTTCTTGTACCCATGTCTTTACAAAGGGTATGTACTAACGATATGGGATTCAATATCTTGCAAATACAAAATTTACTTGTGTCACCAAATAATCAAAAGGGAATAATACCATTGATGACCCTTGATTTGAGTAATTAATCCCTACAGTGATGGAATTCACTGCAAAATCTCCACTTGAGCAGATTACAACACCACTACCTCAAACATCAGTATCTGAGTAAGACTTCAAGAGTGAATGCTTTGCAGTCACTAGCCTTAAATTAAGCTCTCAAGGGCTATGGTTGTGAACTAACTGTAGAACAATGTTATGTACCTTGCTTAGTAGAGAACACAAAATTGTTTAAGAACTTTTTAATTCAGGTTAAACAAGTTTTGTCATTAGCAGTTTGTATAACATGAATGGAAGAAAAGATGTCTGACTGCAAAGCATTTTTTCTGCAAGAAAAAGATTGTTTTTCTTTTTTTTGTAAAATGTTATGAAAATTGTTTTCCTGTAAAATTCCCACTGAAACAGATCTTTGCTTAGTGTTTCTCTGCTATACAGCTCCACTGTCAATGATTACTATTTAGAACTGCAAGTATTACTTGAGAAATCATCTAGAGTGCTAGCCATTTTTACAGATTTTTCACTTAATCCATCTGCTCAACAAGCTATGATTTTTCTAGTATTTCTAATAAATTTTGCAATACCCTCTGAAAAGAAAAACATAAAATTTTTATTTTAATGCCAGCTTCCTGCAATACGTTCAAGTTTTGGGGTTTTGTTTTTAGTGTAATGTTTTCTAAACTAGCAAAAATGGCAGATAGGAATAATTTTTATTCTAATGAAATATAAGTGCCTTCTTATTTCAATTCTTGTTATGAATACAAAGAATTAATGTTTACTATTTCTCCTGATTCTAATATTTTGTATAAATCTAATAGTACTTATGTTTGGAAATTTCCAAATTTTCAAGAGATATTAGTTATTTTAAATAGTTAGTTTTAGTAACAGACAGTAATGTTTTCAATTTCTAGTATAAATATAAGTTTACATTCATTCTGGTTGCCACGACAATATGGATTAGTTGACATCCCAGAGAAAATTCTGGGAGCTATTCATCATTTTGCAATTTGAGTTTACTTGATAGAAAGGGTCAGTATTTAGAATTCCTTAGTTCTTTAATTTGTTTTTGAAGAGACTATTTTTATATCCTGTTGGGAAAATGTAGTTTGATCAGAGGAACCTAGTGAAAAATGAAGACAATTTGTGACACACACAGTTCTTAAACTGCTGTGTTCTAGCAATCTGGCATAATTATCGCTGTATCTTTTAAATCAGTGGCAAAAAAGGCACATTCAGTGCCATACTCATTTTTAATCAGATTTGTTAGAGAAGTTAGACATTAAACATGGTAATGATCATCTCCTTAATTGAAGGAGCCAGAAACAGAACACGGCATAGGCATCAAGAGAAGTGCTCATTAAAACTTGACAAAGAAAAAAAAAAAAAGCAGTCAAAACTGGCATGAGTATCTATAACTTAAAGATTTAATGTGATATATAATTTAAGTGACTTTAATAAATTAATTAGGAAAATATAAAAGATGGTACTTTCAGTGTGCTTATTATGTCCTCATAAGAACAGATTTAGATGTGTTGACTATATTAGTATTAAGAAAATTTAAATTCCAGAATTAAATCCACAAAGGTGTTGACATGGTGGTGTTAGAATTCATGCAGAACATCCTGTATGTTGAAGGGCCCAATATCATAGAATCAGAGAATCAAAAAATCATCAAGGTTGTAAAAGACCCTGTAGATCATCCAGTCCAACCACTGACCTAACATTGACAGCTCCCAACTACACCATATCCCTCAGCGCTATGTCAACCCAACTCTTAAACACCTCCAGGGATGGGGACTCCACCACCTCCCTGGGCAGCCCATTACAACACCTAACAGCCCATTCTGGAAAGAAATGCTTCCTAATATCCAGTCTAAACCTTCCCTGGCGCAACTTGAGGCCATTCCCTCTTGTCCTGCCTCTTGCTACTTAGTTCAAGAGACTCATCCCCAGCTCTCTGCAACCTCCTTTCAGGGAGCTGTAGAGGGCGATGAGGTCTCCCCGCAGCCTCCTCCTCTCCAGACTAAACACCCCCAGTTCCCTCAGCCGCTTCTCCAGAGCCTGTACCAGCTTCGTTGCCCTTCTCTGGACACGCTCGAGTCATTCAATGTCCTTTTTGTAGTGAGGGGCCCAAAACTGAACACAGGAATCGAGGGGCGGCCTCACCAGTGCCGAGTACAGGGGTAAGATCCCTTCCCTGTCCCTGCTGGCCACGCTATTGCTGACACAAGCCAGGATGCCATTGGCCTTCTTGGCCACCTGGGCACACTGCTGGCTCCTGTTCAGTCGGCTGTCAATCAGCAGCCCCATGTCCCTCTCTGACTGGCAGCTCTCCAGCCACTCCTCCCCAAGCCTGTAGCGCTGCTGGGGGTTGTTGTGGCCCAAGGGCAGCCCCCAGCATTTGGCCTCATTGAAACTCCTCCAGTTGGCCTCAGCCCATGGCTCCAGCCTGTCCAGGTCTCTCTGCAGAGCCTCCCTACCCTCGAGCAGATCAACACTCCCACCCAACTGGGTGTCCTCTGAAAACTGACTGAGGGTGCACTCGATCCCCTCGTCTAGATCATCAATAAAGATGTGAAACGGGAGTGGCCCCAACACCGAGCCCTGGGGGACACCACTCGTGACAGGCCACCAACCGCATTTAACTCCATTCACCACAACTCCTTGGGCCCAAACATCCAGACAGTTTTTTACCTAGCAAAGTGTGTGCCCATCCAAGTCACAAGCAGCCAATTTTCACAGAAGAATGCTGTGGGAAATGGTGTCAAAGGCCTTGCTAAAGTCAAGGTAAACAACATCCACAGCCTTTCCCTCATCCAAGAAGCAGGTCGCCCTGCCGTAGAAGGAGATCAGGTTTGTCCAGCAGGACCTGCCTTCCATAAACCCATGCTGACTGGGCCTGAGCATCTGTTTGTCCCTACGTGTTGCATGATGGTGTTTAGGATGAGCTGCTCCATCAGCTTCCCGGGCACCAAAGTCAAGCTGACAGGCCTGTAATTTCCCGGATCATCCTTCCGACCCTTCTTATAGATCGGTGTCACACTGACCAATTTCCAATCAGTTGGGACCTCCCCAGTCACCAGGACTGCTGGTAAATGATGGAAAGTGGTCTGGCGAGCACCCCAGCCAGCTCCTTCAGCACCCTCGGGTGTATCCCATCTGGTCCCATACACTTGTATGTGTCTGTGTGATGCAGCAGGTCACTGACTATCTCCTCTTGGATTGTGGGGCTGTCGTTCTCCCAGTCTCTGTCTTCTGGCTGAGGAGGCTGGATTCCCTCAGTACAATTAGTCTTGTTATTAAAAACTTAGGCAAAGTAGGCATTAAGCACCTCAGCCTTTTCCTTATCACTCGTTGCCATGTTTCCTCCTGCATCTAGCTTTGCTGCTCACATACTTACATTCTTTTTAATCTTTGACTGCTGAAGCCAGACTAATTTCCAGCTGGGCTTTAGACCTCCTGATCTCCACCATGCATAGCCTCACATCATCTCTGCAATCATTGTGAAACACTAGCCTCTTCTTCCAAAGGCCGTAAACTCTCCTTTTCTCCCTGAGTTGCAGCCAAAGCTCCCTGTTTAGCCAGGGTGGTCTTCTCTGGCACCGGCTTCTCTTACAGCACCTGGGGACTGCCTGCTCCTGAGCCATTAACACTTCCTTCTTAAAGAGTGTCCAGCCTTCCTGGACCCCTATACCCTTCAGGACCATCTCCCAAGGGATTCTGTCAAGCAGGTTCCCAAACAAGACAAAGTCAGCTCTTTGGAAGTCCAGGATGTCAGTCCTGCTTAGCCCTCTCCTGGCCTCTGTAAGACTAGAGAACTCTTATTATTTCATGATCACTGTGCCCTAATCGTCCTCCAACTGCCACATCATCCACCAGTCCTTCCCTGTTCACAAAGAGGGGGTCCAGCAGAGCATCTTCTCTGCTCTGTTCAGTCACCACCTGTGTCAGGAACTTATCTCCCCCACATTCCAGGAATCTCCGGGACTGGTCCCATTCTGCTGTGTTGTATTTCCAGCAGATGTCTGGGAAATGAACGTCCCCCACAAGAACGAGGGCAAATGATCGTGAGATTTCACCTAAATGCCTATAGAATATTTCAACCACCTCTCTGTCCTGGGTGGGTGGCCTATAGTAGACTCCTACTACAACATCTGCCCTGTTGGCCTTCCCCTGATTCTAACACAAAGACACTTCACCCTGTCTTCACTACACTTGTTCTCAAAGCAATCATAAGAGTCCCTAACACACAGCGCCACCCCACCACCTCTTCTTCCTTGTCTATCCCTCCTAAACAGCTTGTAGCCATCAATTGGCACACTCCAGTCATGGAAGACATCCCACCATGTTTCTGTAATAGCCACTACATCATAATTTACCTACTTGATTATGGCTTCAAGCTCCTGCTGTGTGCATTGGTATACATGCACTTCAGATGGGCTGATGTCCCCAGCACCTTTTCTCATTTACAGGTCCTAATTCCAGCCTTTCCTTTCACAGGTATAACCAGTTACTGATCCATCAATATCCCTTGCATCTTTGTTGTGCTGTGTGTCTCCATCCCTTGGCTCCACTGGGATAGCAGGGTGAGGGTCATTACTGGCACAACAGCCCACAAACTGTGGTAATCTTCTTTGGGGCTTATGTCTGGGAGTTCCAGTTTTTTCCCCTTCCCCCTTCAAATCTAGTTTACAGCTCTCTCAATAAGACCAGCTAAC
Organism: Athene noctua; assembly: GCF_965140245.1. Classification (NCBI taxonomy): domain Eukaryota; kingdom Metazoa; phylum Chordata; class Aves; order Strigiformes; family Strigidae; genus Athene; species Athene noctua. The sequence goes on along the minus strand of NC_134040.1, from coordinate 21,588,333 downwards.
TCCTGCCCCAAGATCCTTTTCCCCCTCTGGGACAGGCGCATCCCATCTAATATCTAAAGGTCTGGCGTCATGTATACTAACCCATGCTTGAAAAATCCAAAACTCTGCCAGTAACACCAGTCTCAGAGCCACTAGTTCATCTTCTGAGTACCCCTGTAATCTCCTTCATCCATCCCCCCAACAGAAGGGATGGAGGAGAACACAGATTGTGCCCCTGACCCCTTAATCAGTTTCCCCAAGGCCCTGAAATCTCTCTTCATTGCTTTAGGACTTCTCCTGGTAATATCGTTGCAACCTACCTGATAAACCAAGAGAGGGTAGCAGTGCTTAGGTCTTGCTAGAGAAGGAGTTTTACCGTGGGGTCCTTTACCCAGGTCTCAGGATGGCAGCAGACTTTCCTATGAAGTGGGTCTGGTCTGCATATTGGGCCTTTGACACCCCTCAGAATGGAGTCACCCACTACAATGACTCTTCTGGGGGTCTTTTTAGAATTGGTTTTAATACCTAGTCTAGAGTAACCCGGCCTTGGGGGGCCTTCATCTTCCTCCTTGTTTGACTCATTTTCTTCATCCTTCTCTACTTCATTCAAAAGTTCCAGGACCTTGTTCTGAAGGGGCACCATGGAGGGTGAGGAAGGTCGGAAGAGGATTTTCCTGCCTCCCTGAGCAGGGACCTGTTTTCAGTCTCCCCCATCTCTTAGGTCCTCTCCTTCTGCCTGGTAGCAAGAGCAGGAGGGATTGCCTGCCTCTTTTGGAGACTCCATTTGCTTCTGTTGCTTCAGGGGTGAATACATTATATGGAAATTTTAAGCAGCACAGTGGGAGTTTATAACAGATTCCATCTTGAACTGATTAATAGAAAATGGGATAGCAGAATGGACCAGAAACCCTCTACATTTCATGGCCTACAAACTTAATTCTGAGCTGTGAGAATAGAGTGTTGTCAGTCTTGGATTATTAGTCTGAGATCCTCTTCTCAGATGTGTAGCATCTTTTTGTAAAATGAGAAGAGTCTTTTAATACAGTTGGTGGCTGTGCCACTGTCTTTTAATGTATCAGCTCAGAGATTAGCCCAGTGAACCAAGAAGAAACCTGTATTCTGTACATCAGTTTTAGAGGGTTTTTACCCATTGTTCTCAAGTCCTTGAAGACGATTTAGTCTACTCATGGTGCCTTCTCCCCTGTGTTGCTGAACTGCCATCCTGGGATATTTTTCAAGACTTAAGGGATCAGGAGGAGAAAAAAATGGGGATGAAAGAGCCTAGAGATCTGAGACACGGCCTGGCAGAATGGATCCTCTGGCTTCAGCTCTGTCAAGGCTGTTTTATGTATTTCCTTTAATAACTGCTTAATGTCAGTTGCATTATCTGCAACTCCTGTTCTCATGGATAATTTCCAAACATAACAGGGTTTTCACAGTGCTTGGAGGTCAGATATAAAAATAACAGCATTAGTTTTTAGCAGGAACAAAGAATATAAGTAGTGAATATAGACACACAAAAAAAAAAAAAAGCAAAAAAGAAAAAAAAAAAAAAAAAAAAGAGGGGAAGGGGAAGGGGGAGAGGGATGTGTGTCAGGTGCACCCACCCAATTAAAATAGGGCTTCTTGGCTGCTGAAGTAGAGCAGCAATTGATTGCCTTTTTCTCTGCCCTTGTTCTCAGGGCTTCATGGTAGCTGGGGCCTTTGGCCAATGGGAGCCACTATTGACTACAGATCAGGTTTGGCCTGGGTATAAATGGAGTCCCCTGAGGAAGCCATTTGGAGTTAGCTTCCCCTGGAGCAGCATGCTGTGGTTGAGGACTCTTCCCTTGGGTTGGGATATTGCCGGAGGAAGCACCTTGAGGTTGCTTGGGTTGGGATGTTGCTCTGAGAAGTTCCTTGAGGTTGAGAGTCATAATTTCTTACGTGAGCAATAGAGTGGTTTGTGTTGTTGTTAAACCCTAGAAAGTGGTGTTTTGTTCTCCTCTCATGTGTATTTGAACCTGATGTTGAATGGTTGCAGGGGAGTAGTTAATTGTGTTCAAGATAAATTTTTAGTTTATGGTTGCTGTTCATTATTTGAGACCCTTTGTAACAGGAAGAAGGGGAGGGGAGAAGGAAGACATATTGCTTGTCAACAGGATGGAGAGTTGCTACGGCAGCTAGCAGTACTACAGTCTCTACATACCTGGAAGTAAGTATTTTTCCCCAAAGATATCATAGGGGTCCTTTATTTCAACAGACAAACTACTTTTGTACTCTTAAATCTATTCAATATTGACCATGTTAGTGACATACTGTTTGCACAGTTCATATACCATGTTTTACAACTGAATTAGTCTGAATGTAAAAAACCCCCTATCAATCTTAAATTTCTTCATTTTCCTCCAAGACCACCTTCTCCATTGTACTACAGCTATGTTTATAACTATTGATGCAACATTTGATCCTAGTCTATGAAAAAATCTTGAGGTAATCAATCTGAATAGAAAAAAGTGGTCTGAGGTGTGGTAGACCTATATGCAGTACCTGTCGGTAGTGAATATCTCATTTCCAACATATCCTTATCTATAGAAGGAATTTTAGAAAACTTGTTACTGTGGTACAATCAATCTTGATGTATGAGCAAGTTCAGCTAAATTATTTCCTCACAGAACTGGAGCTCTGGCCATTAGCTGAACTTGAGCTACAGATGTGGCACTTCACATATTAGTTAAAAGAATTACAACAAAATAATATTTTAGGCAATTAATTTTTTACTCTCATTCTACATCATCAAGATTTCCACAATTTAAAAACCATTTGTTGGCATGGAAACATCAGCTTAATTAAAAATGGATTAAACTAATTAACCTAAAACATATCATACCATAGACTGTTTGATTTAGAATACATTAGAGGAAACAGAACATTTTTCATTATCATTTTCTGTCTTCTATATATTAAAAATATTTTGTTTCCATGAATTTACATTCTTGATCTTTGGACTATGTCCCAAAGATAAGGATAATGTTGACAAGTAGTGTTAAGGTTCTGTTTCAGCAAAGGTGGACCCTGTTTGTATATATATTTTCTATCCCTCATGATAGCCTTGCTTTCTAATTGTTGATCAGACACCACAGTGTGGCGTATCATCTTCTTTCCCAGCTGTAAATTTTATTTCAGTTTTGATGTGCTGACACACCAGAAATTGATTAGGTTAAACAGAAAATGAAGATATAAAGAAACAAAGTGATCCATACTCTTCTGTCAATTTGTTAAACTACAATATGACAGAAGAAAATAGTAAGTATTTAGTTAAATACCTTCCCTGGAGAAAGGAACCTTAAAGATTCAGAGCTTCTGTCCTGTAACCGCCTTCTCTCCATATAATCCCATCATGCTATATGATCTTCCACTTACTTGTATTAGAGTTAATAAAGAGTTATTTCTCATGTACAATTTCCTTTTCATTCGAATGGCTTTGGATAGTAGCTACAGTTTTCAAAGGAAATATTAAAAATTTCTTTTAGTGTCTGACATTACATCAGTGATTACATCAGCATTACTTCATGGATCTACATATATTACTTAGTGTAACTCTGGCTAGATTCTGAATTACTCACTATTAACTTCAATAGGAAGGTCAACTCTTAATGCAGTCTGCAACCTAAGCTTCATGAAAACAGACACTCTCTCTGCAAGGTCAAAAGAATAATGACCTGGTGGTCAGGCAGAGAAGTCAGAGTACAGGGTCAGACTTGTGAATTTCAATTTTTTTTTTTTAATTTTTAATAAATTAAAATCAGTGTGCTTGCAAGTTTTTTTCTAATATGAAGCAACAGCTCTTTTTAATAGAAATCCTGTAATCCAACAAGCAGCTGCTGCTTCATTCAAATGCAGAGCCTAGATAATGTCAAAATGTCATATCTATGGCATGTAGTATGACTATAAATGTGGAGTAAAAAACCCAAATATCTCAATGCTGCTTGAATTCTTGGATTTCACTCCTCAGTTGTCCTTACTTTTCTTATTCCCAGCCAGGGGCTGAAGGAGATAGAAGACTGCAATCCCATTTAAAAATATAAATATTGCAGTGCTCTCTTGGGTGGTTATAGATGCTTGTCCTGAAACACTGGGGTTTCATTTTTTGCAGGATGTGAAAGATCTATTTTATTGAGCAACTCAGTGTCAGCCTTGCCATTCAGGCCTTAGTATGGCACATAGTGAATGCTGCTATGCCTAGCAGGTGGCCTGAGGGTTACCTGTCAGCATTTTTGTCATGCACTGCAGGAACAGAAAAACCATTCATACAATTCTGAGAATTCCAAACACTTTAATACTGCTCTGAGTTTCCACTTAAAATATACATATCAATGACCTTTTGGAAGACTTTTCATATTAAAATAACTTCATTTGCATGACTGGTTGGTGAAGTGACAACCATACTCAAAACAATTTAAGGCTACTGGTTTCTCTTTGCTAGCATAAGATTTGTTGGCTAAAGCACCATAATAAGGCATCAAGGTTAAAAATAATAAGCAAGTTCAGTGGCATAACAGAAGTGTTTGACAAAGAAACACAGGGAAAGCCAATGTTCTCAAGCCTTGGGATGGTCCAGATGAGGTTTCCAACAAGCAGAAAAGATATCTCATACTCAATGCTAAAAAAAGGAAAGAGTTGAAAAAAATTCTAGACACTTACCAGGGATTTTATCCTGCATGCTCAGGTGAAATCCTGTTTGTGGCCTACTGAGGAAAGGTTGAAAGCTTCTGAGTCCTGTTTTGAAAGGAAACCCCAAACTCTGAAAAGATTAGATTAGACTCGGTTCCTGTTATTAGGAGTTATGGCAAAATATCCATGCCTATGTGACCTAAAACCATGGCTGTGATTTTAACCTGAGAACTGCATAGGACCAGAAGGGAAATAAGGACTTAAGCATCTAAGGGTATAAATAGTAACTTAAGGTTTCACAAGCATCTTGAGCACCTGGATACCTAATTCCCACATGGAGGTGCTACATTCTATATCACACCAGCACATTTTTATAATATGACTTAAGATTTTATATCTCAGAGACACTTTTGATAGTTTATTCTAATCACTTTGCTAAAATATCTGAGGAAAGAAAAGGGTTTTTTATGTCCTAAACCCATTCTCCAAATCCAGAATGAACCCTTTAGGTGACAAAAAAAATCAAACACTGATACTAATTGTAGAAGAGAAGCATTAGTGTTTTGCTCAGCATCTGTATCCTTAACACACAACATATTTTTAAAATGTCACTGCACACATTTATGTCACTGTGTATATTTTTAAGACTGTTCCTCAGGGGAAGAAATGGATTGTTTTCTTTCCTGGCCTGAGAATTATCTGGTAAACAGTTAAATATCTGTTACTTTCACTACAATATATCCCCCAAGGTAATGGGGACCAAAACTTCATGACCAAAATTTATGTCTGTATAATCAGTTTCTTCTGCAGGTGGTTTGATTCTGAGCCATATTTTTATGTGGCACGTTACCAGGCAAACTTATTCACATAGATTCTTTTTTTTCTCACCAAACAATTTGGAATCAAATTTCATAAATAATGAAGTAGAAATGACATAAATGAAGAGTTCATGCAGAAGAATCAATAATAATAATAATTTAAAAAAAAAAAAAAAGTAACCTAATTTGGCTAGGTTTTTACCACTTCAGAAGCCTTAAGATTTGGCTGAAATACCTATATTTTCTAATAAAACAACTGGTTCCTTTTCTCCTACAAATTCTAATTCATTAAAGAATACAGGCATACCTAATCTGAATTATGTGTACATTTACTTTACAATTCAAGATTACCCATTTTTTAAAGATAGACCCATTCTTGAATAATATTTTGAACATATACCTAAGGTAATGCCTAGGATTTTAGAAAATAAATAACTATGGTGATATAGTGCATTCTGTCTAAGATGTGGAGCACATTTTATTTTGATACACATAGATAGATAGATAGATAGATAGATAGATAGATAGATAGATAGATTGTACTGGAACAAGAACATTCAATCATTTGTCATGGAATTTGATACTGTAAACACAAGCAAGCTGGAATTTACAACTATATAAAGCATATTGCACTCTTCCTTTAAGTTCTTGCAGCTTTTATGGTCTTCATATGAAGATCAGTGTTATTGTTTCAATAACAATTTTGTTTATCATCCCAGCACAAGAACTCTCTCCTTAGGCTTTTGCTCAATACCTGTAAAAAAGGCCAGAACTGCAGGTGTCATTTGGGTCAAAGTTATTGGTAAGTTATTTTCCTTAGATTAAACCTACTGCCAATCTTGAGGTGGGAAAAAAAGGCACAGTTACTGCATGTGCACAATACAAAAAAAAAAGTTGTCTAGACAGGAGTATTCTATACTTGTCAAGGGTGGGGGTGTAGTATATTGCAGTCACACACTTTTCAGCACTAACAGAAAAACCTGGGAAGCATTATGTCTCCTCCAGATTTGTTTTTCATTTTTTCTTTCAGTGCTAAGCATTTGGGCACAATACCTTATTTGGGCCAGGTGAACATTTCAGTCAGTTATTACTACGGTTCATAAAACCAGTGCTTTGTCAAGGCAATTGTCCTAGATCAGATTTCACAGTTATAAATGAAAATATAAATTGGGGTTAATATTCTCATTTTTTTAAATTTTAACAATATTTTGAGAACATTAATTCAAAGATTAAGTAAAAACACTTGCATATGTGGGCACAAACTATGGTCTCCATGAAGAACCAAACTTCCAATGCCATCCATGGCAGAGTAATTTAATTCTCAGCCACTTAGCTAAAGACAGCAGACAGAACACAGCAAACTTAAAATTTCATTATTAATCCATGGAATTTGGTCAGAATCCGAATATAATGCACATTGCTCTTTTTGAGGTAAATGATTTGCAAAGACAACCACAAGGAGAGGACACAATTTTGCCAGAAGCTCATTATCTGATGTCAAAGCAAATTTTGTTTTATATCTGTGGCTGACAATGTTCTGGCTTTTGCTGAAAAGGCTGCATTTTCTACTGCAGTGTGCCTCTAATAAAATGTCACTGGGCAGAAGGAAGAGAAACCTGCCTATAGATTTTTTTTTCAGGATCAGACTCTTCTTAAAATAAGATTAAAACACAAGGCTGAACACTGATTGTTTATTTATTTGCCAGCTTGCCTATTTGCTTCTTTAACAATCATTTTTTTATTTGTTGTGTGCCCACTCCTATGGTTTTTGTACACATTCATATTTTTGAGGAAGACCATGAGATGATCAAAAATATCCTAAGGCAAGTGTAAAAGATCACGCAACCTTCATATAGGCTTTGTTATTTGCTGACTTATATCTGACCATTACACTTTGATTCTGACCTCACTGTAATGTTACATTATTTTGACTTCAGTAGCAGTATGCAAAATTTGGAGATCTGAGAGAAAAAATTAATTATCTTGTCTGTTCAAGGAATATTAAAAGAAACACTTACTATAAACATGTAAGAATTGTACGCTCCAAAAATTGAAATAATGTATACATTTCACAAGTAGAACTTAATTTAAATAGAATTTATACTATTAAAATTGCTGAAGTTTCATGATACAAAGGACAGGTAGATATTTCTGCTTCTTCTATGATATAATTTGCAGCTTACTGAAATTAATAAGCAACAACTTTTAGAAGGATAAAACGATCTCTCTACAATTTGCTATAAAGCTTTACTATTTGATGAGTAGGTATTATGTCTATACACTGATTTGGCAATACACACTACGTAGGCTGGAGTTCAAAAGCACGTCTGTTTTTCATGGCTTCTTGAAGATTTACATTTTGCTACTGATTTTTGCTAAGTAGTTTAACAACTGTAAAATGGCACTACAGTCACATACTCCTTTTTCCTCTCTATTTGTGCTTTCAAGGGGAAAATTAATCACACACAGGAATAAGTGTTTAGGAAACTGAGACTATATCTACATTATCAAGTAGTGTTCCATGAAAGGAGCAGATCTGCAGAGTGAAGAAGAAAAGTTTCATTACATTTTGTAGTATTTTCCAGTTGAGCCAGGAGGACAGTTTTCCTCAAAGTACTTAGAAGAACATTTCTTTTGCCAATGACAACTGCTATACAACCTAGTGATGAAGAACAAAGAAGTACCTTAAAATTATAGATGTATGAGCAAATGAAAAATGGATAAAATCAGGGAGATTATTTTTCAGTAAGTCTTTTGGGAGCCAATGCAGTATTTCTTACATACTGCAATATGCAAAACCCCAAGGCAGAGAAAGAGATATGTGCTGATGTCCCCTTTATGGGATGCAGAATAATCACTATATTTGAGACTGGATTCAGACATAAGCTTCTTGTTCTGTATATTTCACATCTCCCCATTTTCACTCTTATATTTTCCATATTACCTGAAAGAATAAGGAGGCAGAAAGGAGACAGTCCATACACAACACTGAATACACTGGGATGTACTATGTATAAACAAAATTTCTGTGAGTTTTCCCCCATTTACTGAGGATTCAGCACAGTGGGTCTCATTCTGGTCTGTCTTGGTGAAATATGCACAATACAGTTACAAAAATTTTTGATAAATAATATTCAACATAAGCTATTACTGCACCTTTATAATCACAAGTAGATGAGATAATTAACTTGACTGCCATGTCTACAACTTTTTAATCCAGTTTATTCAAGATAGTTTCTTTTTAATTAGTTCTTGGCAGACACTGCGGCTTTGATAGTAATTCTAAGCCATATTCCAATGAAGTGTTTCAGCAAGTTTCTGTATCTTAAAGTTGTAATATAAAACTTGCAGCAAAATCTATTGTCCTGGTTCTGTAAAACTATCTCTAGTGGCTAATCCACCAAATATGAGGATTGTACATATGTGCAGAGTTATGCAGGATCATGCTCATAATTGTAGGTACTAATTTCAGGTATTGAGATGCTTGGTACATTATTACTTCTGTTTCCGCTACAACCCAGAGCTCTAATAAGTGGAAAACACACAGAAGTGGATTGCTCAGTGTGCATAATTACTTTTTTTTTTTGTTTTCTGTTCATAGGAAGCAAGTATACTACTAGCAACTTGCTCTGCAAATTGTTCTGCTTTTCATCACTGAAGAAGATTAAATCAGCTTTAGCATAAATGCTGAATCTGGCCTATCAGAAGCATAGATCTGTATTTCTAACATCATTTCTTTTGTAGGTATATACCATAATAAAGCAGGAGCCAATTAGCAATGGATGTCAAGAGGAAGTGTAGGATATTTCTATACCCTACCCTACCTGAGAGATAGAGATATAGATAGGAATTTATATGATCTAAAACAGAAATGGAAGATGCACAGAGCACAATAAAGCGTCATTCTGTATGCATTACCATGTTCTTCTCTAGACAGTGATGAAATATTATTGTCACTGCTAGGATTTGATTCTGACTTGGCTTAAACCAGTTTCTGTACTGAATTAGAGGACCCCAAACTGGCTTTCTTATTGTGCAGACAATCTCTACACTACTGAGCAAATCCAAGAGGTACTAAGAAAGTTCACTCATTTTGCTTATGTTTCATCTTCTACTAGGGCTATCTTCTGCCTCTCCACCAAGAAAAATATGAACTCAAAGTTCATGATTTAATTATTTCTAATTCAATTCCATAGGCAGACAAGAACATAACATAGTAAATATGGACTTCCACCCACGTGGATATACTTAATCTGAGAAAATCCTAAAGAGTTTACTTGAGTAACACCTGGATAAAAATGCTCCTGCATTTTGGAAGCATGTACACACACAATTTTTCAACTTTTCTGTCATACATAAATTCTGTCCTGTACACTCCAAATCATACTTTAATGAAAGTACACTAATTTGCTAGTAAACATCAAAATATATACCAATCATTTTGTACTTCTGCAAACAAAACGGATTGTCATTGTTCCTATTTCTGCTCATATGGTATGATCATCTTTTCACAACAGAAACCCAACAATACAGAGTTATTGTCAGATTTAGCATAGATCTTAGCAGAGAATGTTTATATTGATGAACCTTGCCAAGTTTTATCAGTTTGCTTCAGTATCTTCATTCTATTTGTATGACCCAATTTTAGCTCATTGATGATAACACATTTTGATTTAAACTCACTTTGATGTCAAGTCAGTTTGATCCAAAAATCCGGTTGAATTTTACTCATTTCAGTGTTTCCTGATGTGATGTTCTTGTACATCAGCAAGTATAGGAACTAGCAGAGAATGGTTGCCTATAAAATTGCCAACCACTATAAAATTTTTCCTAGCCATTTTCTGCTCACTGATGAATAATCAGCTTCAGCTCTCCTATGAGAGTCCCAATTAGTTTTAACTTCATTCTTAACTTACTGAACATATTCTTTAGTTCTCACTTTAACTTTAATACATTCCAAAATTATCTCCTGACAAGATGCCATATTATGTAGACACCATTTTCTTAACAAACAGGAGAATATGCAAACAGGATATGCCAAGAATGTATGATAGTGTCCTGAAAACTGCCAAGTTTCGTAGATGATGATTTGCCTGGTTGATTATTTTGACAAGACTATCCACAGCAATAGCCTTACCACTATTTTTTCCCACACTTAGATATCCTTAAAACTCACACCTAATATTTTCAGATTAATATCGAGCTGTCTTCTGTGTTCTGCTGGCAGAACTCTATGAAACCTGGGGCTCTGGGATTGGCAATGATTTAGATAGAGTTTTAGTGCTGCAAGATTTAGCTGTAACCTTTGCAAATTTAAGTCTAAAAATGATCAAAACAATTTCTCAGGAACATAATATTTTACATTAAAAATCCTGTTAGACACAGTCAATAATAATTCTTAATATTCTTAAAATCTATATACCATATTCAAGATTCTAATTTAATCAAAAATGCCACTCAAGATAATATGAAGAATATATAACACTTAGAAGATAAGAAACATTTTTTTTAAAAAAAAAAACCCACCTCATATCATATAGGAAAATTGATAATGTGCATTCTTCTTTTTAGATCAGAATAAGTTTGCTTTTTCATCATCATAATTTATTTTCTGAGCAGCTCACAGTTTTACATCTGCTTCAGGATGAGGTAGTCTGCCTTTTGTATCAAATACATGCTATCCATTAGTAGGGAGCCAAATCATTTAAAACATACTGGCTTTTTAGGAGGAACAAAAAATGGAGGCCTCACGAATCACAGTCCTTACTGGACTAATCAGTAGATTTCGTATTCAAAAAGGACTACTCTCATGTAACTGTTACAGAGTCTGTCAAATAAACAACCAACCCCCAAAAATAAAAGAAAATATTAACAAAATTAACTAATTCTCCATAAATTACAGGTTCGAATGTCTGTGAGAGGAGAACAGAACAACATTTGAGGGTTTAACGACAACCCAAAACGCTCTCTCACTCACCTGACAAGTGAGGGCTCTCACCCTCGAGGCCCTGCTCAGGGCAGCGTCCCGACCCAAGGCCCCTCGAGGAGTCTCCTTGGGCAGCGTCCTGACCCCAGGGGAGAGTCCTCGACAGCAGCTGCTGCTCCAGGGGACGAGGTCCCAATGGCTCCCCCAGGGGACCCCACTGATACTGTCACGTCCCGCTCAGACGAGGGGGACAAGTGACTCAGATTCGCAAATCCCCAATTGGAGCGGACAACAAGTCTCCAAGTTAAAGCATTTATTAACTACCTACAATGTACTAATTGAACACATGATAATTGGCTAAGTACAGAGAAAGTTGTGGCGAGCAATATAATATGTTTTGCATTTCTTAACAGAAAAAGGAAAAGAGGGAGATAGAGGGAATGGGGGAATACAGATCACCGGTCTGGGTTCCTGTGCTGATCCCGCCGGTGAGGGTTCCAGGAGGCGGTCGTCTTTTTTGCTGGCATCCGTCTTCTTTGCTTCACTGCTTTCTCCAGACGGCCGGGGGGGCAGGGAGAGGGGGGCAGAATGAGAGAGAGAGTCCTTTCTTCTCCCTTTTGATTTATAGCCACTTTCCTTGGGTCCGTCCCCTAGGTCGACCCACAGACCTACGTATCCCATGTACGGGGAGGGGTAAGGTGTTTCATGGGATGGTGTAATTAGCATGATCACGACAGCCCTCGTTAGCATATTGAGGGGTGTTAACTTTAATATGCATTTCATGGATAATGAAGCAAAGTTCATTCACCGGACACATGGCCCTTGAAATTTGCCCAGGCGCCCCAGGGCAGAGCCGTCCTGTCTCCACAGGGCTCTCTCCCCCAGCTACATCGGGCAGCGTTATCAACTTCGGCCTCCACAGCATGCACCCTGTGACTCACAGTTTTGTCTTGCGAGTGTTTGAGGCATTTCCTCAATCAGTCTCAACATTTGCTTTCCCAGGCTGTTTGTCTTAGTTTCTCACAGGCCTGGTTTCTCGTCTCTCACAGATCCCCAGGCCCAACCTGACCTGTGGTCAATAGCGGCTCCATTGGCCAAAGGCCCCAACTACCGCGAGGCCCCGAGGACAAAGGCAGCCCCGAGCTGCTGCACCTCAGCAGCCAAGAAGCTCTGCTCTCATTGAGCGGGTGCACCTGCCACAATAACCTCACAGCCTCTACTTTGGAATCATAAGGCTGTTTCAAATTAAATTGCTCAGCTGAACTAAAATGATATCTTTTATAAAGTTTGTCCTATTAACACATTTCTTATGATAAAATTAACCCACAACCCCTTGGCTAGCTCTAAAGGTATCTGAAGGTTCTGTTCCCTATTTTTACTTTTTCTAGCTCACTGTACAGTTGTAAGTGATTTTGAATAACCTGTTATTCCAATTTCTTTTCCTATATGGTAAATAAATAATTCAGTTGCCTAGATATAGCCTTCTACTTACCTTTATGTAAAGGATGCTTTATGTATTCCCTATGGACTACAGCTCACAGAATCACAGTATCATCTAGGTTGGAAAAGACCTTGAAGATCATCTAGTCCAACTATTAACCTAACAATGACACTGACCATTCTCATTCACGACACAGTGTCATTTCTGAGGGTGTAGTATCCCACAGGTCCTGTGACATATCTGTCAATACTGTGTGGATCTTCTGGACATCTGCAGATATCTCAAGGAAACAGCTGAGACAATGTATATGGTGATAAAATCATGACTTAAACTCCAGTCATGGTATTTTCTTGGCAAGCTAAATGTTCTGAGGCTTTGAAGTCTACATTATAAGGAATATTTTTCAATATTTTAATCATTCTTGTTGTCTTTTGATACAACAAGTCCCACTTGCTACATTTCTTCAAGTCCCAGTTGATGTGGTCTACTTGTCTTGTGCAGACAGTACATGTGTCTTTACTCATACTGTTTGTCCTCTTTAATCAATAAAGATGGTTTCTAATATTTAGGAGTGCAAAATAACCAGTGGAGTTCATCTAGGTTTAAAATTGTTGTGTTTCACATGCATGCATTTCACATGCATGAATTGTTTTCATTACATATTCCTTGCTTCATATTCATTCAACTCTTTGACAGTGACTTTTTCGGCTTTAAATAATGACATGAAGGCACAGATTTGCACTGCTTTCACTTTTGAGACTTTTACTATGATTCCTTGTTTCTTGAGATGTAGTTGCAATCTTGATCCTAGGTAAATGTTACTTGTTTTCCCTCCGAAGCTGAAATGGTTCTCAAGACATAACACTAGTTTGAAGACAAAATCTTTAATCCAAACTCAATATCCATGATACTGTTTGCTTCTAAACTTACTTGTGTAATGGCTTGTGACAGCAGTCTCTCTTTAAAAAGTTTCAAGGGATGTGTTAACATGCAATGATTTCAGATTGTGTGATTGCTACTTAAATTAGTCTCAAATCAGTTTTTAAGAAAAAAATCAGTGTAGTAGCTCTTCATTTAATATTTTAAATATGAAATTCAAGAATTAAACTCATTGGCATAAACATTAGTGTATTTTTAAGCAGAGATCCAGATTATACCATCCTGTGTTTTAAATACGACATACTTACAATATACTGAATTAAAATATTTTTAGGCTATTTTTATTCAATGTGTCCAAAATCCTTTTGCTTATTAAGTGTTGCTACAAAAACATTTTCTTCTAGCATTCAGCTTTAGAAGGCACACAGCCTCAAAAGTCCTATGAAGTTCTTCAAATGACTCCAGAACTTCTCACTCAAACTAATAGTTAAATTCACCTTCCACTTTGGTTAATTATGAAAAAATAATGCAGAAAACTCTGAGAATTCATTTAGCCTACAGAAGGATATTGGTACAGATACTCCAATTCTCCTCTGTGCTCCATCAATACAGGATAATACAGTATATTCAGGATTCTACTAAGCATAACTCCACTAGCATTAGTGGATTTTCAACAGTGAAATAGTATTATAGAGTAAGTCTGCGTAACTGGGGAATTATAGTTATTGACTATTAATTTGTTTGTACTGCTGTGTCAGCTGTTAATGATTAGTTGTATGATCACCCATACACTCAGTCAAACACTGCTTGTGCTATTAACTGAATCTCTTATTTGATAGATTGTGTTTGATCAGTAGAATTTAAGATAAAGCTGTGTATTGTCCAATTGCCATCCTTATAAAAAAAAAAAAAAACAAAAACCACAAAACTGTTGTAGTTATTTGATATGTCTGTCAAGTGAATACTTTATTGCATTTCTACATGTTGCCAGCTTCACTGTGAACACTCCAAGACAGTTCTTACAGTTCTTTTAAATGTTTTTGACAACATGATTTTGCTTTTTCTGAAGTTTCTCATGATGTAGTATTCAGTTTAGTGGATTTCTAGAGTAGGAGGAACAGAGTTCCCCTAATCCTCAGCAGGACACAGAAACATGCAGTTAGGGAGGCCAAATACAACTACAAACCACAGCTGAGACTAAAAGGAACTAAAAAACAAGATAGTTTTCTGGAATTCTGCCTTTTTCAGGAAAAAAAAAAATAGAGATTATCATACAAACCTTTAATAGATGGTCAACCAAAAGGAAACATCTATTTTATGTTGGGTATACCTAGGCTAGAGTGACATCTAGGTGTAAACAAGGGACAAGGTTTTCAGAAACCTGCAGTCAAAATTTCTAAATTCTCTAAAATGAAATATTAATGATAAAACATTAATATATAAAAGCATTATAAAATCATTTATCTAAGGATGAAAATAGGACATGTACTTTTGCCTCTGTTAGTGTGGGGCTGTTCCTTAATAGCCTTTCATAAAAATTTTTATATAATCAGGAAACATAATAGTTGTCACTTTGACAGAAACCATTGCCACTTATGTTTAAGACACTGAAATCTAGGTCAGAGATTTCAGACAGGTAAGATAACTTACACTTAAGGAGAAACCCTTCTTGCATTATTAGCAGTAGAAGTCATTAAAGTCTTACAATTAAATCTGACTCAGTAAGGGCAACAGTTCACTTGCTTATTGCAAGTTAGTCATGATATTCTTGAGAACTTTTTTGACCTAAAATATATAACCAGTATGACTGGAATTCTTTAGGTAATACATGTCTCACTATCAACAAGTTATGCTCCTGAAAGAAAACAAAGGAAGTAAGATCATTCATCTTAAACACATTTTAAAAACATATGGCAAATGAAAATCTAAATATTGGCATGAAGCTGCAGCAAGTTGCTAATTCTGCATCTCTAAGCTTGGATCATATTTTACACCTATTTCTTTTGTCACAAGCCCAGGTTTCAGTGTGCATCACTACTGCTTCTGTGTCAAATTCAACTGACTGTTGTATCTTGGATGCAGAAGAGTGTATAATTTTGATAGTAAACAGCAACTTTTCTTCTCTCCAGCTCTTCGTGGAAACAGATAAACACAAGCAGCAGAAATGAGTGAGTCAAGTGAGCTATTAACCTAATGGATAAAAAATGGGGAACTCGTGTGCTGGAGTTTAAATCTCTGGAGTATGTCTCTTTGCAGCTCTAATTTACCAATTTGTTAAATTTCAAATACAGCTAAGAAACATTATAGTCAATTAGTTCCAGTAGGGCTATAAGGCTGTATATTTAAATACCCCACTTGTACTGCTTTCTTGATAAACTGAAATATGTCTCGTCTCTTTCCAGGCTGTTCCACAATAGCAGCTGTTTATTAAATTCTCATTTGGGACAGAAGTAAAAATTCCTTGAAAATTAAATTAAATTCATTCAATTAGGCTAAAGAAACATCTAAACCAACTATTAGAGGAATTTTATTTAGTTTATTTCTGTCAAATTGGAACTTTAAAAGGACTTCTAACTATCAAAATTGCTGCCATGTGAGCTTAAATGGCAATTGCAATTTTAACTCTGTTAACTAAAATCAGCAGTCCTGACCTTTGTGGAGTTTTGTAAGATGTGCCTACTTCTTTGTCCCTCTAAATATATCTTACAGGCTTTTACCTGAGAACTTAACTCTTCAAATGAAAGCATGACAGAGACATGACAGAATGCATAGTTGTCTTCTCTTACCAAGCACAAAAAAAAGATGATGAAGACATATTAAAATAAATAAATATTTTTTACAAAAGCCTTACCTTTGTGGAGTGATTAGAAGACAACGGACATATTATGAGCAATCCAGACCGAGTGGCTTGTTTGTAAATGTAGGCCGCAGCTGTGGTAAAGGACATAACAAAGGTCAAGCTAGATGGAGAAACTGCATATGCAGCAGAAAGAAATTGCATATGCAGCAGAAAGATAAGGACTTTGGACTGAAGCAGCAAGAAAAACAGGATGTCGATGTCACAGAACCAGGCGTGTGGACATGGTGCTGAGACCAATCATAGAAGTTAGAACGGCATGTGAACACACAGCCTCAACCCATCGGCAGCTAGAAGCTAGCGCATGTACTTTGTACTAGGGTATAAATTGCTTTGTATCCCATAGTAAATGGGCATTAACCTGATCACGTTGGTCATGTACGTTGTGTCCGAGCCTTTCGTGTCATACCTCCAAAATTATTTGGCGTCTCATGCTTGAGAATATTTCCTGTTATTCCAGCCAAAGGTATTATGTTCTGATCCAAGTCAAACATGTATTATCATCCATATTTTAACTAGATGGGCATCATTTACCACAAAACATAAATTACATATTGTATATACCTGTACCTATATATGTATATGTATGTATTTATCAAAAATATATATTATATAAATATATTCATTCAGAGATGCACACACACATGTATACATACACACACATATATAAGTAGATGTATGTATGTATGTATGTATTGGGCAACCAAATGAACTATCTTTACTTGCTTTACAATTAGAGAATTTAGATATTATAATCTGTACCTTCAGGATTATTTAGGACACTGGCTACTCTAGCATTGAAATCACAAAAAAATACCTTCCCAAACTCCTTGAAGGATTTGAGTGTCTGTTTTGCACAAGATAATTATTTTTTTGACTGATTCCCAGGGACATTCTTTAATATGAAAACCAAGCAGTCCCCAAAATCCCACGCCAACAGTTTCATCCTGCTGGAGATCCTTCACCTTAAAGTATAGCATATTAATGGATTCGTATATCATCCATTTTCACAACAGAAAGAAAAAAGCTAAAGGAAAGTAATTAATATGTGTTTTCTATCACCAGAGATTCGTTAGTCAGCCCATTGTCTCAGGTCCAAATCAATACAGACTGAGGGAGACAATGAAGAAATGTTAGGACAAAGGAGAAGTTTGCTGCCATGTAATGTCATTGGAGTCCTGGAAGAAAGCAAAGAGTAGACACCCAAGAACCAATCTCAAAGTTGTATCTCTGACAAACACATTAAGTGTAATAATTGCATTTCATATCTAACACACCAGAATAGAGACAGATGAAGATAGATTTACTTATACTGCTCTTGGTCAGTCTAAGAGTCAGTCAGAAGATCAGCATTGTCTCAACATTTTCATCAGGGACACGGACAGTGAGGTACCCGACAACGGCCTGCCTGGCCTTGCCGATCCCTACAGTGGAAGGTGGTGCGAAGGCTCCAGAATGCAGAGCTGTGTGGCACAGAGAGTGCAGTGCTGTTCTGAGCGCTGACCCGTGCGGTGCAGGCAGTGCTGGGCTGTTCTCCTGAGCGCTGACCCGTGCGGTGCAGGCAGTGCTGGGCTGTTCTGCAGTGCCTGAGCCATGCAGGACAAAGAGTGCTGCGCTATTGTTCCGTACCTGGGCCTAGCCGGAGCTGTTAGAGATAATCGCATAGCCACTGTCAAAAAAGAAGGATCGCAACTGTTGCCGTAACATCGATGAAGAAATTGTGAACCTTAGATGAACCTTCATTATAATACCAAAACACAGCTGCTAGTGCAAGGCTACCCGCCTTCAAGACTGTGCGATGGCCTCGCTTGAGAAGGGTGGAGACCCCTGAGGCAGAGGTGGATCAAGGTATGTTACTGAGCATGAAAGGATGACTTCTGGACAATGAAAATTGGAAGCTTCCCCAGCAAGGACCACGACTATTGACGACGCAGCATCAGCTGGACCCGGGACCGTTAGAACATCGTGAGATCGGCGGTGGTAGCTATAACCTCTCTCTCCTCTCTCTAAAACTTTACTTTTGTCCTTTCTTTCACCCATCCCTAACTATCGCGTGCTGCTTCACGAGCAACACAATAAAGTTTCACTGTTTTATTACTGCTATCCCCTTTGGTGTTGGTCACCTTAATTTTGCACTTTTGAGATCGTAGCAAACGAATCATCACAAGTCCACCGAGTGGACCGTGACAGTCAGCCATCCCACATTCTGGATCTATTGTTCTCATGAGAACTGTGATAATTAATATCTTCTCCACATGTCACAATGCAGCAGGGGCTGGTGGCTTTCTGAGGCCAGGAGCTTCCAGGGCTACCTGGGGGCAATGGGCCTCCCCAGTCAGGCCCATCCCACCCCAGTCAGGGAGTAGGACAGGCATCGAGGCAGGTGGGGACAGTCCCAGACCTGGGCATCAGGCACTTCCCTGGGCTGGTCTGTTGGCCTGCAGGTGGCTGTCAAGGTCAGGCCCAGTGAGGGGAACTGGGGTCAGATACAGTTCAGGGCAGCCAGGCAGGGACCTGAGGACAGGGATGGACTGAGGCCAGGCTGGGACATCAGCACACAACGGGGGGCCTGGGCCTGGGTCAGGCTGCAACACAGCAGGGCTGTTGTTCCAATGGGGGCCAAGCACTGCTGCCTCAGCCAAAATTAGACTGCATGGGCAGGGGATTGCCAGGCTGATGCTGAACTTCAGGGTATGCTGCACAGATCAGCTGTACTCATTTCTTTTCTACACACAGTAGCTTGATTTGAATGAGGCCTTGGATGGTGCAAGTGATATACAGGTTGTAATCCAGAGTCTCTAAATCATTTTGTGATCTGGAAAACTTAACTACCTTAAATACAAAAATACACTAATTAGATTTTTATGTCAAGATGGTATACTTAATATGAGAAACAACAACGGATCATCATGATACAAATTTCCAACACTCAAATTTTTAATCTTAAGAAATTTGGTCTTCAGTTTATTTTAAAATTTACAAAATTATCTTTGGTTCCTTTGATCTTCTCCAACTGTAAATGAAGGCAGTGCTTTGCTTCAAATCAAAAAAACAAACTAAGCAGTAGCATTTGCTTCTGTAACAGCTGATTCTACCTGTGGAAGAAAGGGCTTCCTCTGACAGAGCTTACTTTCAACTTGGCCTCAGAAAGACTGGAGACTATGCCTAATGTAATTATATGCCATCTGACGGTAATTACATGTATATCTTGTAACTGAAAAAGGGAGCATATGAGAAAATGTTATTTTTAGCTCTTCTCATCTTTGAACCCTCTTTTCTTGTTTCTTCATGTATAGGAGAAATTTTACTTGATAGACAAAACCACCATGGGTAAGGTAACCAGTGGCTGGTTGAAAAAAATAATGAATGGAGGTGGGTTATCATTGAAGAGGAAAGGGTTGTGATGATAAAGAGGAGTGAAATAAATATTCTCTAAAATTTGTCCCAGTTTTTGTTTTCCATACAATCTTGAGTTTATCAAATTTTGGCTTTTGCCTCAGCTGATAAAAAACTCATTTAATGTTTCGATCATTCAAGAGAAACAGTTGTAATGAAACTTCCTAAAACATTTTTAAGTTAATAAAAGGAGAGTGGATCACAGAGAATGAATGTTATCATGTTTGAAACAGATCGTGAGATGCACTAAACAACAATCTGTAAAACATGCCATATTTTAAGTGCCTCAAACAGTTTGATTGTTTACATTTGAAAATCTGTTCAAATACTAGTGAGAAATTAGGGATGGGGGTTGGTGAACTTTTGTCTTTATTGTAGTATTTAAAAGATTTTTTGGTAAAACCTCTGTTAATATCCTCAGATTTATTTTATTTTTCAGTCTTTTAACCTGGATATTACCAGCATGATAAATGGTTAGATTAGCAAAGTGTGCATGAATGAGCAGCTGACAAAATGTTACAGTAATTAGATGCTTGGTAATATGTATGTCATTTTTCATCTGAATTTTATTTGCCTTTATTATGGGCGTTAAATGTGTGCTCAGAGAGGAAATAAATGCTATGAGTTTATGTGCAGGCATAATGTAAAGTAACCATTACCAAAATCCATAGCTACAAACAAAGAATTATAGGAGAACATTAACAAAAACCACTGTTCTGTAATGGAGTTGTAGCTCACTCATAAATTGAGTTTAGTGGTGTCACACTGTCCTGGTGTTCACTTATCCCCATGACAAAAGTACTGGAAATTCACCTTTTCAGTCTTCTTTTTTCTATACTAAGAAAACCTTGTTCTTACAATTTTCATGGCTAGGTCACTTTTATAAAATTTTAATAATTCCTATTACTGTGCTTTCTCTTCTGTCTAGTTTAATTCTTAGTGTGCTGGTCACAACTAAGCACCCTATTCCCACTGTTATCATAGTACCACATGGCAGGACTCAGTAATAAATCTCTGTATGCCACATGACAGTGTTGTTAGAAGTATCCCAGAATTACATTTTCCTTTCTACAAGAGCATCACCAACTTGTGATTCTTTTTAAAAATCTTTCCACTTGAATGTTAATTACTAATACTTCTTATATTTGATTGTGTGATGTTTCTAAGCTAAGTGTGATTGTGTACTTTGTCTTTATTACATTTCATAGTCTTTATTTCAGACTTTTTCTGATTTATAAAGACCATTCTGTCTTCTGAAATGCTTGGAAAACCTCATGGTTTTGTATCACCTATACAGCTTATATTTCTAGTCTCAATGTCATCATATCAGTCTCTCATGAAGATATCTGTCATAGTTTGAACTCAGAAGGTGGCCAATCATGATATGGCCAGTCGTTTACCCCCCCCCCCCCTCCACTGAAATAGGGGAGGGACAAAGAGAAAATTTTGTAGGTTGAATAATAAAGAATTAGTAATATTAACAAGACAACAGTAACAATAGTAAGAACAAATGGGTAATATACAGTAGTTGCTCACTGACCAATAAACAGCCTGCCCTCAGCAGCGATCCTGACTGCACCAGAAATCCCACCACCAACCAACCAGGAAACCGAAAGCAAAAGGGAAACGAGAGCATACCATTCCCTTATATACTGAGCATGATGTCACATGATATGGAATACTCCAATGACCGATCCCGGCCTGACCCTCTAGCTGTGGTCCAGCTCAGCCTAAGGAAAATTAACTCTATCCTTGCTGAAACCAGGACAATACCAAATAGCATTTGATGAAATACAGATTTCTGTGATCTATGGCATTTATACTGGGATTTGACAACACCGTATTAATAACAGGGTTTTGTGCAGGTTTGAGGTTTCTTTTTGTCTTGTTTTGTTTTAACTATGGCCAAATAAAACTGATTTAAAGAAGGCACAATACACTTTCTTGTGTTATTGCTCTGGAGAGAATTTCTTTCTGTAAGGCAAAATGTTCTACTTACATACACCAGGAAATGTCTTAGCCATATATTAGTGCTAGTGTCTCAGAATGATTCCCCTAGCAAAAATGGATTATGCAATAGTAGAAAGAAAGCATTTCCTACATACTGTAAGATTTAGATACTCCATATAATGTGCTATAAAGATTTATCTTGAATTTGTGTTTCCAGAACTCATCATAATGCTACAGCTTATAAATTTGCTCTGAGAAAAGAGAGCAACTGGTAATGGAATACATTCAAACCGGATAGGTAGAAAATTAAACTTATTCTGCTATTAAGTTGGTCATAACCAATAGCTTTCACAAACACCATAAAATGTCCCTAATTTCAATCTACATGTCCTAAAAATTTACATGTAGAATAAATTACTTTATTATTATCGTTATTATTATTGTTGTTATTATTGTGGGGCACTTTCTCCTTGGAATTACTGTTAAGGTCACGTATAATAAAAATATATCTTTAAATTACAAAATGAGTTTGATAAGGAATGCAGAAGCCAGAAGGTAATGGTTCCAGATAAGACTACATTTCAAATATATTTGTCATACCAGCAAATTGTGTGGATAGTTCACAACTGCAAGTGATGGTGAAGTATTTCATACTGCAAATTCATGGCCTTTTTGCTTGTTGAAATATAATTAATGACAATCCTATAGATCAGATATACATTGTTAAATTTCACAAAGAGGCTAATAGTTTCTTCATTTACGAAAATAGGTTGCTTTAAAATGCACAGCCTGATCCTTATTTTATATCCACAGTTTCTCAGGATCCATTCTCTTTCAAAGAACTTTAGGCATTTTTTCAATGAAAGACGCCAGGACTACATCAATTAAAGAGTAATTTAAATATATATGCACACAATAGAGAGACAAAAGGAGAGAAGAATCAGCTGTGAACAGAATGGAGTCTTTTCATCAATACAATACAATACATTATTTCTTACAGGATAAAATTCACCCTGAAAGCCCAAGTAATCATTGTGTGAGAAAAATGTGTGAATGGGATGAAAAGATAAAAATCAGACACTCCTCAAAGTAAGTTAGGGCAGGGGGTTGTAGCGGAACTTCCCTGTGATGGCTGTAGCAACTAATCCAACAGAGGAATTAGGGCATCATTCATACTATGGCATTTAGAGAGCTTGTTGCACTTTCCTAGGTTTTATTGCATGGTTTTTCAGGCAGGTCTGCTCAGACCACCTAGGCTGCTTTTCTTCCTGACTTAGGCTTGATACATCATAATGTATCCCCCCTGCGCTGGGCTCCCTACTACTTCTTTGTGTCATGATTACAAGACCATATTACACAGATTTTCCATTTCTGTAAATTACGTTTCTATCTTGTTATAAAACGAGAGGTTCAATTTAGACTGGATTTTGAGACTTCTGAAGCTATTCCCAAACAATTGGGACCCTTTAACAAAAGTTCATTCTGATTATATATATATATATATATATATATATATTGTCTATATACTTCATATGGGAAAATGGCACAGGCAAACATGCTAATTTACAAGCCAGATTTTGCCTTGGAGCTATGAAAAGAAGATAATTTTTTAATGTTTCATTTTGTCATGGCCTTTTTATATAGGTGGAGGTATCATAGTTATTCGGATGTACAGACTTCATGTTTTACCTAGCCATTAATTAATTAATATTAGTTTGCATTAATTAATGCAAAATGTGAATAAACATGGAATTTGGTCCATTAGGATGTCAGACCCATGACAACTGTAGAAAAGGAATGAAACCACCAAATTAAAGTTGTACATAATAGATGTTTGTAAAGATTCAATTTTCTGCCAAATATTGAAAGCTAGTCCACTCACCACTCCTTTTTTTCTCCTTCCTTTTCTTTATTCTTCCTTAAGTATGCATTTGTAAAGAAATCAATAGTACACAGCTGTAAAACATCAGCTAGACACTGCAGCTCAAAGTTTTCTTGTAAACTGTTGATCCTTACAGTGTTTGATGTGTTGTGAGAGGCTGAAATGTCAAATGATTGTCTCAAAGCTTGCTTCTGCGTGTGCTTTGAGTTTTGGGGTCGTGTCAGTAATGCGTGGAGCATTCATCCTTTGTAATTAGTGAAGGAATATAACCCAAGGAAGCAGGAGTGTATCAAAGGATGCACCCTCCCATTCCCTTGCAAAACTCCTTAGATAAGCCTCAAGGAGGTGGACTGAGTGAAACCAGATGTTTCTCACCAAGCACAAAGATGACTGATCACCGGCCATTGTATAACCCGATACTTTGTGGCTCTATTGTATTGTTAATTACTTTTCCCCCTCACCATTGAAACGATAAGAGGTGAGTGTTTCTGCCCCAGAAGCTGGATGATTGCTCAAGAATCATGAAGTCAGCAAAAACCTGTGTGAGTAGAGGAAAACTAAAGGTGGGCAGAAATGCTAATCAGCTGATAAGACGAATTTAAAAGAGAACCAAGCACTTTGCTCAGTATGCACCCACCACTGAAGAGTGGAAGACTGAGCAAAGTGCAATGCTGCTGGATCCATGGTGGTGACTATTCTTGTGATGCTATTCTGGATGCTTACTTGATTTCTGTCTTTTCCTTGTATTCTGTCCTATTGCTACCCCTCTTCACTTTTAATAATAAAAAACTGTTTTGAGCTATGATATTTGACACCCTTTGTGTCTTAATCTTACTCTTGGGATCATATTGAAACCTTCTCTGACATTGGATTGGGACATATGTATTTAACACTATGTAATCCTCACAATTACATTTAAAAGTAAAGTACAGTTGCTTTCTAATATTCTCAGAGAAGACTTTTGAGAAATATTTGGGTGTAGATTACCTGTGATCAAAACTAATAGAAAAGATGATAGATATTTAAGAAAGGTAAATGGCTGATGCTTTCTTTTGGTGACTAGGAAATTTTAATTTGGTTTTTGTTCAGATTACTTCTTTCTCCATATCTCCCAAGCCATGCATGCTAAAAGTAGGATTTTGACCCATGAGAGTTACATTATAAATTGTTATAGACAAAGATTGGCCAGTGAGTAACTCTATTTTCCATCTCTGCATGCCTACTTGATTTCCTGTTCTGGCACAAATGAGAACCATTACAAAGTCATATTAATGGTCTTTCCAGGAAAAACATATTGAATGAGAAAATAACTTACTCTTGAATAGGTTTTCAAGTTTTATTCTCAAAAGAATTTCAGTCATTTCTATGCCTGCTTATCTCCAAAATCATTCTGTAGTGGAAGGACATGAGTCTGTGGAAGGTACTTCCTGTAAAACCTACTGCATTTCAAAAGGCATCTGATATGAACTGATGTGAACAGTTGTACTGCTATTTGCTATTTATGTGCATCCATATTTATTTCACCTGTTAGCACTTTGAAGTTATAGCCTATGATTCCTTGTCCTTTAATGTAATGCATTCTGTCTTGCCAGGCATAAAATCTGGTATTTAGGTTTGTTGATTGGTTTGTTTCTTTGCTTGCTTGCTTGGTTTTTTTGTTGTGATGGAATTGGAAGGATGTATAGGAAATGCTGTTTTGACAAAATACACAAATTAACTTAATCTCAGTGTTCTACATTATGAAAATGATAATGGAGTTACATTTGATCTTGTGAGCTAAAGAGAACAGATGAAATTTGACCTTAATCATTCAGGACCGTATGTAATATTGAGAATAGTATTTCAGAGGTTTAGGAAAACTCTGAGAATTCAACACAGGAAACTTTCTTATCTGATATCCATCAATAAACTTTTTTCATTACCTTTGTACAACTATACAACATCCAAAAAGTATTTGACAGCCTAATTTAGAGGTATAAATGCTGCCATCATGTGACTAATTTTCTTCACCTACTGATTATGTCTGACATAGCATGCTTCAGAAAGTCACAGTGCATGCAAATAACATATAGGAATAACAGTACTCACAGTATTGAACTTACAGTGATTAATCATGGTGTAACTTACTGGTAATAAATTATCAGCAAATGCAGCAAAAGGACATTGCTGTTGTATTAGAGAGACTCTAAACTATCCAAATCAGCAAATAAGATTAATTACTGTTGTTTTTTTACACATAAAATACTTGCTTTCACTTGGACTACATAAAAATTCTTTGGCATTTGCTTGTATTTATTTTTATTGGTGTTCATTAGGACTTTATCCTTTAACGAAAGATCAACACCAGATGCATACTGAAATAAAGAAAAAAATGTTAACTATAGTGCTTGCAGTTTGTTTCACTAATTGTATATAATTGCAGAATATTTTTCAGTCCCTATGACTTTCTGCATGATTCAGGGAACAAACTCCAGGGATCATTGGAATAAAACAGGAGCAATACCACTGAGCATTCACACGATTTTATACAGCAGATCCACTGATCTGATACACAGAAAATAAAATTTCAGTATTTAATATGCAACTAAAAAATAGCAAGCAATAACATTTGAGAATGTATTAATTTACACTATGGCTGAATAATGTGTATGATACACATTATGTGTATCATATAGTTTCTTTTTAATATTATACTTATTACTCACGTGCCTTCCAACATATTCTGTAGTTTTTAGCAGACACTCAAAAGGCACAAGTAAAAGAAGAAATAACAGAACCAAAGAGTGACATGTGTGTCAAAGCATTATGTAGATAAATTTCTACCTGGGTATTAATTTAGTATCAGTAAAACTCAGTGCAATTTCTTTCTTTTCAAAATATCAATTGCTGCTGAACAGAAATCTGAAAAAGCTCAATGAATAATGAAAAGACTAATTAAGAATAAGGACATGAGTTAATTTGTACACACATTTTTGAATTGTCATTTATACCAACTATAATGTGAGGTTTTGGTGGTTTTTTTTTTAACCAGAGAATTATTTTTAAAAGAGAGGATGAGAGAATGTGCTCTCTTTTAAAGAAGTTCCATGGGTGTTTCTCTATGATGCAGGCAGGACACTTCTTGTTTTGCTATTTAAGGCCAAGAAGAAACTAGCAGTTTGGAAGCCAAAAAAACCCACTTTACAGCAATCATAATAAGCCTAGTGTCTAACAGGCCTTGATCTTCTCCCTGAATATTGCTTGACAGGTTAAAAATATTTTGCTGCTCCTGGGACAATAGTTCTAAATATTTTATGATTTTTAACTACACCTTACATTCAATCAAAAGTAATCACTGTTCCATGGTGTGATACATATATTACCATTTCAATGGTAAATGTAATCTTTGTTCCAAAATTGAGAACTTAAAGTACATTTAGATGTGACACAAAAGTTCCAGACAGTAAAATTATACAGAAGAATCTTCAGCACTGTAATTACAAACAAAAGTGTGTTTAACTCTTCTCAAATTCCCTAGCTGATTGTGTTGATTGTGTTACCATCTCTCTAAGAAGAAATTATACTTGATGGTGGCTGGAGTGGCAGATTGTACTGTTTTGTGACAGATTTGATGCTTACAGAAATATTTTTTTTCCTACAGTTCCAAAAATTCATCCCACACTGAAATCTAATTATTTCTATAGTTGTAACAATAGTTTCTTGCAACTATTCTTGTATTGTTACATAAATTCTTAGATACAATAACTGCATAAGGACTCTCAGAATTTTCTGGTGAACAAACATCTCCCGAGAATATTACTGTTGTCTAAAAAAGCATAACATTTGTTCCTGCCTTTTATTTTAAAGATTAATAAATAGACATGCCTTACTCAAAACATTTTTTTCAGATTTCTTCTCACAGATCTTTTATCCTTAAACCCCTAAATTTCAATCCATCAATTACAACTGAAAACACAGATTTTAAAGAGATGTCTTATTTCTGATGTGAAGAATTTCTAGGCCTTGGTCTTCTGATATGGACTATTCTGTATGTACTTTTCAAAAAAAACCAATTTGACAGTTTCACTTATTTCAATTATACTGTGAAATATGACATGGCAAATAATATGCTCTGAATTAATTTGTATGATTTGGGGAAGGATATGATTCCTGGAATTGAAAACAAATATAGTTTTCTATAGTCTTTAGAACATGTGAATACTTGCTCTGAATTTCTGGATATAAACTGTAGTTACCTGTAGTTCTATCAGATCCATAATTTTCCTTTTCACCGAAGATAAACACTAGTTGCTTCAGTAATGCACCTAAAATTCACCTCTGAGAGAAATCTGAGTAAACCATCCTTTCTGGCAGTAGCACAATGTGACCTTCTGTTGATAGACTGGTGGAATCGTGCTGTGCCCTCCCTGAGACAGAAACAGAAAAAATACAAGACCAAGGAGATCCTGTATTCTCCCCCCACTAAATAAAAGGCAGTAGCTTCAAGAAGAGGAGTCAATGGAGGCAAGTTTATGCTCAGGGTGGCAGGCAAACCCTCTCTTGCCTACCTCACCTTTCCAGGTGCCTCTGTATGACAGCTATGAGGCTTTGGATGTGGAAGGTCAGCCAGCTGATGGTGTGGATGATGGTCTGTCTACACCAGAGGTGTTGCCAAGGTCAGAAAGGCCTATCCCCTGTATCACAGAATCACCTTTTCCAAAGGTTGGAAAAGACCTTGAAGATCATCTAGTCCAACCATTAACCTAACGCTGACTGTTCTCAACTACACAATTACCATCTCCACGAGGATGAAAAAACAGGTTATAGTTCTAGGTCACTCCCTTCTGAGGGGAACAGAGGGTCCAATATGCAGGACAAACACTCCTCTTAGGGAAATCTGCTGCTTCCTTGGGGCAGTGGTTAAGGACATCCTTAGGAAACTTCCTAGCCTTGTATGGACCTCAGACTATTACCCATTTTTCTCTTCAGTGTGAGAAGTGCTAAAGCTGCTGCATGTAGTCCAAGGGCAATAAAAAGAAACATCAAGATCTTGGGATGGTGGCTAAGGGAATCCAGAGCACAAGTAATTTTTTCCTCTATCCTTTCAGTTGCAAGCAGCAATGTTGGAAGAAACAGATAGACCCAGTCTATTAACACATGGCTCTGTGGCTGGTGTCACCAGCAGAATTTTTGATTGTTTGATACTGGGATGGTTACACACCATCAGGCCTTCTGACATCAGATGGGATTCCTCTTTCTCAAATGAAGAAGAGGGTCTTCATTCATGAGCTAGTGGTATTGATTGACAGAACTTTAAACTAGACTTGAAGGAGGAAGGGGACAATATCAGGCTTGCATATGACGAGCTGTGGGACAACACACTAAGGTTAGAGGAATGGGGTGTTAGCAAGGAACCTAGGTCTGTTGCTCTGAAACTTGTTGGGTACGTTGGAGCACACTTGGAAGTCTTACCAAGATGAGTCAGGGGCTCCAGAGATATTAGGAGCCAACAGGGGAACACCACTGAAATGCCTCAAAGGATTTAAGGTCTGTTCTTCTAAAATGGTGTCACAGCTGATAGTCCAGCAAAAGTGCCTCTTCACCAATATATGTAGTATGGGCAACAAACAGAAGGAGTTGGAAGCCACTGTGCTTATAGAAAGCTATGACCTAGTTGCCATTACTGAAACATGGTGGGATGAATCCCATTACTAGAGTGAAGTTATTGATGGCTACAAGCTGTTCAGAAGGGACATGTGAGGAAGGAGGGATGGAAGAGTTGCCCTCTATGTCAAGAAATTGATAGATTGTGAAGAGCTGTCTCTGAAGAATATCCATGAGCAGGTAGAAAGCTTATGGGTAAGAATTAGTGACTGAGGCAACAAAAGGAACCTTGTGGTTAGTGTTTACTACAGGCCTCCTGGTTAAGGGGAGTCTATTGATGAAGTCGTCTTACTCCAGCTACAGGAGACATCGCATTTGTAGACTCTCATCCTGCTGAGAGACTTCAACCACACCAACATCTGGAAAAGTAACACAGTGAGTTGTAGGTAATTCAAGAGACTCCTAGAGTGCATGGAGGATAACTTCTTAAGGTAATAGACAGCCCTACCAGAGGGGATATGTTACTGGACATGTTGGTCACCAATGCAAGTGAACTAATCAGAGACATCAAGATTGGAGGCAGCACTGGGCTGCAGTGATCATGCACTGGTAGATTTTGCAGTGCTGAGGAATATGGGACAAGCAAAGGGTAAAGTCAGAATCCTGAATTTTAGGAAAGCAAAATTCCAGCTGTTCAAAGTTAGTCAATAGGACCCCTCAGGAAACTGCCCTCAGAGACAAGGGAGCAGAACAGAGCTGGCAGACCTTTAAAGACCCTTTCCACAGACTGCAAGAGCTCTTGATCCCCGTGTGTAAGAAATTAAGAAAGGAAGGCAAGAGACAGCATGGGTGGGTCAAGACCTGCTGGTCAAACTGAAGGGCAAGAAGAAAATGCACAGGCAGTGGAAGCAGGGACAGGTATCCTGGGAAGAGTATAGGGACACTGCCCAGTTGTGTAGGGTCAGGAAGACCAAGGTGCAGCTGGAGATGAATTTGGCAAGAGATGTTAGAATAAGAAGAAGGGCTTCTACAGGTATGTCAGCCAGAAAAAGAAGGTCAAAGAAAGTGTACCCCCGAAGAACAAGACTGACAAACTGGCAACAACAGACAAGGAGAAGGCTGAGGTACTCAACAAGTTTTTTGCCTCCTTCTTCAGAAACTAAAATGTTTAGAAAAGGAGACACAGTTAATTTGGCATGAAATACTTGTTTATTGGTATTTGGGTTATTTTTAATTATTTGGGGTCAAATTTGGCAGTTTTTCCAATATGCTGAAACTTATTTTAACAGTCTGCTCCACATCAAAATCCTGATACTAGATTCTCATCATTATTTCTGTACTGCCTCTGGAATTTTGCTGTAAATAATGACAGTCATTAAATTTTATTACTATTTTTAAGAAGTTATTGCTCATTAAAAAGTGTTTATTACAGTAACATGTAAAGAAAAAAGATACAGGTGTGTTAGAGTCCTTTGTTCTTCCAGTGATGGAAAAGGTACTGCCTTTGAAAACAGAGCAGAAGAAACTGTTTTAAGGCTGTGGGTTACTTGCTGTACTTACTTTTAAATTCTTTATTTCTCTTCTTTCCATGTCTTTGGGTCCCTGGGAAGGATTCAGAAGCAGCCAGAAAGTGGAATTTAGGAATATTTGCCTGGCAGGGATCTTCTAGATCATCTGAGTCCAATTCTTCTCAATCATAAGCCTCACAACACATTTCAGTTTTGACTTTTGTCTCTAACATCAAGTCCACATGCCCTCATGTACCATCCAGCACTCTGTGCTCTGTAATGAATTTAGATCCCTCAATTATATATGCACAAGATCAGAATTCTAATTTGCCATTAGCAAACAGCAGAAGAGACGAGGAGCATTCCTAGTATCCTAAATTCCTGCTTTAGCAGAAATTTTATAAGACAGCCAGGTCAATCACGGAAGCAGTTAATCTCCCATACTATGAAAGCACATGCAAAATATCCAATATCAATAAAATATAAGTCCCTGTCAGAAAGACAAGAGGAAAAATCCCTCTTTTAACTCCAAATCTGGAGATCAGTTCAACTGTGGGCACACCAATGCTGCTGCAATACACTAACAGGCTACCTGGCATATTTTAATATGATTTACGGATCAGCTCACTTCTTTCTGTGCACTATCTTTAGCAGAGGCTTATTGTCAGAATTTTCCTCCTATTGTCAGGACTGTCCTCCATGCTCTTCACTGCCTTTACATACATAAAATTCAGGTTGAGCATAAGTAGAAACCCGAAAGTATTTTTCCTTTCAAGAAACAAAAATTATAGAGGACTTTCAGGAAATCTGTATAGCAGCTGCATGTGTTTGGGGTACAGATTCTTTCTCGCTAACTAGTCCAGATTCATCTAATTACTTCCTCATGTGTGATGGTACCTCAGAAGGATTAGATATCTGAATGCAGAATTGTCTCATATCCTTCATATGACAGCTGATTTCCGAAAAAACCTGAACACTGCAGTGGCTCTAGCTTCTGACACTAAAGGTTCTTAGACCCCTAAAATTCCCCACCCCCAGTATATATTTTCTGGTGTTTAGGATGTAATTCACCCTGAGAACCATCAGAAGTCATAAAAAAGACATTTTTCTATCTGTCTTCTATTGACAGGGTCTGATCTGATAAAAGTGCTCTGAGAATATATCAACATAGGGTTTCTAAAATATAGCACCTTCTTTAAATATGTTATAATTCCTGTTTCAGAATATTTATGTAGAGTCTAAAAGATGTGAATTCAGTCTCTGCATCTGAGGCGGTTCAAAGAATTATGTCCAGTTTTTCAATATGTCCAACTGTAAAACCTAAGATAAATTAAAGAGTGAGAGTTACTCAAATTATATAGCTTAGTGTATTTCTTTAGGAGATGCAGGTTCAGTCTTTTCACAAAGCATACAGGATTCAAGTCTTGAAGAGGAAGAAAAAAATTAAGCAGTGCTCTGTTGGTTTTGGGTGTTATTCACTTTTTTAGTTGTTCCCTGTTAAGTTTATCACAATTTTAAGCACCCAATTTCTACAAACATGACCAGTCAGGATAAATGCCTAATCTGGATGTTGATTAGCCAGTTTGGCACACTGTGACATTAGGAAAGGACAATCATAAATGCAGGGGACTTTTGACATTAATTTTTGGGGAATAAACCAAAAGGTGGTTATGCACCAATGTTAGTGTCAAAGTATGATTTTTTTCCATTATGTTTTCTAAATCTCATAATCGTTAACATTTCTGGGGTTCCTTACTATAACTCTGCAAACCTTGATCAAAAGTACATTTTTAATTATTTATAATAAAAGGAATGTAGTGAAATAAATTCTAAAATAAAATGCAATCATACTGTGTTAGGTTGAACACAATAAACTGTCCCATTACAAAATTAAAGATGAAGAAAGAGAGGGAGTATGAGCAGAAACCAGAGTGACTATTCAAAAGCAAATAAAGATATACCTTCAGAGTAAAGTATAGCTGTGACTTTGAAACTTGACTGAATTCATTATAGCTATTTTGTTGTGGGGGGGAAACGTCTTCCCCCAAATGCAAGAGTCAGTTTAAAATATTATTACTGTCATTTAGAAAGGCATTAATGAGCTTTTCTTATCCTGGGTCAGTTTTATCAAGTATGGTATTGAACTCTTATCTTAATCTAGAGTTTAAGGGACTTTAACACATTTTAGTGGATATTCTCCTAAAATAAGCAGCACAGTCTTTTTCTCAATTGATGCAAATTATGCATAATTTATACTGTTGCCTTTTTCCTCCATATCAGCTTCTTAAGTTTTATGAATCACATCGTGCTTTTTTGTTTTCTCAGAAAACCTTAAATACCCAGGGCCCAGAGATTTCATATACAAGACCTCTGTCCCATTAGCTTTAGGTACTATAAATAGCTGTTAGATGTTCAAACATTCACACAAAAGAAGCAACACTGTTTTTTCAGATTAGTATCAGTAAATAGGTTTGTATTTTATACAGAATTTTACATTAATCTACTTGTCTCTTTGATTTTCTTATATTCACTACAAACTTCACTCTACTAATAGCAGGGAAAGGGGGAAGGGAGAGAAGCAGCAGAAAAGTATCTATTACTGCCTTGTATAATATCTCAAAGTTGCAGGCTGAATTAGTAGGGTTGGTTCAAAAACAGTGTTTAGAAACTGAATCTATGTCTGAGCTGCCTGACATGTCCTATTCTTACAGTATTTATGTAACACTTACAAGGTTACTACCATTGTATATTTGAAAAAATTCTATTTTGTACTGACAGCTTTCTCTTCAACAGATAACAGAAGATGGCGATGCGCCCTCCTAGCCATACAGTGTTGTATAATTACTTTCTGACTGGTCTCATCTTGCACAATCACTATGACCACAGTTATTCTGAGACCTGATTTGTTATTCCTTTCCTTTTATTTGTACCTAGACTTTGGCCCATTAAACAAGCCCAAATTCCTGTACCCTGTGCCATCTTCAGAGGTTATGAATGCTTCTTCTCTCTGCATGCCCATTCTGGATTCTACCAGAAATTTTCGCAGACATCATAATTATGGAGTTTACCCCACTCAGGATGAGGAGGGAATTGAATTGATGTTCTTACTTCTTGATCACCTGTATCTCATAAAGCTATTTTCTGTAAATGTCATGACTCTCCAAACATGTAGCTTTGGAAGGATTTTGTGGTGGGACCAGATCCTGTGGGTATGCACTGGCTTGTTTTTCCAGTAGGCTACTTTTGCAGGAAAAAGTTTTCATTCTGTATTTTTATGGTAGTGAGATAATGAGCTAAACAGATTAAGGCAGTTCTGGATCTTCACAGGAGAAGAGCTATGAAAATGAACAGAACTTTACATTCAAAGTCTGAAGTTCCTAATGTGTCTACGCAGCAGCTAAGAGGATTATGGGGGAGCCTGAATCGTTACTTCAGATTCAGGTTTCACATTTATCACTATAGACATATAGAATTCTTTTTGTTACCCGATTCTTTCATTGAAGGGCCTCCTGCAGAGAGAAATTTTGCTACTGTGCATGGCAATATAAGTCTTTATTTTTAAAGATTAAAGGTAACTTCTGGCTCTAAGTAATATTTTGTTACATTTCTGTATGGTAAGTTAGCTTCCAAAAAATTATTGGTCTCTGTTTTGGGGATTAAATATTAATTTTGAATATGCTGAATTCGAGGCTTAACTAATTTATCCACACATTTTTTTTAATACTCTAGAGTAAACAAGGTACCTTCATGGAGTGGCAGATAATACAATGCCTGTAGGAAACTTATATGCTTCTAGGGTTGGATCTGGGGACCAGAGAGTTTTCATATTGTCAAATTGTATTAAACATCTATATATGACCAAATGACACCAGTCCTAAGTGTTAAATAACATCTTAATACTCTTTCATCCTATGCAGAACAATTGTTTACAGTTCCTATTATTCCAAAGGGCTAATTTAGAATAAGTCTCTGTTTTAAGGAGGAATGTAGTTCATGATGAACAGTTGTTATTTTAGCTCCAATTTATAACATGAATAAACTATTCCCTGTATGATGTCTGATACATATATTTTTTTTCTTACAGTCCTAAATATTGTTACCTTGGGTGAATATGTGAAAACTGTTGAGACTTGAAAGTGTCATTTACTGTTTCTGGCTGATTAATTAGGTGAAATAAACTGACAGTGTTTTAAATAATTGCAGATATGCTTGTGCTGAGGAAAGTGTGATTAAAGATAAGATGGCACTTCCTTTCTCACTTCCTTTCTACCTAGAGATGTCTTAATTTCATTTTGAAATGTTTACGTCCACTTCTTCCATGACTACAGGGAGAAAAGTGTTCTCCACAAGGCTCTCCAGCAACCTCTGTCCAACTAGCTCAAACAATGGCACTGACACTAACATGAAGCACTACCTGTTGCAGAAAGTGTTTTAGGAAAAGTCCAACAATATAGGAGTTTCAGAAGCATGTTGTCAGGGACCAATGATTCAAGTTATTATTAGCCAGAGTTACTGTCTGTCATTCAACTGGTTTGTGCTGAATATAACAAAGAGGAAATTCAATGCTTTGGAGAGCTATGAAGCATATAAAGTTTTGTGTCATGAATATGTGCTTTTCCATTATTTGATCAGTTGAGGTCCTGTAGATATCTGTAGTGCGGAATAGGAAAAACTCTCAGACAGAAAGTTCCCCCTGTTTTTAGTGAACCTGCATGTGGAATTCAGCACCATGGAGTCTAAAGGAAAAAAGCAGAGATGTCTCTGTATAGTGTAAGCCTGAGTAAATACCACCTTTCCAAAATGATGACAAGTGCTTAACTGTAATTACATATATTTCTAATGCATTTTTTATCTACTGCAAACCCTGGTGCAAGGTTTTTATTTTTTTACTTATTGTAAATCTTGGGCTGAACTTTTCTGCTTTCTACAGTGTGATAACTTCAAACTTATCCTCAGTGCCTTGCTGATATCAGTTCTGACCCAACAGCATCCTGCTGAATTGCATGAGGCCCTGCAAAGTAGCTTTTATGTT
This sequence comes from Athene noctua, assembly GCF_965140245.1. Taxonomy (NCBI): domain Eukaryota; kingdom Metazoa; phylum Chordata; class Aves; order Strigiformes; family Strigidae; genus Athene; species Athene noctua. Next base: position 21,552,429 of record NC_134040.1, on the reverse strand, counting down.
TTAAGGTACAACTACCATAATCTCTTAAGCTATCTGATAAAATTTTAATCTCTCTGCCTTTCTCTTTTAGAAGTCTGCCCAGGAAAGATGCTTTGACAGCATCTTATTTTATTTATTTTTCCTGAATCCCTATCTCTGCCATGTTTAATCATTTATCTTCTTCCTCCAGGTTTCCTCCCCCTCCCCCTCACTGCAATCTTTTCTTTCCATTCCGTTTACTGTGGCTCAAGTCCATCTTTGCCTTATCCTAATTATCATGCAGTCTATATTCCATTATCTAAACACATTCTTTGTCTTTTAAAATGCTCCTGTACTTTATCATTAGATTCTTTCAATGTCATCACTACTTGTGCTTTTCTCGTCTTGATTATTTGATCATTGATGACAGAAAGGATGAGCTGCAGTTTATTAGATTTACTCTGTGGGCCATGTTGTTGCTAGGTGATATCCCCTAGCCACTGCTATAAATACTTAATAATCTTAAGATTAAATTTCCTTGTTACTTTTCATTTAAATAGTGTAAGGCACCTGAACTTGGATGATTTAAAGTACATTATAAAACTATTTGGATTAAGGGAAAATTCTGATTGGCTGCTTATTACTAAGGGATGGATTGATTTCTATGAAGTACATGGTTCTGCACTGTTGTTCAGTATTTCAAACTGCTAACCTCATCTTTTTCCAACAGTTTGACATATCTCTTTTTCAGTTTAGACCTGTTAGGAGCGAACAAGGCACATCTAAGCAAGCTATTTAGTAATCATGAAGTAGCAATCAAGAAGGATCGAAAGTATGGGACTGTGCTGCGTTATATGACTGTCCTACGTTAATCACACTCCTTACCTCATTTTGCTGCTTAATGTACCTCCAACTAAAATTAAGTTCATGATGTTAATTAACTAGTGCATGATCTTGCACATGTTCCTGTGTGAAATACAGTAGCATGAGTGTATATATAATTGTACTATGGTAGTTGCTATGAGACTGTCTACATAAAGTCATAGTCATTTTATTTTCTGGATTGTTTTGTAATTAGGAAGAGAGATATCTGTTTTAAATCAAGATTTTTACCAGAAACAAATCTGAATGGAAATATTGCATGTACTTAGATAAGCTAAATAAAAATTGAGTGAATAACGATTTTTCTATGATTTCTATATTCGGAGACGTTGACTAAACTTCAATCAATTAATAGTGAAAGCTATATACATTTTACAATGTCTATTACTCTTAGCTCATTTCATCCTCTGTAATTAACAATTTTATCTGTTGATTCCTTGTGATTGATTTCATGAATAAAACCTAACACTACAGTAACATTTCATGGTCTTTATCCTTTATGTTAGCTGTTATGCTATATTAATTTTTTACAGGGTACTTGTTCAGCATATTCCTTATCATTTCTGTCATCATCAGGAATTCCTTGGCTGTTTCTTCCCTGAACCTTTTTGTCACTCACTTTGTCACTTTTTTCCTGCCACTTACCTGCTCTTCAGGGAAGATCACATAGAAAGGGGAGTATAAATATGTAATACGATGTAAATAATGCTTTCTACTATTAGAAAAATGAATCTTTTAAAGACAAAAAGAGATTAGGAGACCAAAATTTGCAGAAACTTGTCTTATACATTTTCCAGCATATCTTCCACTAACAAAGGTTGCAGTAGTGCCTATACCTGCCAGAGCTACCTAATATAATTGATCAAGTCTTTCATTAGCTATCTCAAGTATTTGTAACTGAAGGGTTATTTGTGGAATAACTGTTTCCAAAGCAGTCAGTCATAGTCTGGGACCATTAGCTCAAATCCATCATGAAAAAAGTTTCATCTATTTTCATTTTAATTGGGGCAGCTTAACTAGTACTACCTTTTTTGTCTTGCAGAAATGTCATGGCCAAGAAGATGAGACTCAGCTGCACTCAGAAACCTCAAACTCAAAATTAGATTCTAAAATAAGCTTTGAAATATTTGAATCCAAGGCATGCAAACTGTCAGTGTAGGTTTTGCAAAGTAGTTAGTCTGAAAAGACTAATACTTCTTTTCTGATTTTTTATGACCTTCTTAAATGAAATCTCTCAAAAGTTTCACTGCTGCTATCAAAATATGATTTGTCTGTAGCTGAATTCATTCTCTAATTTAGAATATAGCTTGTATTATTTCTAATATATCTGAAAGGAGTTTGTATCCAATCCACTTTGATTCCAGTTATGCAATTAGTTGGTTGGAAGAAATGAATGCAAAGGTACAAATGGCTCCATGATGATATCACAGACATTTCTGTTTCTTTACTCTGATATTTAAATCTAATTGCAAAAGACATGGGTCTGGGAATAACGTTTTATTTCAAATATACTGATCCCAGTACATAAAAATGAAGAAGCTTAGCTACATCATCCATCTTGAAATTTTTCAGTTTCCTTCTATTTCATATTTTTATTTTCATTAAATTCTAGATAACATGTTCAAAATATTAATGCATATCCAGACACTGTTCTCAGAATAAATTTTTAGAAAAATGAAAATAGTCATAGATATATTTTTATCACAACACTACAATTGTTACGGGCAAGTATTCAAGGTCATCTACATCACTGAAAATAACTTCAAGGATGTTTTTCTTCTAAAGAAGAGTATGTAATTAGATTGTTTCCAGGAAGGGTTTTTTGTGTGTTGTTGCAAGAATGCTGGGTCAACTCTCTCTAGGCTCTATTATGTGGAAATAAAAAAATCTGTATTTTAACTTTTCAGTCATTTTAGTTCCACTTTTTCCTCCAGTATATTGTCTCTTTCTGAAACATTCTACATTTTCTTTTCTTTTTCTTACTTGACATTTTTTTATTCCTTTTCATTGTTTCTCCTCATCTTCTCTTTCACTCATAGGAATTCAAATCAGTATATTTTGATACACAGGTTCAGTACATGGCTACCAAACCATTTGTACACAAAAAATGAAATAACATACTCTGTTACCTCAGAAATACTTTGACAAATTCTTATTCTTCCTAAAGCCCATATATGTATTGAATAAAGTGTCTCAAAATCATTACATTCGTTTAACATAGATGGATTATATATTTCCAAAGTATTTACATAAATAATATAAAATATTATTACATTCTCTTATATTATTAATTAATTTTTTTAAAAATTTTATTTAAAAATCAAGCCTTTAATTTTTATGTAAATAGCTTTTTCATAATAAGCTGCTTTTTTTTTTTTTTTTTTTTCACAGACTCATCTAGGTTGGAAATGACCATGAGGATCATCTAGTCCAACCATTAACCTAGCACTGACCCTTCCCAACTACACCATATCCCTCAGCGCTATGTCAACCCGACTCTTAAACACCTCCAGGGATGGGGACTCCACCACCTCCCTGGGCAGCCCATTCCAACACCTAACAACCCGTTCTGTAAAGAAATGCTTCCTAATATCCAGTCTAAACCTTCCCTGGTGCAATTTGAGGCCATTCCCTCTTGTCCTATTGCTTATTACTTGGTTAAAGAGACTCATCCCCAGCTCTCTGCACCCTCCTTTCGGGTAGCTGTAGAGGGCGATGAGGTCTCCCCTCAGCCTCCTCTTCTCCAGACTAAACACCCCCAGTTCCCTCAGCCGCTCCTCGTACGACCTGTGCGACCTGTGCTCCAGAGCCTGCACCAGCTTCATTGCCCTTCTCTGGACACGCTCGAGTCATTCAATGTCCTTTTTGTAGTGAGGGGCCCAAAACTGAACACAGGAATCGAGGGGCGGCCTCACCAGTGCCGAGTACAGGGGTCAGATCCCTTCCCTGTCCCTGCTGGCCACGCTATTGCTGACACAAGCCAGGATGCCATTGGCCTCCTTGGCCACCTGGGCACACTGCTGGCTCCTGTTCAGCCGGCTGTCAGTCAACACCCCCAGGTCCCTCTCTGACTGGCAGCTCTCCAGCCACTCCTCCCCAAGCCTGTAGCGCTGCTGGGGTTTGTTGTGGCCCAAGGGCAGCCCCCGGCATTTGGCCTCATTGAAACTCCTCCAGTTGGCCTCAGCCCATGGCTCCAGCCTGTCCAGGTCTCTCTGCAGAGCCTCCCTACCCTCGAGCAGATCAACACTCCCACCCAACTGGGTGTCCTCTGCAAACTGACTGAGGGTGCACTCGATCCACTCGTCTAGATCATCAGTAAAGATGTTAAACAGGAGTGGCCCCAAAACCGAGCCCTGGGGGACACCACTCGTGACAGGCCACCAACTGGATTTAACTCCGTTCACCACAAGTCTCTGAGCCCAAACATCCAGACAGTTTTTTACCCAGCAAAGCCTGTGCCCATCCAAGCCTAGAGCAGCCAGTTTTGTCAGTAGAATGCTGTGGGAAATGGTGTCAAAGGCCTTGCTAAAGTCAAGGTAAACAACATCCACAGCCTTTCCCTCATCCAATAAGCAGGTCGCCCTGCCGTAGAAGGAGATCAGGTTTGTCAGGCAGGACCTGCCTTTCATAAACCCATGCTGGCTGGGCCTGAGCATCTGTTTGTCCCTCACGTGTTGCATGATGGTGTTTAGGATGAGCTGCTCCATCACCTTCCCGAGCACCAAAGTCAAGCTGACAGGCCTGTAATTTCCCGGATCATCCTTCCAACTTTTCTTATAGATGGGTGTCACATTGACCAATTTCCGATCAGTCGGGAACTCCCTGGTCAGCCAGGACTGCCAGTAAATGATGGAAAGTGGTCTGGCGAGCACCCCAGCCAGCTCCTTCAGCACCCTCAGGTGTATCCCATCCGGTCCCATAGACTGGTGTGTGTCTGTGTGATGCAGCAGGTCACTGACTCTCTCCTCCTGGATTGTGGGGCTGTCGTTCTCCCAGTCTCTGTCTTCTGGCTGGGGAGGCTGGATTCCCTCAGTACAACTCATCTTGCTGTTAAAGACTGAAGAACTCATTAAGCACCTCAGCCTTTTCCTTGTCACTTGTTACCATGTTTCCTCCTGCATCTAGCAGGGGATGGAGGCTCTCTCTGGTCTTTCTTGTGCTGCTCACAAAGTTATAGAAATATTTCTTGTTGTCCTTGATTTCTGAAGCCAGATTAATTTCCATCCGGGCTTTAGACCTCCTGATTTGCGCCCTGCATAGCCTCACAACTTCTTTGTAATCACTGTGAGTGGCTAGCCCCTTCCTCCAAAAGCTGCAAACTCTCCTTTTCTCCCTGAGTTGCAGCCAAAGCTCCCTGTTCAGCCAGGGTGGTCTTCTCTGGCACCGGTTTCTCTTACAGCACCTGGGGACCGCCTGCTCCTGAGCCATTAACACTTCCTTCTTAAAGAGTGCCCAGCCTTCCTGGACCCCTATACCCTTCAGGATCATCTCCCAAAGGATTCTGTCAAGCAGGTTCCCAAACAAGACAAAGTCAGCTCTTTGGAAGTCCAGGATGTCAGTTCTGCTTAGCCCTCTCCTGGCCTCTGTAAGACTAGAGAACTCTTATTATTTCATGATCACTGTGCCCTAATCGTCCTCCAGCTGTCACATCATCCACCAGTCCTTCTCTGTTCACAAAGAGGAGGTCCAGCAGGGCACGTTCTCTGGTCGATTCACTCACCAGCTGTGTCAGGAACTTATCTCCCACACATTCCAGGAATCTCCGGGACTGGTCCCATTCTGCTGTGCTGTATTTCCAGCAGATGTTTGGGAAGTTAAATTCTCCCACAAGAACAAGGGCAAGTGATCGTGAGATTTCACCTAAATGCCTATAGAATATTTCATCCACCTCTCTGTCCTGGTTGGGTGGCCTATAGTAGACTCCTACTACAACATCTGCCCTGTTGGCCTTCCCCCTGATTATAACACAAAGACACTCCACCCTGTCTTCACTATACTTGTACTCAAAGCAATCATAACAGTCTGTTTGCAGAAAATATATTTTTTAAAAAAAATTTACATTTGACTCTGACTTTTGGGTCAAAGTAAAAATAAATTTTTAAAAAATATATCATCTTCATACTGTTTCTGTGGACTGTTAATTGCTCCTGATCTTACTTTTAGATATTTGTTATTGTTTTCAATGAGAAAGAGTTCAAACACATTTTACTTAGGTCTGTCCTCTCATTTAGGCTAAATCCTTGTTTCATAACCCTGTCAGTAAAAAAGAACCATAAAATAAACACATATTAAGGCCAATTATGTTGGTACAGGAAAATAAATTAGCCTTTTAGTCTAAATGATAAGTGGGCCTCATGTCTGTTTTTTCACCCAGACCCTTCACTTCAAAGATAACTATTTTTTCCCTACTTCTTTGTCTTCTGTTCTTGCCTAATCCACTTAAGGACTTTTGAAATATTACTGAAACATCCAGTTTACTCAGTACATAATTAAAAATATTGTATAAATAGTAATCTTTCCTACTAGTATATGACCGGAGAAAAGAGGAATAAATATTGCCAATATTTAAGGGGTTGTATTGAAGACTGGATGAAATCAACAGGAAGCCACAAAGACAGAATCAAATCTGGCCAATTTTAATTGACTACAGAGGGACAAGAAGGTACCACATTTAAACCAGAAACGACCTGTATATTAGTATTTTCACAATAATTCACTGTTCACAACATACAATAATAATAAACATAAGAAAGACAATAGAGCGAGGAAAAAAGGTTGTTAAAAAAGGATAAAATTGATCAGTTAAGTGGAGTTAATGGACAATTTTCTCTAAGGTGAGTTGGTCTTGAGTTCTCTGAGATGATTTGGCCCTGAGTTAAGAGACACAAAATGCTGAAGAAAATGTTCAAAAGCATAAATGGTCTTCAGGGACCAAGCTGCAAATGAATTAGGCAGACATCCCACCAAATGGGTTAAGTAAGATGTATAGCTTTGTTTAAGTAATTTCTGAATGCTTAATCCTCGCTAAAAATGCTAATGTAGAAACATACAATTACAGAAAAAAAAACCTGAGACGTACACTTGAGAAAGACATTAAAATGGAAATAAGTGTGTAAATTAATGAAATTCGGACCTTAGTATAGCTTAGCAATACAGTGAAGTGGGAGAAGAATGCAAAATGAAGAATGTGGGGAAAAAAAATAGGATAAGAACAAAATGTGTCCATACTTTTATTTTGGTTTATTGAAGAGAAGGCTGAGAATTCATTTCTTTGTGGTGCATAAGAATTTCCATGTGGGAAAAATAATAACTGCTAAGGGACTCTTAACGTAAGAGATGAATACACCAAATATAAAAGCCAGAAACATTCAAATAAGAAACTTGGCAGAATTCTTTAACACTGACAGTATTTTACTCTGGAAAAATTTACTAAGGTACTGAATTTTCTGTCACTTGAAGTTTCCACATATTTGTGCATCATGTAATCTGAAGTTCAACACGATTTATTAGTCTCATTACAGTGTATCTGAGTAATATTCAAGGAACTGTCTTAATTTAAAGGTCAGACAAGATGATATAGTTATCATAAATACATATATATACAGCCAGGAAAGAGCATCAAAAAATTGCCACAGCATAGTAAAGAAAGTAATTAGATAGATACCAACCCCCCAAATAAGGTAAAAAAAAAAAAAAAAAAAAGTCAACACAAAAATAAATAAAGCAGATGGGATAAAGCACAACAAAAAATATATCCATTTGCATAATGCTTGATATTTTCTGCCAGGGATTAGAATCCCCCTGTACTGGGTGTAGCAAAAAGAAATAACAAAAGGATAGAGACTGTCCCAGATGGTTCATAGTCTAAATAATTGACAAAACACAACCATTGAATAAACAGGGTCTGCAGGGGAAGATAAGGTTACTGTCCAGGCAGGCATGTGTGAATAAATTAGATCTGACAGTGGCTCAACCATCATATGTGGTCATTGACCTAATCAATGGTAGCAAAACAATTATTTATAGGAATATTTTGTTACATATTTTCCCTTACATTTAAGACAGCCAGTTTAATTAATTATATTTGTCTATATCCCATGTCACTCAAAATAAAATTTCCTGATCATGTCTATTTATCACTTTCAGGCTTACTAATGTAAATTAAAATTCACAAATCAAAGGATGACCTTGATTTCTACCAGCAGATTTTCACTTGTCATCGCTTTAATGTGTAAGGTAAAGAAATGTACTGATCACCAACACTTCCTAGATTTGATCACCACGGGTTAGTGTTAGAGACACTTAACTCCGATGGACCGATTCAATAACTAACTTATGCATTTGTTATTTATAGTATCATTACAGATATGATCGTGTCGTCTTCAATGTCATCTCTTCATTATGTCAAAATATTTCACCTCAAATATGCAATATCATTAATAACATTGGGACCTGCTCATGGTGAGATCAAATTTTTAACAAGGGACATGACAGAAAAGAGACAAAACTTCTGACCAACATTTTCATTAAATATCTCTAAAGGCAACAGCTAATCTGAATAAATTTATAGTAACTAAACAGAGTAAAAGATAAGAAGCAATAAAACTGTAAAAATAAGTATAATATTAACTAATGATTTGAGAATTAATGTTTTTGTCTCTATAGTAATTATACCATAAACTGACAAGCCTTCTGGAATTTTGCTTCAGGTTTTACTTAGCAAAGAATAAAGTTAGTGCCCCATAAACAGGTAGTAAGCATTCTTAGCTTATTTCCAAGCAAATTATATGCCTAAGGAAAAATTTCAGATGGAAAATAAAAATATAATCATTTCAGGATTTATCTACTTCATACCCACTGAATACCCACTGAATAGATTACTATTTTGATCAAAATTTTTACTAATGAGCAACAATAAAGCTCTGTTTAGAATCCTTGCAATTCATGGTGTGACATCAGTGTAAGTCTGAAGATTGTATTTGTTCATTTGAGTAGAAATTGTGTACAGCTGTAGACAACAGACATTCTCTTTCTTTTCCCTATTTTCCTCATATTTATGGCAATATATCAGGATGTATCTACAGGCTATATACAAACCCAGTGAAGCAATTCACAACACCTTAGAATTATCATTAGTGAAACCATACATAGCGCCATAGTCTTTGATAGCTCTGAAGGATGTGGTGGTGATTTGAATACACTTTCTTTTTTTTTTTTTTAAATACCAATAATCTAAACATGTTACAGTTATTTCAGATACTACATGTATTGGTGTATTATTTCTGAATAATGGTCAGTACTTAGTTTTTAATACATAACATTTCAAGGCACCATAAAAAAACTATTCAAAGACAAGATTAAAATATATTCCTTTAAAGGACATTTACTAATATAACAAGAAAAGAAAAAAACATGTACTAATTATTCGCAGGTGAACTGTATATGCTAATTGAAAAATACTGCACATTACTGAGTGATTCAACGCTATAGTAAAAATTTCATGTTATATGATTTAAATATTTATCACTTTTTTTAGAGACAGAGGCATGGGTGTTCATATTTTCAGATTAGATTAACATGTTCTGTTTCATCATAGTGTATTTATAGAAAATAATCACAGTTCTATTAATTTTTTTTTCCTCTATATATAAGATCCCCAAGGCCAAGGAGGTGTATTTTCCAATCAGGGTTAAATACACACCCAGAAATTTTGTATAACCCTTGTAACATACCGAGATCATGAGAAGCAGAGCCATCAATATCTTTGTAAAGAATGGGAGGATCCAGAGGTAGACAGTTCAGAATGTGGGACCGGGGATCCCATGCGTGAAATGGGTCTATCTCTGGATTTGGAACAGGCTTTCCCATACTCCATGGTTGTTTTAACTTTTCTTCTTCTGGGTTCTAAACTGTCTCTTCTAGATCTGCTAGGGCCTCTAGCCACGCCAGATGCTCCTGAGCACTCTGGTGCCACTCTAATTGGTCTAGTGATTGCTTCAATGGTTGGGGCATATTTTCCTCTATATTTTTCAGGTGTAGATAACCAAGTTTGCAACCGAGCTATATATTCTGCCAAGGAGGTGTTCAGATTCGTATTTCTTCTCTACATAAGAAAAACACTGATAATAACATGAAGTAGAGAAGTAATCTATGTCCTTTTGTATGAATTCTTGACTGAATCTTTGTAAGAAGTGACATTTCTAGAACTGACAGACAGGATAGGTGTTATTGGGAAACTTTGAATTCTAAGGTAATATTTCTTATTTTAATGATCAGAACTCCTGAAAATCTGGGGAGTTGATTTTTTATCCACTGAAATTACATTATAAGAAAATCTATGTTATATCATTTCATTAGAAACCCAGAGAAGCATGTGTATGGTGAAACAAGCTCTTTCCTAATCCTTATAGTTCATGTGGAAAGAGCATTCAGCCAGCTTTTGGTTCACTTTTCCCCTTCTCTTTGCAAGGAGGAATAGTCAGCATGAAATAGGAGATTTACTTTTCATTAACACATGTATTTTCACATCCACTTTGAGATTAGCCAAAATATCAAAAGCACAAGAAAGCATTGAAAAACTGCTTAGGAAATAGTCATAAACATTTGCAAGCCCGTATTCCCTCCCACCTTCCTTCTCTGAAAACCTCTTTGGAAATGTACATTCTAGGTCACCTCCTCAACATGCAAAAGTACTGTGAATTCTAATAATGATCCACAGAAAATAAAGACTGTTACAGAAATTACTGCAGAACAATAGATTTAAATATGACCTTGTTAAAAATATATATTTCTTTCATGGATTGAAAGTATTTTATGTGCTGCTGACTATATATTTAATATAATAAAAATTTCTTTCCCCATCTTTTTCATGTAATGGTGTCATTAACATCCATAGGACAACATAAATGGGTAAGGTAAGCTATATTTGTCCCCAATTTATTTTCTTCTCTGACTTATTTTAATGCAAACATCTTCGAAGACTTTGTATAACCACTTCAAAAATTTAAACAGAACGTCAAGAGAGGTTGTGTAATTTTCAGTTCACTGAACCAGAGAATAGTCTCTCAAAACTGTTTCAGTGTTGCCATTACTTCCACTTACAAAAGAAACAGTGATGACTCAAAGTCGGAAAGAAGAATAAATAAGCAAATACCTACATAAATGAAAGCTTTCAGAAAGTGACAATTCAACATTTTTCTGTGTTCTAGAAAGTTTTACCTATGGTAGATAACTGGAACTTTAATTTCAGTATTTGAAATACACTGCATGTCTTTCAATACATTTCATCACTTTGATACAATAATAATCAGACAATCTGATTTCAGTCCTAAACTTTTCTATTAAAAAACTAATCAGAATAAACACTTTGCTGAACACCGTAAATTTAAATCAGGCCTAAACTGTGGTTTCCAAGCCTACATAACTTAATTATGTATCTAAGGAATCTGTAGGTTTGTTGACTACTTGTGTGTATACATTTAAATAGGAACACAGATATTTTTTCCTTAGAGAATAAGGTCTTTTGAAATCTGTGTTTTACAGGCCTGAAGGCTGCACACATTCTGAAGGATGGTTTCATGACAATTACATTAAAGAAGAGCTTACATTTCAGGAAAATTGTACTTTGGCCACTAATTACTGACAGTCTGCAGTTATATTTGACTAAAGTTTGAAGCACCTTATTTTCCATAAATGAGAAATCCTCTGCAATACTTTTTGTGGGGGAAAAAAACCCAAACCAAACCAAAACAAAAACCAACACAACAACACACCAAAAAAACACCAAAAAACCCCCAAACCGACAGTTTTAAATTATATATCCTATGACAGTTTTAAAATATTCTGCTTTTTATATTTGTTATGCACATTGGGAATGAGCATACTAATTTCACACATTAATTCAAAGTAACGAGTGAGGATTCGATGCCATATGAACCTGCATATACACATATGTGTGTGTTTGTATATACTTGCATAACAAATGCTGCCCATAAATTATCTGGAAATTTGTGGAGTGCTTTAAAGGCATTAGGGTAATTCATTTTAGAAAACTCAGTGAAAATTCATTACAGTAATGAATACAGCAAAGAATTAATTTAAGAACACGTGACAGTTGTCATATTATCTTTAAGGAAGATTTTCCTAGAAGTTTGTTTCCTTTTGTTAGAAACTATTATTAATAATCACAGTATCTCTGAAATGCTTAACATTTTTATGTCACATAGAATTTTATTCCTACATAAATCTTAGATCCATGATAATAGTTATTAGATAACCAAAGTAAAATCCCCGAGGTATTAAAAGATACATAAAATGAGGGAAATTGTCAATTTGATAAACTTGACCTAGTCCTGCAGGGAACCACCAAGACAGATGGAGGCTGAACCACTTGGCCCATGAGAAGAGGTTGAGGGAGCCAGGTTTGTTCAGCCTGGAGAAGAGACAGCTTGGGGGGTACTTAAGAGCAGCCTCCCAGCACCTATGGCAAGGTGAGTGGGAAGATAAAGACAGGATTTTAACGGTGGTGCATGGCAGGAAGACAAGAGGCAACAGGAGTAAAAATAAGAGTGGTTCAGGCAGTGTTGAAAGTGTGGGAAAAACAAACTAGCAAAAAATCTTCAAAACACAGATTTCCTTAACACATGGTGCCCAGAACAAACACAGGACAGGATGGAGATCCAGTGATTTGCGTTGCTGTGGCACCAAGGAGGAATGCTAAATTGGGTGGAGGCTGCGCGGTCCCGTTCTTCCACTTTTCTCAAGGAACATTTGACATGACTATGCAGATTTATCTCCTGCTCCTCCCCTTCTCTCAAGGACTGTTTTGCAGTACTCTGTGGACTTTATCTCTTATTCTTCCACTTTTCCCACAAAAACAGAGCACATCTTGCACCAAGGAATGTTCCGTATCATTACTCAGGAAACAATGGCTTGACCACAGTCCCACCCACTCACACATACACACTTAGATAAATACTACCCTGAGTTTGTATCTAACTCAGAGGGACGATAATCTGATACCAAATCGGAGAGACAGATTGACAGGTTTGTGCTCCCCCCCCCCCCCCCCCCCCCCCGAGGGATGCCTTTTGGTAAGATTTGGGCCTCTGGCTATGCCAAGTGATTAACCTAGAACTAAGTGTGTGTGACTGCAATTGGGGTTTTGTGTGTAGTTCTAAATATATAGCCAACCTGCAGTTTGTGCATTTATTGTAGGCAGTCTGAAAGAATCTGTAGATGTTACATAAGGATAAGATGTAGTATTTGTGAACCTGACTGCTTCTTTTGAATGCAACTGGACCTACAGCATACGGGCTGTTCGTGTATCTGGTGTCAGGCCTATAGGTATGGCCATAATTGGCATAGCTATTAAGGGATAAATCCAGCTGCCCCTAGCCCATCTAATCTCTGAGGACCAGCTAGAATACAAGGGGATTAATCTCTTACCAAATTAATTCATTACCTTAAATGCAACAGGCAGGATAGAAGAAAGATGTGCTGTGAAGATATTTAATATTGGAACTGATTTCCAACCAGTGCTGGCTTCTATTTTTTGAGGTTTTGAAGGCATGGATAAAGATGTGTGAAACCTGGGCTGAACTCATTTGATGCTGCTTTGAGCAGAGGATTGAATTAGAGACCTCTCAAGGTCATGTATATTAAAACTTTCTGCTCCATAACTGGAGGCACCTACCACTGCAACTCAAAATCCAGGTTTTTTTAATCAAACTCACATAGAGTAAGTAAGTGGTAAAGTGGTAGATCATTCTTTTCTCTTTTAGCAGTTCTTACAAGCAAATGTAATGTCTTCTCATCTTCTCATTGTATGTAGGTATTTTAGATCACCTTTTTCCTAGTATATTAACTATTAGATTACCAAGCTTTACAGAATCACAGAATCATCTAGGTTGGAAAGGACCCTGGAGATCATCTAGTCCAACCGTTCGCCTAGCACAGTTCCCACCTACAGCACATCCTTAAGCTCTAAATCGACCCTACTCTTGAACACCTCCAGGGATGGGGACTCCACCACCTCCCTGGGCAGCCCATTCCAACACCTAACAACCCCTTCTGTAAAGAAATGCTTCCTAATATCTAGTCTGAACTTTCCCTGGCACAACTTGAGGCCATTCCCTCTTGTTCTGTCGCTTTCTACTAGGCTAAAGAGGCTCAAACCCAGCCCTCTGTAACATCCTTTCAGGTAGCTGTAGAGGGCCATGAGGTCTCCCCTCAGCCTCCTCTTCTCCAGACTAAACAATCCCAGTTCCCTCAGCCACTCCTCGTACGACCTGCGCTCCGCAGCCTTCACCAGCTTTGTAGCCCTTCTCTGGACACGCTCGAGTCAATGTCCTTTTTGTAGTGAGGGGCCCAAAACTGAACACAGGAATCGAGGGGCGGCCTCACCAATGCCGAGTACAGGGGTCAGATCCCTTCCCTGTCCCTGCTGGCCACGCTATTGCTGACACAAGCCAGGATGCCATTGGCCTTCTTGGCCACCTGGGCACACTGCTGGCTCCTGTTCAGCCGGCTGTCAATCAGCAGCCCCAGGTCCCTCTCTGACTGGCAGCTCTCCAGCCACTCCTCCCCAAGCCTGTAGCGCTGCTGGGGGTTGTTGTGGCCCAAGGGCAGCCCCCGGCATTTGGCCTCATTGAAACTCCTCCAGTTGGCCTCAGCCCATGGCTCCAGCCTGTCCAGGTCTCTCTGCAGAGCCTCCCTACCCTCGAGCAGATCAACACTCCCACCCAACTGGGTGTCCTCTGAAAACTGACTGAGGGTGCACTCGATCCACTCGTCTAGATCATCAATAAAGATGTGAAACAGGAGTGGCCCCAACACCGAGCCCTGGGGGACACCACTCGTGACAGGCCACCAACCGCATTTAACTCCGTTCACCACAACTCTTTGGGCCCAAACATCCAGACAGTTTTTTACCCAGCAAAGCCTGTGCCCATCCAAGCCTAGAACAGCCAGTTTCACCAGGAGAATGCTGTGGGAAATGGTGTCAAAAACCTTGCTAAAGTCAAGGTAAACAATATCCACAGCCTTTCCCTCATCCAATAATCAGGTCGCCCTGTCATAGAAAGAGATCAGGTTTGTCCAGCAGGACCTGCCTTTCGTAAACCCATGCTGACTGGGCCTGATCATCTGGTTGTCCCGCATGTGTTGTGTGATGCTACTCAGGATGAGCTGCTCCATCAGCTTCCTGGGCACTGAAGTCAAGCTGACAGGCGTGTAATTTCCTGGATCATCCTTCCGACCCTTCTTATAGATGGGCGTCACATTGGCCAATTTCCAATCAGTTGGGACCTCCCCGGTCAGCCAGGACTGGTCGTAAATGATAGAAAGTGGACTTTAATGTAATTTTATTATGTCATACTAATATTTTTTGTATTTTTTAACCCCTTTCTATTATTTTTCCCATTGCTATACAAAAGATGTTTATATGAAGTTTCTCTTAATATAAGGAGTTGAGGTAAGATGTTTTCAACATAGATTACCAGTGAAGGTACATTATTGTCTCTTCTGGGAGCTCTGCCATGCAAACATATTCATACTGAAGAAGGGACTAAATAGTGACACGGAAAATTTTGCTACTGAATCAAAACAGAGATTAAAAACCAAAAAAAAAAAAAACAAACCCAACACACAAAAAAAAAAACCAAACAAACAAAAAAACCCCAACATTGTCTGCAAATAATAGCACAAAGTTGTTGTATAACAATGGTTATTCAGTAAGGCAGCAAGTGAATAATTTCAGTAGATTGAAAACAGTGTGCATAGTCAAAAAGATAACTGCTATACCCACCCTGTGAGGTAAATGATCTGATTCTACTCAACAAATACATCTTACATTATTATGAGCTGCTATATAAAAATATCAGATTCATCAGATTCAGCAATGCAGAGGAAGAATGTAAAGTATTATTAGCAAAAGGATTTAGAAATCCCACAATATTTAATTACACTGTTGTATAAACCCATGGTACATCCACATCTTGAGTGCCTCATGCTGTTCTAATCATCCTATCTCAGAAAAGTGCAGCCTGCAAAATTACAAAGGAAAATGACAAGGGTGATCAAAGACATGGAAGAGGAAAGCTTAATAAACTGGGACTCTACCCTGCAAAACAGATAGCAGGGGATAAATGTGGTAGAGCTGCACAGCATTGTGAAGAGTATGAAGAAATTGATTAGGGAACAATTATTCACTCTCTTTTGGAGTCCAGGAAATAAGAGCAACCAATGAAATTATCAGGCAAAAGGAAGATCATTTCCACACAGAGTAAAATTAAATTGTGAATCTCATTACTGTCAAATGCTGTGGAGACCAAAAGTGTAAGTAGGTTCAATATGTAAGTAGGTTCAATATGTGATTATGTGATTAATTTAGTGAAAAGTCTATCAAGCTCTATCAAACACAAGGAAGCAGATACAACCTCTCAGTTAGGAAAAACTGACTGAAAGACATTACTCTGTTTTTATTTTTGTTCTCAAACACTTTCTTATTGCTGCTGTGTTCCATATTGCCTTAAATATCCCTTCAGTGCCTTCATTTTGTTTAGCTGTGTTTCTTTTCAAATATTACACTCACTCCAGCACTGGAAAACTCAGTACTATTACTCCTGTTATACTCTTGTTGCACAGGCTTTAATTCATTTTGACTATATAAAGCAGTTTCAATAACTTGAATATTGATTTTAGATATTGATTACAGGTTTCTGATTGCCTTCAGCCCTTTCGCATTTAAGTATTTAAGGTTTCCAGGTATCTGTCGAAGTGTGTGGTAGAGTTTAGAAAAGCGTTGATACATAGAAGAATAATAACACAGGTCTAGAAAATCACATGACAAATTTTATTTCATCTCTTGTCACGAACAAAAACTAAATAATTTATGGAAGCTGTTTGTCTAACTTGTTCTGAAAGATTTTAATTGATGAATATTGCACATTTCTGTAGAATATCTACAGAATCTATCATTACTATTAATTTCTTCTTAGTAGGTGTAAGGAATGCACCCTAAGTAACTGTACTGTGAACCCAGGCAACACCTCGAGAGGAGGGACCAGAAGCAAGTCACGGGGAGGAGCCTGGTGTCACTTCACTTGATTTGACTCATGTCTCAACCACTCCTGGAACTGGGGCAAGAGAAGGTTCCAGAATCCCAGGAGCTGGAGCCAATAGGAACTGAGTCCAGAGGGGAGCTCTCTACACTGAACAACCCCATTGGCAGTCCAACACTAGATCTGGGACTGGTGATCTTTCTCTCTCTCTTCTTTTCCCTCTCTATCTCTTAAAGTTGTTGAAGTGTTAAAGTGTTGAAGGCCTACCTTGGTTTCCCATAAAGCTGTATAGCTTAGGTAGACATATTTGTGAGAGTGCCAATATTTACAGAATATTTGTTCCCATTAAAGTTGATGTTTATGTATGGACCTTGAGTGTTTGCTCACCTTAATCCACACCAAGGGGATTTGAGAATCTTAGTCACTACCTCTCCCCACAGGTGGGACATGACAGTAGGTAATAAAAATGAAACAAGTAAGGTATTGAGGTAGACCCAATCTTGCATAAAGTTCACCCCACGATCAAGACAGCTAGTAAGGCTGTTAGAGATATTGTATGAGGCTGCTTGGATGGGAAAAACTTTCCCTGCATGAGATTGAAAGGGACTGAAAATGAAAATGGATACAATTGTTTTCTACCGATGCATCAGTGGAATATCAAGAAGAAAGAAAAGATAGCTGAGACATAAAATATAATACACATAAAAATACAGGTTTAAACAGGCTGTTTTCTAATATTGGCTGAAATATTAAATTTATAAACATGGAAGATGCAAGAATTCTGGACCCTGTTAGGCACAGCTGAGCAGTATTCAGTGTTTTCAGTTTTCAGAAAAGGTAACATTTAGCTTTTTATTTTCTAGTAGGATAATTATTATCAGAAAATATTTTTACAGAATAGCAGAAGTTGTCAAGACTTTTCAGTTGCCCAGTGTAAATCTTTTCCTTAATGTTTCATGGCTAACTCTCAAGAGTAAAATTAACGATGCCTTGTCACGCATTTGCATACATTAATACCTTGTTGAAATGATCATATAAAGGTCTATCACATTGAACACTAAACCTCAAGAAGTGTTTGACACCAAACTTAACCTGTAGTCATGTTTAATGGAGTAAGGTTATCAGTGGTGTCTCTGAACATTTGTGCCAACATTGAGGTCTGTGGTGTTATAAAGCTACATTGGAATACATATGTGTTAATAATAGCCAATAGCTAGGAGCAGGTACTTGAGAAAAACAGGATCACAAGATAATTCAGTTTGGAGGGGACCTCAGGATGTCTCTAGACCAACCTCTGCTCAGAGGAGGTTGGTCTGCTGGTCAGAGCAGGACCAGTTCTGAGGTCAGATCAGGTTGCTCAGGGCTTATTCCAGTTGGATCTTGAGAACCCCCGAGGATAGAAACTGCACAACCTCTCTGGAAAGCCTCTTCCACTGCTGAAATGTCTCCTAAGGGAGAAAAAAACTCTCCTTGCATCCAGTCTGAACTCCTCTCTTTTCATTTCTCATCCAATTTATCTCATATTCTTACCTGATGATTCATATTGATATAAACTGCAATTGGCATGTGAATAATGGAAAAACAGCTAATAGTTTATCTGAATTTCTAGAATTATTTATCAAGGTTCCTTGTCAAATACTGTTAGAGACACTGAGAATGTAGAAGACACTGCATTAACAGTTAAGCTGTTGATATTCTCACCACAGGATATAGGATATAGTGTGTATGAGACAAAAAGAAACTGGGCAAATTTCTGGAAAGCTATCACAGGTTATTTTACACAACAATATTATTCTTAAAGTAGTTGGTGCCTAAACGACAGACTGCTGAAGCTCAGGAGGCAAAACATCATTGTGTATTTATTCTGGTTTTGTACTCTTCCCTAATTTTCCGTTACTGGTGACTGTTGGAGACATGATATTGAGTTGGGGTACAGCAAAACAGTCATATAACTGTGAAATCATTACATTCTGTGTTTCACTACTGGGTACTGATCATCTGATCATTCCCAGTTAGTTTCTGGTCTCACTTTCAGAATAAACGAGCTGATTATCCTTCCTACAAGAGGAATAATAGTTGTGGATTTTGAGGGGTAAACTAAGGCTGTAATTGCCTCTAGTAGGATCATACCCTTTTTTTCCTTCCTACCTTCCCAAGAATTTCTACTCCTCTTTCAGCCCAGACTTCACTCTCAAAAAACCCACATCCTCACATGCCACACCCTATGTCATGCAGCCCATATTTATAGCATCATGCTATAGATTAGCTAATTACATTAACTATAATTACATTATATAAGAATAAATACATTATTCTGAATATTATGACCACAGATCCAATACACATGACTCAGAAAAGACCTGATCAAATACTAGACCACATGGATGCACTCTGCTCTTCCTGATGCAACTATCCATGATCTGCATGGAGGTAAACCACACTGGACCACTCAGCCTGCAGGGCAGGGATCACTTTCAGTCATGGACATATAAACAGTCCAAATATAACTGATGTGGACCTTTGCTGGCACAGGAGAGTAATTTTGATCCTCTATACATGAGTTTAATCTGGAATTGAAAATGCACAATGTATGCACAAGCAGGAAGGCATCTGGCCCCACCTACGTGTGCTTGTTTGGTTGGTTTTTTTCTTAACATTTCTGCTAATACCACATTAATCTCAACATCAGGCTTCCAAGTCCCAGGGTATGTTTTGTGCTTGTGTATACCACAGAGCTGCTATCTGTGACAACTATGAAGAAGATGGAAAAGAATGGATATGCCCAATATCAAACAAAACAAGGACTTTTGTCAGCAGTGGAAGGATATTTTTGTTTGCCTTCACCAAAATTTCTTTTATATTTGTGAGAGCCACTTGTCACTTGACTGTTACTGAAGAATCCTCAGGAATGCTTAACAAAAGTGTCTTTAAGCACTCAAACTCAACCAGGAAATGAATGTTAATTAAAAGCACTTAAAAATTGCTTTGTACAACAAAAGCATTTCCTTTGCCATGTTACAGCCCTTGATATTGAAAAGGCACACAGAAGTGACACAGACACTTCAATTAGCTCTGAAAGCTTTCCTGAATTGTTAGAATAAGGGTATTGGTTTACAGATTTGCACCACATATTTAAATGTCAGAAGCATAATTCTGAACTCAAAAAAATGACAAGCAATTTTCCACTAATGTGTAAACTATGCAAGTGACACAGGGTTTAAATACTCAGGGTTTTTCTTTTCTTTTTTTTCCTTTCCAAGCACTTACCACTTTCAACATTAGCTGAGCTTATAAAGTGGTGTTTAGTTTGCTGTTGTGTTCATAAAAGAAATGGCTGCTACAATCTTATTTATATGTGCAAATTTTATGTATATTTATACTACAAGTGGAGGATCTCAATACAAAATCAGAATTAATTTCATTTTATTTCTCTGTCAAATTACTGCTATAAAAAAAGCAACTGTGATACAACCCATCTAAATTAAAATGTCTTTTCTCTGCCTCTTCAGTTACTTTTATAATGGTAAAACCAGCTTTTTTTTTGCTTTTTTTTTTTCTATTTCTCTTTGGTCATATCTGTTTTCTAGTTGGTGTTAACAGAGTCAAGATTCATCTTTGGCTCTGCAGCCAAGCCCCACTATGTGTGGTGTCTCTGGAAAATTATCATTCCAGTCTGTACTATGATAAGCGGATACGTATTAAAAGAGTAATCTTTGTCACTTTGAGAGTTGTGAGAAGAAATTATTTTCAGTCAGCAAAATGGACCCATTTTTGAGAAAAAGATCTCTGTTGTATATAGGTTGAGTCTCTAAGGGGTTAAAAGTTTCCTGGCATAGTCAAAAATGGTCTTTGAGGCAGCCTTGGATAGGCTGGGGCAGCTCCGGCTCCACAGTTTCTTGTTCTAGGAATCTGAATCTGACAAGTTAGAGAACTTCTCCCAAGAAAAATAAAAAGTTTGAAAACCACAGAGCAGACACCTCACAGGAAATACTGTTTCCCTTTCTCCTGACTCAAGCAGGACCTCTTCTGTCAAAGCTTCATTCTATGATAACATGTCATGAGAATCTCCTCTGATGCAGCAAGTTTATCTGGAAAGAAAATGTTTCTCCCGAAGTAATCCACTTGTTTGAAGGGTAAATTAGGTGTACCCACCCCTCCCACATGACCTTTCATACAGAGGGCATCTATACAGTGTCATCAGCATCCTGCTGGTCTTCCCTAGAGCTCACAAGTATACCCAGGGATTATATACACTGGGTCACTCACTGTTTCATATGCCATCCTGTCTTCCTTTTGGAATAGCTATATTATACACAAAACCAGTAAAATAAAGATTAGTTTTCTTTTTTGTCTTGTGGTCACAGGGCAAATCCAGGGACAAATATGTTAGGCATATGTGAGTCCCCTTCAAAATTAAAATATTTTTAAATATACACATCTTTCATTGGATTTTTTTCCTCTCATTATGCCATTTCCTGGTTTGAACAGGAAATGTGAAAAGCAGGAGTGGAAAAATATATCTGTAGAAAGCAAACTAAATCTGTCAAGTACTAGCAAATGACATCTCAGAAAGAAATTGAGAGCGAGACCTCATTGTAAAATAGAATTGTTCTTCAGAGGGTTCCACAGAAAACATTAGAAACCCTGTTTGAATGTAGTGTTCCAGTGTTTGTTAAGAGATATTAGGAGCAGACACTACTTCCTGCAGCTCCAGCCCAGGACCCTCGTGACTGGCCACTGGAGCCCAGCCTGGTGCCCAGGGACCTGCGGTCTCTGTCTCGAGTGAGTGACATGGCTGCTGTTTGCCTGTTTGCACGTTTAACCTGTAGCAAACCTGTGCACATGTCCCAGAGACACGCATGGACACAAATACTGACATGGCTGGTCGCACTGGCTGCCACAGACAAGGTTCTGTTTTCAACTGCACCTACATATAGGACTCGCATGAAACACAAGCCCAGACAACAAAGTGCCCTCCTCCTCTTCAGCTGGCAGTGACAGGTGACAAGTGAAAGCACACAATACCCACTAGGTTCACAAGGATGCACATCTATTGATTCCCAAGTACTGGTACAGACCCTCTGTCCATCCAACACTCCTGCCCAGGTCCTCAGTCTTCTGATCTGCTGCACAAGTCTCCCACTCACTGACTGGTTTGGTGCTCACTATTAGGCACATGCACTTATACGCTCATCCCACAGGCACCCACATTCATGGCTTCCCTAGACACCAGCCCTAGCCCTCTCCCTGCCTGATACCCCTGCCTGGACCCAGGACCTCCTACTTGCCAAATGGTCCAGCCTGAGATTTTCTAGTGAATGATGCACACACACACACACACACACACTCTTTGGCAGCCAGCACCAAAGAGAAGCTGGTTTTCAGGGGAGACACCATTTCTCACACAGTGGCTGGGACCAAGACCCCCACTCACCCCAGTGGGTGGCACAGAGACCCCACTGGCTCCAGTAGCTGACTCCACAGGCCAGGGTGCCCACACCCCCCGTCTGCCTCCAGCTGCTGGCCCCAAATCCACTCACCCTGGTCCCCCCAGAAGCTGCCACCTAGTCCTTGCAGCACTCACATACAGTGAGATTACACAGAGAGGTTATTAAGAAATAATTTAATCAGGAAATAAGGCAGACTATGGTGATAAGGTGCAGGGCTCAGTCAGACAAGCATACCGACCAGCTGTTTTACAAGTAACCAACAACTTTTGTACCCTTTTCTGTCTATTCCCGCTTTGTTCCTCCCTGATCCCCTTCCCCCACCAGTTTGTGCAGCACCACCAACACCCTGCAACATCCTGGACCCTGAGGTTTGCAACTTTGTCAGATGCAAAGTCCCAATTTGCCTGCAGTTTCCTGATAGCCCATCAGTTAGCACATGTGGCCAGGTCTGTATCTTGTCTTTGTCCCATTAGGTTTGTCTGTCATGTTTGTGTTTCTGTATGTTTTGTTGTTCCCCCCTTCTCCTTTTCATCACATTTGACAAGGTCCTAGATCAGATAATCTCACGGACATAAGCATTCCCATATTCCACATACCCTTACCAACTAATGTGACTGACCAGGTTTGGTTCTCCTTACTGCCTCCCTTATCATTTGTTGGTCAGGTTTGTGTCTCTGTATGTTCTTGCTCATGGCTTCATTCTTTTCTCATTACCACTTTTTGCACTGAAGAGGTCCTTGACTAGATATCATTTAAGGAGTAGATGGTCTCTTCTTCCACGTACCTTACAGTACTCAATATTTTAAATGAAAATTATAGCCACAAACATAAAGTCATTCCTGTATGAAATCTGAGAGTATATTTTACAACAGGTAGATGTCTACATTCATTCATCTCAGTCATAGACTAGCTATATTTACATTCTGTAAAAGGAATTAGGCACTTCTAGGTTGTGACTTATCTGATTTCAGACAATCACTCCCTAAAAATGCCTAACTCCCTTGAATACAAAGATGGCTCTGTAGATGAATCTTCAGGATGTAGTTGGAATTCTTGAGGACTAGCTAGACTGGTAAACTGAAATGTATTAAAATAAGATGTGTTTTAACAAAAATAATACAAAGTTCTTCATACAGGACCATGAAATGGAGCCCACAACCACAAAGTAGAAGTCTAGACTTCAGAGAATATTTATACAAAGAAACATTTATACAAAGAAATACCTCCTAATCTCTCATAAGACTGTGGTGGCAAAAGAACTAATGAGGACCATGACTGTGAAAAATTAAATAGTGCTTATTAAGAAGTTTTATCTCTCAATATTCATTACAGAGACTGATATTGGACCAGTCCACTTATTTCTGCTGTGCGCATATTTTAAAGGATATGGGGAGGGGAGCAGAAAATCAGGTAGAGAAGTGCCACAAGAACTAATAGAGATGGAAAGAAAGAATCAGTCAAAAGGAAATTGAGAGCTTATTTGACATAAATACTTTCACAAGGAAAAAATAGCAACTTGTTAGTTACTTTGTTAACCTTTTCATAAAGAAAGACCTAGCAATAACCAATAAACTGAAGTCTGATAAATTGTAATTGAAAACCGGGCTTCTATCTTAAAGAGATAGTGATTTAAGTGATCTTTAAGTGATTTGCCTTTGGAACAGAATATCAAGAGAAGGTATGGGGTTCACAGTCTTTAAATTACAGAAGAACACCTGCTGGAAAGCATGTTTCAGAAAAGTACAAGTCACTGGCCTTGCTATGGAGCAACTGAACTGATCAATAACCTGTGGTATACAGTGGGGTCAGGCTAGACCCTTCTGGCTTTAAGCTTGATGAAAATCACAACAAAGTGTAAAAGCTTACTTCAGAGGTGTCTGGCTCATCATTTAAAGAGAAACAAAAAGCTCTGACACTAACAGGTAGCTGAAAGGTGGTAATAAAAAGTCAGTATAAAAGCAAAAATCTCCTTAAGACATTGACTATGGCTTTCTGGTCATACAGGAGAGACCTGCTATTACTGCAAAGCCTTTTTAACACTCTAGAATGACTCAAAATATTCCAAGGCTTAAAATGGCAATATACTTTGTTAATGGTCATCTTAATAAAGGTGGAGAAACTACACAGGTTCTTTGAGTGTGATATAAAAACATGGATTTCTGTTTCCTAAAGTTTATCTTTCCAGACAATCTACTGTGCTATACAGAACATTCAATCAGTAAATAGGCTTTCATTTCATGGAACACGAAGACACCAAATCACTATAAACACTGAAGGTTAGAATAGGAAACAAAGCAAAAATCTGAAAATTACAGCTTTAATTTCATATGTATGTTTTCCAGAGTACTCCACATTTTAGATTATACATACTTTTGGCCAGCTAAATGGAAACTAATGCTTTCTAGGTAGGCCTAAACTAACACGGTGTGTGATGTCCTATGCAAAACACATTATTTGTTAAATTGACATTCAGTCCAGAAGACTGCTTCAAACTGCTTGTATCCAGAAGTCTAATGTAGTATATTTTTTCTCCAGAGTGTTCAGTAAGAAACAGCTTATTCCCTCAAATGGTTTGCTTCTTCCTTTAAATAGTTTCAAAGTTTCCAGCATAGAGCACCCCTCCTAGTTGGAAACATTATCAGAGATGCTTAAAATAGCAGATTCAAGAAACAGTGAATAGTTTTAGTTGATATCTTTTTTTTATTTTATTTTTTTGACTGGCTTATTACCTTACTGGGCCGATTGGCCCAGCAGGTGTTGCTTCATGTCATTCCCGAGGAGGCTTCCTGCTGGCAAATTGGTTTGAAATCAAGAATTGCATTTACAATCTTGACAATAATACCTATGAGAAACATGCTAGTGAAGGCTGGATGAAAGGCAGATCATCTTTTCTTCCAAAGCTTAGGCATAAGAGTTTTCAAACTAGGTTCCCTCTTATTTTTAGCAAAGAACTTCTGATATACAATACACCAGCCAGAAAAGTTAAGCCTTAGATACTTGGCTTTTTTTCACTGTTGAATTTGTACATATATTTGCTAAATCTGAGAGTCAGGTTCCTAGTTTTAATACCTGCGTAAACACTATGACCTCTATTATGAATATAGCAGAAAAGCATAGAGATATTGGTCGTTCCGTGGATTTTGAAATTAACTTGTTTCTTATGACTTCTTATTGCTTATATAAATATTACACTTGTAACTAAACTATTTTAATATCTCCCTAGTTTTCTGTATCTTTAAATATATGCCTCTCTAGACAACCTCTGTCATCAACATATACTCAGGCAAACTTCCTTCTGACATAAATGAAAACTTTGCTTGTGTCTTTGTAGGAAATTTGCATAGTTAATACAAAATATGTGAAGATTTAGGAAAAAAAAATATATTGCCCTAGAACTGGAATTTCAGTTCACTTCATAACAGCTCCTGTTTAAATCCTTCAGTCTCTTAGAACAGGTAATGCCCGTAAATCCTAGACAAGGAACTTACAAGGAAAAAGAAAAAGCTACATAGTTCACTTACCACTCTAATCATATCCAGATGGGCATAATAAACTTTTAGGTAGGATTCATTTTCCCTAACTTGGAATGTGTACAGTCTAGTTACCTTAAATGACTTGTGGGATATAGAATAAGATTCTTTTGACTAAATGTGTACTTAGCAGTACAGTCACTAGCTCAGATGTAGAGCATTGCATTTAGCATAAGAATTCCACCTTTAGAAACCATTTCCAGATTATGCAGATTATGTTAAACTGCTTCAGTGTAAGGCAGTAACCATGGTCCTTGATACTTTGTTTCTTTTCCATTGTACTCATTGAAAATAGAACGCCGCAAACAACATCTCATGAGGAATGACAGAGGAACCTATCCTTTAAACTGATACCATTTGGTTCAAATAATTTTCTGGCCTTGTATGGACAGATAGCTCAAAATTAAGGTTTCATATCAAAAAATCCAAAGATAGACAAAATTTCAAAGGCAATATGGCACTTGTTTCTCCTGTTGATTTCAGCAACAGTGTTTCTTAGTAGTTTTTAAAACAAGGCTACCTATGTATGTACCCATTCTTCTTTTTCTACTGGAGCCATCATCATAACAGTCTACTAGGACTCACAACCACTCTTTCAACTGAAGTGATGCTACATGTTTTCATAGAAGAACTGTCAATCTCATAGGTAGTGATGGATATAATAAGCCTTCCTTAGTATTGAAAGGAAATGAGATGACAATTTTGCCATGAAGGATAGAAAAGTAAAAAGAAACAGAAACTGGGAATAAACCAAAATAATTCCTGATATGCTGGTGACATCATGATGGAGTTTGA
Source organism: Athene noctua (assembly GCF_965140245.1). NCBI lineage: Eukaryota > Metazoa > Chordata > Aves > Strigiformes > Strigidae > Athene > Athene noctua. The sequence goes on along the minus strand of NC_134040.1, from coordinate 21,525,753 downwards.
AGAAAACAATCATGATAATGCTCTTAAGTGAAATTAAGACACAGGAAATATACAGTGATCGCAAAATACACTGAGAATGTCTAAATAAACAAGCAGTGCATGAAAAGAGAAAATTTTGAGTAAATTTTAATTTTAACCTAGTTCTCTAGGTCTATGAAAGATGAAAGATGAACAGTCCTGCAGAAGAAGCATAAGTCTGCAATATGAAGAGTCAGTCCCATTGATTATCCAGATAGTATATTTTACACGCCTCATTTAATACACTGCTCTAAAAGAGTTCTTAAACTGTCAGACAAGTTTAAGTGCTCAGCAGCATCCATTGCAAAATGTTAAAATTGCATGCATGAATTGGCATGGCTCCATGAACTCAAATATATCCATTTCAGTTCTCATCAGCTTTCCAGACACTGCATTTATGTAATTGGAATACTAAAACTAAAAGATCAATGTGTTTTAAACTCCTCTGAAATGCACTGCCGAAAACTAAATCCAAAAATGAGGTCAGATCTGATTACACATTCAAGCACTCCTGACTGTGACTGTGCAGAACTAGAACATCTCCACAGATTTCTTTATGAATGAGATTTGCTTAAAACAGACAAATCCTGTGGAAAGTAAACTTGAGAAGAGCTTACTGTTAACTCTTCTTATTGAATGGGGTTAAGAGTGACACACTGATGCAGAAATTACAGAGCTCTCTGGGAGGGGAAGGTTAGGGCCCTGTCTGCACCAGTATCACCCTCAGTCTCCCCACTCACACACCCTCTTCCCTCTGGGCCCATAGCTGCATTCAAGCTCAGGTCCTGGCCCGTGGCCCTTGCTGAGCTACACTATGTATGCTGTGTCTGACCCTGAGAATCTTGACCTTGTCCTGATGTTTGACTGTCAGACTCAGAACTACTGACTCATCTGGTAATCAGTGGACTCTTGACTAAACCAGTTTACTGTCACCAGACCTGCTCTCTTCTTCATGATTGGTACGGTGCTCCAGCCTTGTTGTCTCCCTTCTCTCCCATCTTGCATTCCCTTGTGAAGACTCCACTTGCTCCCTAAAATAAACACCATTACCTCTCAATGTGGAAGCAGTACACTGAAAGAGAAAATACCTTTTATCCAGATTTTACCTGCATTTTACTGATATGCTTGGCAGAGTGTTCTGAATAAAACAGAGTTAAACCTTCAATTTCAGAGGAAAAGATACAATTCCTTTTTTTTGGTAAAGATTTGTAAGGCATACCTACCCCACAAGCCTGCAGACATCTAAAAGAGGACTTCAATTTGAAGGAGGAAAAATGGGTTCAGTCAAGCAATTAAAAGAAAGATAGGGAAGTAGCTTCTGCATTTTTTGGGAGGTTGTAGTCATGCTGGGTTCCTGGAAGAGTACCTATATACCACTCTGCGGGCAGTCAGTGAGCCCTGAGGTTTTGCTGGGTTAAGTTTGCAAACAGCCTATCTGAGACTGTCTGGAGAAAGCTTCACTTAAGGCAGCTCTGAAGAAACATCTCTTTACATGCCGTAGTCCAGAGATCCTATTCTCTTCTGCTAATGAGAACCAGAGTGCTGGCATTTTAGCATACCATGATAACTGAATGTAAGGAAGTGTTATTCGTTCATCAGTTTGTTCACTTACAGCTAGGAGGGAAAGACTAAATTAAGTGAGAAGAACACTGAGGAACAATAGGTACTAAGAATTTTACGTAATGGTTGATAATCCTGGTTTTCAAAGTATATATGCATCATTCTTCCCCATCACAAATTAAATTTGGGGTATTTTTGAACTCTGAAATCAGAATATATGAATACAAAAAGTGTTGTGTTTTGTTTCATTTTTTTTAAACGAGGTTATTTTCTTCCCTTCTTTCAAAAAACTTTTAGATATTAAGTTCAATAAAACTATTAATGACTGTGAAACAAACCCCAAACAATTTATTTTGAGACCTTATATAGTCCAGTAAGTTGGCAAAATAATTGTAGTAGTACTGAATATTTTCTGTCCTGGTTTGAGTGAGTGACAGGGGTTTTTTGGTAGCAGGGGAGGGGACTACAGCAGTGGCCCCTGTGAGAAGCTTCTCTAAGCTCCTCCAACTCCAAGTCAGATGCATCTTTGCACCAAGGTCAGGCCAATTAGCTGCACCTATGCGATAACATATTTAAGAAGGAGAACCTCGGAGGAGGAGTGGGAGTTGTGAGAACATCTGTGTGAACACTGAGGTCAGTGGAAGAAAGGAGGAGAAGGGGAAGGATGTGCACTGGAGAAGAGACTCACTCCCCTGCATCCCATGATGGGATGGCAGGGCAGCCCCCCCATGCCATACATGGAGGTCTGGTGGAGCAAATGCAGATCCGCAGTCTGTAAGGACCCCATGACATGCCAGGTGTTTGTGCCAAAGAAGGCACCCAGGACTCCGTGGGAAGAAGGCCCAGCTGTTGTAGTTTGATGCTGGGAGGATTGCAGCATGCGGGGGTAATCCACATGCTTGTGAGAGTGACTCACACAAGAGTTAGTTTGTGGAGGACTGTCTTTTGTGAGATGGTGACTGTGCTGGAACACGGGAAGAAAGCCAGTAGTTCTGCCCCACCCAAGGTGGAAGAAGCAGCAGGACTGACTGCACCCCCCATTCCCTGCCCCCTTTACCTCTGGAGGGGAGGAGGCAGAGATACTGGGAGCAAAGCAGAGCCTGGGAAAATAGGAGGGATAAGGAGAAGTGGTTTCAGAATGTGGTAATGTTTCTCACAGTCCTACTCTGTTACATGTTGTTGTTAGTCTCTATATTAAATTTTATGATCTTTTCTTCTTCCCCTAATGAGTCTGTTTTTTGCCTGTGTCTTAAAAGATGAGATCATCCCTCCCCATCTTATCTCAAGTTCCTGGGTGTTTTACTTCCCTCCTTCCCAGTTTGGGGCGGGATGGGGGGGGAGTGGGGAGTGAGCAGCTGCATAGTGCTCAGTTTCCCTCTGAGCTCAAACCATAATATTTTCTTTTATTGTTGGTTTAAAACTACTATTCAAACAGCTAAAATATTTCATTTTTTTTTTAATAGATAACAAACTAAAATGAGGAAAGGTTAATTTTTAACAGCAGAGACAGTTTTCATACTGACCTAGATATTTTACCTGTGTTTACTGGGAGTACTTTTCTAGACATTAGCAAACAGGAAGTTTTATTTCATATGACAAGTTGTATACCTTGCAGAAATCCTTGTAACATGCCCTCTGACCCCCAGGCCTACATGTCAGATTTATGCACAGCGTATGAGGTCTTCCTAAGTGAACTCCTCATGCACATGCAGACAGTGTTTCACACAACACTCCAAGGGAGACAGTGAAGAACTGGCTTCAGGAGCAAAGCTGGCACAAGGTGGCCTGTGGAATCGGCTCACTTGCATGCCTGTTTTGACAGATCAGTCCTAGCATGATTTCCTAGCTGGTTTCCTAGCTAAATTAGCTCTTAGCTAAATGTAGTGACAGCTAGAAAAGGAATAATATAAGAGGTGAATGTACTGGCAAGGTACTGAGCAGCCTTCATTGCTCTTTGACCTCCAGCACCTTTGAAAAAGGTGACCTCCAAACTGGGGAGAAGTGTAAGACAAATGAAAAAGAAGCAATTATTTGTTCTTCCTGGTAAATATGGTAAGTTAATGGAAAACAGATGTTCCATATGCTTGTGCAAACAATAATATCAACTGAAAAAACAATGCTTAAATTTACCTGCTTCTTACTGGAAATGTTTTCTCTATTATTATAAAATATTTAATAATAGCATTTAATTTAATTGTAGCAATTAGTACCTTTTTGATTTGTCTTTATCCTAGGAAAAACATGGTTTAATTTGCATGAATGTTTTGCTTATGAACAGTAAATATTTGAACTTCATTTGGCTCTGCTGTGTACCGAGAGGTTTTCAGGTTTTTTCTCTTCTGGTTTGATTACAAACAGGTCGCATTAAAATCTGAAAATCAGAGTAACTAGATGGACTCAAAATTTCCTGTAAACAAAATCTGAGTTCAGATGAGAAGATTTCTTCCATCAGAAACATTAAAATTCTGTATTAGATAATTAACAGATCTTTTGCAATACTTTTTGACTCATTTTTTCCACTTAATCACATTAAATTTGATCCTAAACCTACCAAGCCTATACTCATGCTTAAGCATGGGAAAGCAGTGATTTACAGCTTTGGCTCTGACTCAGCATTCCTTTGCTATTCTGCAAATTTTTTTGACTCTACAATTAGAATCACATACTGTTTGATGAGGTCTTATTGCCAAGAAACTCTAAAGTGACAACTGTATCTCACTGCAGCTACTCCTCAAAACCCTCTGAGGAGTTCTTCAAATTTAGCACAGAGTGAACTACAGCAATACATTCAAGGGGAATTTTTTTCAGGGCTCAAACACAGCACCAAGTTAACACGGTTTAATGAATTACTATTCCTTAGTTGATCCCTATCATAAACAGTTAATGAAAGAAGTTTTGAGTTAGTGTATTTTACCTCCTAATTACAACAGCTTGGCAGAGCATGCACAAATCTGTTACTGACATCTAACTAGTATGTGGCAAAGACTTTATTACATTGTGGTAAACCATGAGTGTTGATTGAATTTAAATAAATGTTGGAGGCAGCACTATGGCAACATTGTGGATCCAAAGTATCTCTACTGAGTCTGGGGAGCAAAAGGTCATATTAAAACTGTTCTTTAGAATATAATCAATGTATTTTGTGTTAGAAGAGATATTTGGGTGAGCTGCTAAGGAAACAGAAGCAGTATTTAGTTTCCTTTTCTCCAAGACACTATCCCCTGCTCAGAAGTTGAAGATGGGGAACAGATACACAAACCTGTACATGTGACAATTACTTCCAGCACAAAATTCACCCATGATGGAAAGAAGGCTGTTAACTAAAAAAGATTCACTAGAGAATCTGACCCTTTGGGTGCTGTGCTGGGGTTTTTTTTAAAGTAATCAGCCCCTAAATACTCCTGTTAGAATAAAGGATTCCTGTCAAGAGTTTGAAAGTGAAACTTCCAAAGTCACAGTATGATTAAATTTATCTCAGATGTCTTAATTTTCTTCTCTTCACCAGTGCATTTTGGTTTTTCCCCACTGTATACTCTCTTCTGCACACTTCTGTCCACCCAGACCACACTGAAAATTATAATCCTCTGATTATAAAGCACAGGTGACTAACAGCTGGTCTCTGCACTCACACAGAAAAGCACATATGAGACAAATTTTTGGATGCATTTCACATTTACATGCAGTGATTATGATGTATTTACTATTAGTGCTTAAAACTCTTACCATCTTCCAACTTCTCTGTATTGTCTTTTTCACTGCTGTTTGTATCATAACTATTACAAGCTGATATTCCCACATGAAGAATTTTTTTTATCTTTTTCTAAACACCAGCCTGTCCACATTCCTGATGGTGAGACAAATAGCCCAGTAATCACCTATACATCTGTGTGGCATTAGGACGTGGGTGGTAAGCAGCACGAGATGCAACTATATGAAAGAGACTTGTTCTAACAAGCACCACAAAGTATTTGTATTGCAGATGCAGCACTGTTATTTGAAGGTATCCAGTGACTACCTGCATAGGTCTTCTACAGATAAATCTTTCTCCATACAGAAAAAAACCACCAACATTGCTAAAATCCTTCGGGTTTTCCCACAGGGACTTCTCCACCTTTGAACTGCTACTCCTGCTCTGCTCTCATCTTTGAGTTATGGCACACTGCCTGGTCTTCCCAACACTGCTAAAGGTAGTTGGTCATTGTCAGTTGGTCTTTGCTACCACTGTATGTCTGTATCTGGCTCAGGCGAGAGTAAGGAACCTACTGGGCTGCCTTTGTTTGCCCTTTGCTTTTTGAATCTGAAGTCCATGTACCAAGCCATAAGAAATGCCAGAACTGCGGAAGGAGAGTAAGGAAGCTCAGTCCTTTGTGTAATGTAGTGAGTGTGTGGCCAAATATTTGCTAATGTGATGAATGGACACCAGTTTAAACCTAAGGAGACATATATCTGCCGAGCATCATAGATTTTCTCTTGTTCCTTACATCTTTCATATGGGATTAAAAAGCTAGAGACATGGATTCAACATATTCATTAGGAATGTGTTGAATGCCAGCATCTGGTAAAAGACAGGGGAAGCATGTTAACACACCCATAATCCCAGTGTTACTCAGGTCATTACTTCTTATTCATGATGCCTAATGTTCTTCTGCACATGCATATATAGTCTGCATATGATAGTGCTATTGGTATTGCTCTTTTTGAGATAAACAGTAGCTTTCTTAGTTTGAGATATTCTATCTTTTTTATTAAAAAAAAAACCCAAAACCAACAGATCAGAAAAACAGAGTTTAAAGTACACCTGACATCAATAAAATATTGTTTGGTACAAAGAGTAGCACACCCTACTAGTTAGCATCTAGTAAGACGGTAAGAAAATTACTTCTGTCTTTAAGTGCATAACTGAAACAAAATACTATTTAAAGATAGCTCATAACAGTATTGTGAGATAAAAGGGAAATTCAGAGGGGCAAGAATGGTGATCAACAGGCTTGAAAAGTATTAAATGATTCATATGGTGACTAATTATTTCAAACAGTTCATTACTCAAAATAATGTTTCACAATCTAATAAATGCTTAGAAGTAAAGGTCCTCTCTGCTATTAGTAGCTTTATGGCACAGACAGATGGTTTTGAAAGTTCCTGGCACTCTATTTGTTATTTTATTTCTTCCCACTGATAGTCTTGTCAGATTTCCAGACTATGCTAAAGTAACAGAAAGAAAGGTACATAGGAAATAACCTTGCATTCAAGACCACTGGCCCATCTCATTCAGTATCATATTTCTAACAGTGACCTATGCCAGATGTTCCAAAAGATGATCAAAAAAAGCACCTCATATTTATGCCCACATTGCCAAAGCCATTTAGAAACCTAAGTTGCATTGATATTAACCTTTGTGAATTTAAGCTCTAAGGAAAATTTTTGCCTTGAGCATCTCCAATAACTTGAGATAGCAACAGTTTATTCCTAACCTGTAGCAATGAGTATTTGGCTTATTCACTGGAGCATAACAGATAATGCTTTTTCTGAGTTCATTTGTGAATTACCTTATCTACCATGTACAAGAAAGAATTATATCCTTTGCTCCTCTGTGCAAGAAATTATAAATAAGGATACTGGAATACAGAAATCTACTGCCTAGTTGCTGTGCTTTGTGCAGATACTACTTTTTGTTAGGATTCTCAGGTGCCTAGTAAAGCATAACATTATTGAAGCCTTTCCTCTGACAAAGTTATTTGAAATTGGCCAACTTCAGAAATTACAAGAAGGGAGTATACTTTTTCATAATTCTTTCCCAAATAGGTATTATGTACATGTCATCAAAATTTCAAGCCTTAGAAAACTGAAATAAAGACAGATACATTCAGTGCTTCAAACAGTGAGAGACCATATTTCTGGTAGTGGATCATCACTTCATTCTGAGTTGATAATTTGTTAGGATCCTTTAATACTTTCCATCTGATCCAAGAGAATCATTGCTCTGTAATGTGTTTTACATTCTGTCTTGTCTTCTGTTAGTGTAACAAACTCTGGCAATATTTCACAATTCTGAAAGTTAGATTTCAATATTTGCCACTGATGAATGACAATAGGATTTGCTATAACATGCTTGATAATTTCCTAAAATTTGCAATAAAAAAATCTTACATTACTGCTATGTAAGTTACAAAACTGAGCATTCAAATTGTCTCAGCTCAGAAAGTCTCAAAGCCCCAAATTTCTTCATCTTCTGTTTGTCACCTTTGTTCATGTTCTTTATGATGCAGGCTCACCTGCAGGGTTTGGGTTTGTTTCCCCCCCCCACCCAATGCTCATTTTGTTCAGTGCCAAAGACAATGCATGAAGAAGAATTAAGGATGAATGAGCAAATGTGGAATTTCCAGGTCTTACACCCTGACATTACAACATAGATTAATTTACTTTACAAGGTTGTTCTTAATTTTTCCTAACTTCTGTATAAAATGAAAGCATGCGAAATAAAAAATAATAAAGACTAAAACCAAAACTATTAAATGTTTTAGGCAGAGATATATTTATTTCAAGGTATAAATAAGAATTTCTGAGGTACAGTTCAGTGAACGATATGATACATATTAACAAATATGGAACTTCAATATGGGTCAAACAACATCCTGAATAACAGAAAAATTCTCCTCAGTTGCAATCAATTTAGCTTTTGTAATTAATTTGCTAAATCAAGACCTAAGGAAAACAAAAAACCCCACACCATATTTTCTGTATAGGATAATTATTCTACCTACTTTTCATAGATGCAGTTTCAGAGATACCCAGACAAAACTAATCTAAGTATCTTTTTCTCCTGGAAGTAGATGTCTCACATCTGAACACATCAGGCCAGATGTATTATAGTGTTGTTAAGTAAATGATAATATAGAAGTCTACCTCCCAGCTGAATCTCAATGACTATTACAAAAAGGATGAACAGAGCATGATGACAGAACTTCTGAGCAGCAGTTTCTCTGTGAAGTAGCAGCTACATTTCTCAGCTTATTAAAAATAGAAAAATAAAAATAAGGAAAATTATACTAATTAAAAAGTGGGAGTGTTGCTAAGAGATGTCTATTCCTTTTTCTACAAGGAACATGGAAAGGAAGAAATAAATAGTTTTGAACCTTAAAACCACCTTGTCATTCACTGAACGAAACAACAGGATTTGAAATAAATTTCACATTTCCCAGATCTCCCCTTCTATTTTCTGAAGTGGAACATGTTAGCCTTACAGATGCTTTATGTGCGTGATCTAAGTATAATGAATTTTCAGGGGTATGTCTGCAAAGCAGACATGTAAAATTCCCATGTAAAATCTTACTCTGAGATTACAAAGACTTAGACAAGATGGAGGATGTTTTCATTAAGGATGTCATAAAGTACCTCAGAAACAGGTCAAGAAAAAGGAGCCCATATGTTAGCAAAGTCAAAATAGAGTAAATAGAGGTAGCTGTGAGTCACCTGGCTTTCCTGTTCTTTCCTTTCCTCTGCTTTCTGGTGAAAAGTTAATGCTCCTTTACCTCATTTCTCCCTTCTATGACATCTCCCCTCCCTGTGGAGATCCTCTATTGAGCTCATTTTACAAAATAAAGTGTGCAAAAGAGCCATGCAGTCCAGACAAGATACAGTAGCAGCCTTAGTTTCAAGCTCTTGCTAACCAGAAAGCTAATGGTATCCTGAGCTACATTAGACAAAGTATTGCCAGGTGGTTGAGGAAGGTGATCCTCCTCCTTTATTCAGCACTGGTGAGACCAAACCTGGAGTACTGTGTCCAGTTTCGTGCTCCTCAAGACAAGGGAGACACAGACATACTGACGAGAGTCCAGTGACGGGCCTGGAGCATCTCTCCTATGAGGAAAGGTTGAGAGAGCAGGAACTGTTCAGACTGGGGAACAGAAGGTTCAAGGATATCTTATCAATGTATACAAATACATGAAGGAAGAGTGCAAAGAAGATGGAGCCAGGCTCTTTTCAGTGTTGCTCAGTGACAGGACAAGAGACAATAGGTACAAACAGAAATACAGAATGTTCCCTCTGAATGTCAGGAAACACATTTTTCACTCTGATGGTTACTGAGCACTGGAACAGGTTGCCCAGAGATGTCATGGAATCTCCATCTTTGGAGATATTCAAAAGCCATCTGGTCCTAGGCCACTGGCTCTAGGTTGTCCTGCTCGAACAGGGAGGGTTTTGGACAAGGTGACCTCCAGAGGTCCCTTCCAACCTCAACCATTCTGTCATTCTGTGAAACCATCAAAAATTATGTATCAAAGTTCTCAAAACGATTTTGTTTTCAAAACAATTTTTTCTCAAAACACATTTTTAGGGACAAACTGTTGCCCTTTTTTCTGGGTTTTCTTGTTCACTTCTTTCTATTATCCTCAATTAGAACCTCAAAAAATTTCTGATTGTTCAATTAAAGCTTAAATTTTAAGGAAATTTTCTTGAACTGCACTAATAGTGAAGCCACTGAAAACGAAATATTACTTATTTTTTACAGTATGTTATACCATGAGAGAAGAGCTTTCTACTACTTGCAAAAAATTAAGGACAACATTAGTGTAGAAGACTAGGAAGTGCTTGCAGGTGTAGATGCTTTAACTAGATTTGTGCACAACATGGACAAAGGCTCTAAATCAAATCCATGAGCTGATTGCAGATTACTGCTGTACCAGAGATTACTGCTGCTTTGTCTTTTTGCATGTTTTTCTGAGAGATAATAATAACCTTAAGTCATTTTTATTAGAAAGTCTCAGACCAGTTTTAAGTCTAGCCTAACTGTTCCTATATACAAAAATTTAACTTGTTATAAATTGCAATTTCAGTTCCTGTCACTCATATAATGAGAAAATATCCTACATTTATCTTTGATTAAATATATGCAACTCCTCAGCTCTGGTGATTTTCACAACACCATAGGGACATTACTTATTATGGTCAGCTGTCACACACATATCGTCATGTCGACTTTGGATGCTGGCAACTAAGAATATTATACAATAATGTGTTACCACATCCTGTGGATTAACTGTCCATATGAAAGTTAGCTTGAGGAAGCAGAAAAAGACTTGTGGTAAAGATTTCATGAGTAACACTAAAATAAGAAAATATAAGTGAAAAGAGGTATTCAAAATAGTAATACTTTCTTCAACAATTCTAGAAAGGCCAGCAAAGAAGTGAAAACTGATTTCACATTATATCTGGTATGCAGAGAGACTCTCTTACTAACTAGGTATAGGAAGACACTGGTGAAATCAACAGGCTCTGCAAAAGCATAGGACATACCTGATGGAGACCTAGCTACATAATCCAGTCCACATGAGCTGCCAAAAGCCTGATATCAGGAAACAACTTTAGGAAAAGTGTGTTTCTTTCTGTACAGTTCTCTCAATGAAAATTAAAAGAGATACTGTGTTTCCTTATCACTTACATTTTTTCTGAATTCTTGAATTCTTTCAGCACTGGGAATAGACCTGCCTTTGTGCATTTATCTCACACTTTTCTCATTTCATTTTTATTTTTGCTGTTAGTTTTTGCTGTCTTTTTCATAATGGGTGGGTTAAAGTATGGGGGGTTTGGCTGTTAATCACTTTGGGGCTTGTTTTGGTTTGGATTTTTAAGTTGCCTTTTTTCCCTTTTCCTTTCTATTCTGCCCATCCCATCTTTTCTTCCTCATTAACATCATTCCTTCAGAAAATTAGTATTGGGTTCAGCTTCATAAGTAGCATTTGCAGAAAGAAAATGAAAAGTTAGAATTCTTCATCCATCCTTTGCACATACATACAGCCTAGATACCTAGATAATTAGATAAATATTTTCAATATAATTAGAGATAATTAGGGTATGCCTACTAGAATCAGGTAGGAGGAGACAAAGAATACCTTTAACAGATTTCTTTACCTGTCAAGATTTTTCTGGTTTCAGCTGTCTTTTTTTCCAGTTAGAGCAATGCAGAATATTTTTATTATTGGTGTTACTCCAGCTAGATATTTTTTCATAGTCTCCAAATGTTATTTACTTTTTATTGAGAATTTCACATCTCCCAAAAAGTGTAGTCTATTGAGCAGTTTTCCCTATTAAAGTTATAATAAATTTCTAGGCAAGTCACTGTCTTGTCGGTTAGAAGCAGCATAGCTTTCAATGATTCACAAAGAGTAGTTAACTTCACTAAAAGTATTGTCAGAAAATACCATTTGTAAAATGGCTACAACTTTGAAACAGAATGCTTACATCAAACTCAACTATTAATTGTCAGGTCAGTAAAAAAATAATTAATCCAACAAAAACTTAGCTACAATTCAGCCAAGTATAAACTACTCATAATCCTTCCCCACACACAAGTATGTATAACTGTTAATGGCAGTTCAGTTAGTAGGGTTTGTTTAAATTACATCATAACTATTGATACAATATTTAGGCAACAGATAAAGTCAATTACTGCAGTTCCAATTTCCTTTGATTACAAAAAGATATAAGGCAGGCTGACCACTGACTAAAATACTAAAAGTATCTGTTGGTAACATAGGATTCATGTCTCCTATTTAGATAAATGCAAATGCCTGTTTTCCCTGAAGAGAAAACAGCATACATTTTAGCTTCCTTTGGCTGCATTTTCATCTCTATTGCTTATCAAATTCTTCCTGTTTTCATTTGAACATTCATTAATAAATAGAATAACTGATCAGAAGAAAAAACTAATTGGAACTAGTATGGAAAAAAACACCTTTAAGGTATTAATACGGGAGAAAAGTCTTGATTTTCTTTACTATCCGGAAAGATTCTTTTTGCAAAGCTGGAATTGAAGAGTTTGGACCAAACACCTTAAATACCCAGAACTGGGTCAACATAAATAGAAGGAATGATGAAAAATATTTTACATAGCAGCATAGCATGTTTCTTTCAGAAAATGTGTGCCAAAATCCTACATCACTTAAAGGATTTTGTATTTATATCCTTAGATGTATAGGACAAGGACATAGCTGGTTAAACTGGATTAGCTCCCTGAATTTCAGGACTGTTAAGTCAAATAGTCTTCCTTGTGAATTATTTCTTCATTTCCATCCTGACGGACTAAGGCACATTTAGTTGATAATCAGAAAAGAGATGCTGGAAATAAAGCCTAACAATCTTTTCAAGTATCTCCTCCTTAGAAGAAAAAAAAAAAGTGCTTGTTTTCTTGTTAACAACTAGTTCTGATTTGCAGCAAGGTGTTTTGCTGTGTGTTCGTGACATACTTAAAGACTCTGCAGTACTGAAAGTCAAAGTAATTCACTGTAAGCTTTTGCTAAGATTTATATAATGCTAAGAAGAACACTGAAAATTGGGGTGGGTCATTATCACTATAGTGTACTCAGTTGTATATACGGACTTCTCAAGGACAAGTGCAATATATTTCGGTTTAGTGGATTTACAATGGTAAAAGACTATTCGCCACTCTTTATCATGCACCATTTAAAAGTGAGAATCCAAGACAAAGAAAAATATATACATTTTTCATAGTCAAAATACTAGCTTTGAGTAGAGAAAGTGATTGCTGAAGTATAAGGTGATATGCTGCATGATGTATGAGTGTCTTAAACAACAAAAGATTCCTTAACAGGCTTGCCAGGCTTTGAATCAAGACTTGTGTTTTGCAAGTGGAGCAGGAGTATGTAATATATTTTTTAGCTTTCCTTTTTTCTCCTTTGTGCAGGCATTTAGAAGTGATGAAAGAAAGAAACATGATATCACTGGCTTGAGTGAGCCATTGTGTGGGTAGTTAAGAAAAGTTTTTCATTTCATTTCTGTAGAACTTTTTTCTCTTCTCTATCAAACTCAGGCATTTAGTTTTTCTAGGTTCAAAGTGAGAAGCTTCAAAATAGTCGATGTATTGTTATTTCTTCCGCAGAGTATTTTAATAATATGGATCAAAAAGATTAAACTGATATCAGGTAAAACATGGGAAAAAAATAAAACCTTCTAGAAAAAATGTCCTATGCATATACATGTGAAAAAAAAGCCCATAGAAATGACTGAGAAAGGGGATAACAGAACACAAGAAAAGTAGACATTAGGACAAGCGTAAGATCAAAACCATTCATATCAGAGCAGTGTTAGGCCAAATTTAAATGATTCTGAAAATCATTTTTTTTCTTTCCTTTTTTTCCCCCCTGGAATCTAGAGAGATTCAATCCACTGAGCTAATTTTTAACCACTACAGTGACTAATTGACTGAGATCCAGATATAAACTGGAGCATCTCTGTTACCTCTGGGCAGCTGTCTTTCACAAATTTTAGGCTGAATTCACCTCTACACTGCCAGTCTCGGGAGAAATGCCCAGGGCTACCCAGTGCATCAGATGGATGCATGGCATAACATATCCTTCCAGGGTAGCTCAGAAGTGTATCTCCTGAGTGGTGCATCAGGGACTGTGCAGTCATTTCTGCCTTTGGCTCCAGACTTGTCAAGATGTCTGTGACACTACTGGAAATGAAAATATGTTTTCTGACACTAAGAAGACCAAAGCAAAACAGCCAGAAAATTGAAGCTTCTCAAACCACTAGGAAAAATGGAAAAATTCTCAGGTTTTAGATACTGGGCTTTTATGATACAAACCTGTTCTGCTCTAACTGGTATGTTTATATACATGCCAGTCTCAGACTAAACTACACCCAACGTGATATTTTGGTGCTGGGTGATTTTCCAAGCATTTGTTTTGCACCCCTTGGTAGTATTACAGTTCTGTTAAGACATAGACTGAAGCCCAGTCTTTTGCTAGTCTTATTTTCCCTAAAATTTAGGATATATCATAAAGGCAATCTTGGTTTTTAAAAGCTGGTTTCTAGTAACACCTTTACCAAATGTCAGTCCCAGTATTGGAAAGGAGTACTGAGATTAGCCAGTAGCATCCTTTTAACAAAGTAGAACTGCCACTTGGCAGTAGGCATACATCTAGCTCACCAGCACTTTGACTCATGGCTCCCTCAAGCCTTCCAGCCAATCAAGGAAGATGTAAAAACTAATCAACTGTAATTTGTGATCTTTTTCAATGTCAAGGAAAAAAAAATTATTTTTTTTTTAGTTCTTCCATAGCAGAATATGAGCTTTCCAGAAGAATAAGAGACATGACTTGCTAACACACTAGCTCTGTATGACATTTTCAAGGAAACGTAGTCTGCGGATTGAGCTAAAACGATCCTGGCAGCTAGTGCATACAATTCAGCAGCAGTCACCATCCAAGAGTAGGCAGGACTGCTGTATCCTGGGGTCTTGCAGTTGGCATACTGCCATACTCAGTCTTACACCTTTCCAAAGAAATAAAAGCATACACTGATGCTTCTGCCATCCTCCCTATCAATATCCAATACCCCCCACATATTTTTCTTATCATTTAGTTATACAGACATGCTGATACCTTAACAATATATACACACACACACATAACATTTTATGGAGGCATTCATTAGCCTGTGATTGAAAGCATTCTAAAAAACAGCCAACAGACCCTATTTTGAACTTCCATTTCAGATATGGTATAACCAAACTGCATGTTTTACTAATTGTGCTATTTTATGCCTTGCAAGCAGGTTTGGCAATGCCTTTTGAATGCTTTTCTGAACATGATCTCCTCTCTTGTAACCTTCACCTGTACCCACTGCTTAGGTTTACAACCAGGCTGCTGGGCACCTCTTGTTTTTTTGACAAGCTGCAGTAATAGCAAAAAATTTCAAACCTCTAACCTGAAAATGAAATATCAGTCCACAAAGTTGCTGATAGAGAAAGCTGGTGTCAGAAAACCCCAGGGTATGAGTGAAAGCAGTCTTGTACTGTGACAACTGCAGATTCCAGCCTATCAATTACATTGACCTTAACATCAAAGCACCTCCAGGTGCTTTCATTCATTCAATTATTTCCTCACACAAACTCACAGGTATGCAGCTGCAGTAACAGCTGAAAGGCCAAACTCAGCTCTTTACCAAGAAAGGGAGGGTCATACTGACTTGCCAATGTGTGGTGGGTTGACCCTGGCTGGATGCCAGGTGCCCACCCAAGCCACTCTACCGCTCCCCTCATCAGCTGGACACTGGGGGGGGAAATGTAACAAAACGCTATGGGTCAAGATAAGGACAGGGAAAGATCATACGACAATTACTGTCACGGGCAAAACAGACTTGACTTGGGGCAAGTAGTTTAGGTTATTACCAGAGTAGGGTAATGAGAAATAAAAACTAAATCTTAAAAACACCTTCCCTCCACCCCTCCCTTCTTCCAAGGCTTAACTTCACCTGCAATTTCTCTGCCTCCCCCCAACAGCAGCACAGGGGGATGGGGAATGGGGGTTGTGGACAGTTCACCACACATTGCTTCTGTTGATCCTTCCTCCTCAGGTATAGGATGCCTCACACTCTTCCTCTGCACCAGCATGAGTCCCTTCCATGGGGTGCAGTCCTTCAGGAAGAGACTCCTCCAGTGTGTGTTCCTCATGGGGTCACAAGTCCTGCCAGCAAAATTGCTTCAGCGTGGGCTCTTCTCTCCATGGGTATGCAGATCCTGCCAGGAGCCTGCTCCAGCACGGGCTCTCCATGGGGTCACAGTCTCCTCTGTGCATCCCCCTGCTCTGGTGTGGTGTCCCCCCTGGGCTGCAGGTGGAGATCTGCTCCACTGTGTCCCCCGCGGGCTGCAGGGCACAGCTGCCTCACCATGGGCTGCACCGCGGGCTGCAGGGGAACCTCTGCTCTGGGCCTGGAGCACCCCCTGCACCTCCTTCTGCACTGACCTTGGTGTCTGCAGAGGTGTTTCTCTCACATATTCTCACTCCTCTCTCTAGCTGTAGTTGCACAGGTTTTTTTCCCTTTATTAAACATGTTATCCCAGAGATGCTACCACCACTGCTGGTGGGCTCAGGCTTGGCCAGTGGTGGGTCCATCTTGGAGCCGGCTGGCACTGGCTCTATTAGACACAGGGGAAGCTTCAAGCAGCTTCTCACAGAAGCCACCCCTGTGGCCCACAGCTACCAAAACCTTGCCACACAAAGCCAATACACAATGACTCTTTGGTAGGTGGTGATAAAGTTCCTCAAAGATTCTTTGTTTCAGATGTATATATAATCCTGTAGGATTGTATGTTGCTTGAGTTATACAATCTATTGTTGGTGCTTGGTGGCCTTGGAGAGACAGTTCGTGTCCTGAGTTTAACAGTTCTTTTAGATTCACCAGAGCTACTAGGCTCCAGAGCTTATTCATTCTGGTGAGACATTCAAGCAATACCTCTTGGCAAATTCTTTCACTCTCATTGACCTGCTATTTTCTGATAAGTACTTTGCCATCCACACCTGTAGGTACTCGTGGGGCCCATTCACAACAGCTCGCACACAACGGGCCTTTGTGGCATGTCTAAGTCCACATACTCTTCTGAGAACACACTGTACAATACTCCTCATGTACATTATTACAAAGCTTTCACAGGTTTTCCCAAGCTTCCTAGAATATTCACCTTCAGACACTTAAAAACACTAAAAAACAAGGATAAACACCAATAAGAAGCAAGATCTGCAACATTAGGTCACATCTATTTCCTCCTCCACAGTCCTTCTCAGTGCTCTATATAATAACCTCCATATCTTATTCTGGACAAAGTTTTAATAATAACAATGATTCCCAAATTTTTTGTTGAGTGCCTCAGAAGCAGTGTTATCATTTACATATCTAATCTTAAATTCCACCTAATCATATTATTAACAAAGACTAGATACTTTCACATCTCTTTCCTAACTATATGCAAGGTGTTGGCAACACAATTCATATCACAAAAATAACTGCACTGTGATAGATATTCTATACTCTGAGATTTGCACTGCAGGTCTCTATATTGGTCACTTTGTGTCCTGCTGAAGATGGAGATTGTAGTTTTGAAAAGATGATGACGATTTACACATTCTGCAAGTCTGCTTGTCAGGATTGTGTGTGATGTAGTTTACTTCTTGACACCAGCTTCTTCACTCTCTATTCAGTATTCTCACATTGTGCTGTACCTCTTCACAAAAACTGTCAAACAGCACAGCTGGAGTTAATAAACTGAGGAAGGATGCCCATTACCAGTTACAGACATCCCTGTTGTTTGATGCTTTCAGTATTTCATTATCTCTGCATCAGCACTGGTAGTCCTGCAACTGAAAAGCCATCAAAATAACACAGCTTGAAATGATAAATGAAAGTAACAGAACAACTGCAGCACAGAGCATGCACTTCTGCGAGCTTTTCTAGGTGAACAGAGATTTGTATCTGTGCTGTGGCAGTCTTATACTACCACACAAAAGGTTTATCCAGATGTGTTTGTTGGCTTAAACCCGTTGGACTCATTTCACATAGACAATTTTCTGTTGAGTGCTAGAAAACCTAAGAAATTATGTTTGATTGTTTTTCCTCAGAACTAGGGTTTAGAAAGGAGCAAGATCTGTTTTTCTCTTTCATTAAGGAAAGAGAGGAAAGTGAAAGGTCCAGGAAAAGTCCAGATCAACCACAAATAATCTTACTGCAAAATGATTGTCATTTAATTGTAACTAGTCAAATTAATTGGTACATTCATTCCTAAGATGAGGTTAGGTATGTGACTCAGGAAAGTACCAAATTCTCAATGAAGAGTTAACATAATTGATCAAAATTCTCTGACCCAGTTTAACAATTAGCTGGAGGTGACGTGATGTGAAATTTAAATGTACACTCCAGAGCAGGGAGTTCTTTCATCCTTTTCACAGAATTTCACAGAAATTCTTTCATCCTTAATAAACATGGCTAAATTTAAAACTAGAATGTATATTTCATGTTATTGTTATAAATATCGTCTGCTTGGTGCCAACAGCATATTTCCATCAACTAAAGTGTATTTCTCTCACCATTCATCAGATCTGCAGTGTACAATGTATTCATATAGCTGCTGTATATAATTAAACATGTAAAACAGAAGACTGAAATTGATAATTAGCCCTCAAAATTCTGAAGTAGTGTCTGGGAATTAAGCCACACAGTTCCCATTATAGTCCACAGAAATCACATAGCTAAAAATCTTTCACTGCTTTGGAGATCAGGAGCCACCTTTGAAAGTATTTTTACTGATGGGAAAGTAATTTGCACTTTCTGATTTCATATGGATCAATGTTTTTTCATTATGTATTTTTGTGTTTCAATTTGTATGTTTTTCCAAGAAATTAAAAGTTATTTATTGTGACATCAAGTGTTCAACCTAGGAAGAAAATTAACTCTGTCTCAGCTGAAACCACAACAAAGCTTGAAGAGATGATTCATCACAGTTCTCTACTGATAAACAGAGAAAAAATCAAAGTTTACCTTAAAATAAATGCAAGGTAAAAACCTGGCAGACAAAAACCCCAAACCAAAGATCCCATAGTTCTGATTTTTTAAAAAATTGTCTTTTTATTAGTATAGGAAAACATTCTCTTTTGGGGTATTTTGCTAATGTGTATGCTATCAAGTGCAACTAATAAGATGTTTTTCTAGTATTAGAGTCTTGTTATCACAAAGAGAAGGGTATTTAAGGGATTCTTAGAGCCTGATGAAGACTCAGCTTGCTTTAACATTTGTTGAGCAGTCTCATACATTTCCACTGCAGAGAACATAATTATAAATTAAATGTATGGGGGGAAAAAAAGAAAAACAAAACAACTTTTTTTCTTCTCCCAATTTTGCATTTGGGCACATGCAGTGTGTATTCAGGATCTAGTTAAAAATTGCCTCCTACCAATGTTTTCTAGCCTTCTTGCCCTAACAGTGGTCTTTGTCCGTATGTATATAATATATATGGCATATGATAACTCGGTAAGTATGCAAAAGCCTAAGTGTGCAGATCTCGTTATGTTTCTACCTGAATTTAGCTTGCTTTTTTGCTGCTTTTTTTTTTTTTTTTTTTTTTAAATAGTGTGAAAGAAGACTCAGTAGTTAGATATTGACTAGTTTGATACTGAAATACTATTGGGAACTTTAAGAACACTTGGAATGAGTGTAAGTTAGAATCAACCCTTTGCCTTCCTGGTCAAATATGTGTGAACAAATTATAATTCTATACAATTTTATTCATATTTTATTTGCCTGCTCAGATATTGAACATATATTGAAAATGTTTTTCAGTAAAGGTTTTATCAACACTTCAGTGTTAACAGTTGGGTGTTTCTTATATGAAAAAGAAAGCAAGAAAAAAAGGAAGAAAGCAAGCAAGCAAGAACAACAGATTTTTTTAGCCCGTAGTCAGAGTTCCAGAAACAGAAGAAAACTATGCCCTTACACACACTGACGAATACCTACTTACCATTAACAAATAACTAGTTTTTGAACACATCCTTTTATATTATATTCACCTCAGATTTTCCTACTCAGAAAGTCAATGAACTAACTTGTGTGAGACTGTAAGCTGTGTACAGACACCTCTTTTTTTTTTTTCCTTTTCACAAAGTTAATTTGAGGTAATTACTTTTCTTGTACCTGAACTGATTGCTGAAATATATTTTCTCTCCCTACTCCACCCCCAGCCACTTTTTTTGTTAATCCCCTGCAGGTATTTAGAATTAGCTTTCATGTTGTGCCTTAGTCCTACTTTCCCCAGGCTTTGCAAATTCTCTTTTCTTAATAAACTTTTTTTATCATTTTTGTTATCCTTTTTTTGGATTCTTTCCAATTCAGCAAAATCTTTTTTGTATTATGGAGCCCAAAACAGTGTAAAACACTCAAATACAGTCTCGCCAATTCTTCACTGAGATAAAAAATTAATTACCTGCTCCCCTTCTCCTGACCTAATTGCTCTCATTATACTGTACATGCTCAACATGGTATTTGGTGTTTTGCAGCATATTACTCTGTATTTTTCTGCAGAGTATATGGTTTTCTCTGAGCCTGGTCTGTTCCTGTAGCCATGGAAATTTCCAAATTAGACTTTCTCCATGTTACATATTAGGTTATTTCATACTTCACATTTATCATGATTAAAGGTCAATTTTGTTGTGTTTAGACCCTGATCATAGTAGGGCACGTTGGGGTCTCCCCTATAGTCCAAGTTTAGAATAAACAGAATAATGATGGTATAGTTGGATTGAGCAAATTCTTTCAATTCTGTAGTTATACTGAAAATGCAGATATCTCTTTTCTGTTGGAGAACACTACCAGGGCTATTTTGGAGAAGAATCATCTGTGCTTTCCTAAGAAGTGGGTCTGTAACCTATTTTTTTTATTTCGATGCCTGCGGGCTATGCTCTCCTCCTAAGCTTTATATATCATGCCATCATATCAAACCTTGATTTCCTGAGTTCTGGTAATTATTCTTACTTCTTCACATTTTATTTTATTTTATTTTATTTTATTTATTTTATCTTTATAGAAACAAGAAGATTTTTTTACAGTACATCCCTTTAATCACATGGATTATGTCACCTTGGCGATGAAAGCTGAAAGAATGACACTGTACTAAGGGAACATGAGTCTTCTTCTTTCTTCCTTTGCCAGCTAGTCAGACATACATTAAATACCATTGTAAATGCTTTCTGTTCTCATGCTGCAACTCATATAGCCTCTAGGACCGTAACCAATGTACAAAGATTTTTATCACAGCACTGTGCAGCAGATGAAACTCCATGTTTGCACACTTAAAGGAAAAATCAAATGTTTGGTTTAATAACAATTATGAGTTTGACCCAATGAGTTGACTCATTTATAGAGTCAGGTATGAGGAAACATGATTAAAATATTCTTATATAGATCAGTCCATCACTCTTTTACTATCTTCAGTTAACATATTCTATTCACTTGTGTTAGCAGTAAAAAAGTATCTGGATTTAATTTGGGATAGGAAAATAAAGACAAAGGGTGTCACAGTCACTATTATAGAACAGAACTTGTTGTCTAAAAAGCAGTTTATTGTACAACTTCATAGTGATTCCTATGCAAACTGAAAAGCATGCCTGATAAATGGCATTATACCAGAAATTAGGGGATAGTTAACCTGTAAAGGGTGCATAGCCACATCAAACCATAAGACCTGACAATTTTCCAGGGAAGAACATTTCAGACAGGTGTGAGAGACAACTCCTAGAAACAAGCCTGCAAGAAACAAAACTGAGAAAAACAGTCAGAGAAAGAGATAAAGGATAGCGGGGGAAGCGGAGGCCCTCCAAGCTAAGGAATGTCTCAAACACTTGCAAGTAATGAAACTACAGTCACAGGGTGGATAGTGTGGAGGTCGAGGCTGATAAGGCTGTCCCAATAATACAGGGTGCATCTGGAGGGGGGAGCCCTGTGGAGACAGGACGGTTTTGCTCTGGGGCACCTGGGCAGATTTCAAGGGCCATCTGTCCAGTGAATGAACTTTGCTTCATTATCCACAAAATGCATATTACAGTTAACACCCCTCGATATGCTAACGAAGACTAACAAGATCATGCTAATTACATCATCCCATGAAACACCTTACCCCTCCCCATACATGGGATACATAGCTATGTGGATCGACCTAGGGGACGGACACAAGGAAAGTGGGTATAAATCGAGGGGGGGCAAAAGAGGGGAGTGGGGGGAAGCGGAGATTGAAGTGAAGCAAGGATGGATGCTTCCTGGAACCCTCGCTGGCAGGATTGATGCAGGAACCCAGACCAGCGATCTCTATTTCTCTAGTCTCTCCATCTCCTTCCTTTCCTTTTCCCCTCTTCCTTCACTACCATTAAGAAATGCAAGGCATACTGTATTTCTTGCCACAACTCATTATATACTTAGCCAATTATCTTGATTCCAATTAGTACATTGTAAGAAGTTAATAAATGTTTGGACTTTGAGACTTATCTCACCACTGTCCACTCCACTGGGGATTTCTGTATCTGAGTCACTTGTCTCCCTCATCTGAGTGGGATGTAACAACACGTACTTTCTATCCCAGGAGTCATCAAAGCCTACAGATTTTATTATTAGTTCAGTTTTATATCGATGCTCTTGCTCTTGACTTTACAATTAATATCTCAAGTAACACAGGTCTCTAAAAGGCTGGGTGAGTAGCCTCAGCTCTAAGTTATCTAGGCTTTCTTTCTCTTTAGTTAACAGAAAGAGAGAAGCATCTCTCAAAGGGCAACTCATTTTTTCATAGACACACTATTGTTGGATTATTTCTGAGAAGCCCCTCTTTCTCTGAATCAAGAGGAAGCCTATATAGACTAATTTGAACCAGATTCCTAGTTTTTTAGAGAGTGAAGGAGATGTGAGATGAGTGACACCAAAAGTCACTCCCAGGAGCAGTGTGAACTGTTGCTGTGACACTGACATTTTGCTAGCTGACCAAAGACGACTGAAGTTATGCAAACAAATGTGTGATTTGGCCTTGTTTGGGTGTTGGCTGAACTGTGTTAACAATGTGACTGCTACCAATTGCAGAACTGAATCTGAGCAGCTGATAACCCTGGCAGTACTGCAGATGACTGACCTCTGCTGACTACTGGTTAGTCAGCAGACAGACTCCAACATGCAAGCTCAAGGCTGAAGATCAGTTCGTTATGCTAGTGTCAGCCTCCCTGGACACAGCTAATAAGTGCATCACCGATGAAGACAGAGACATTGAAACTGACCTGCAATAGTGTCCTAATCAGTGGAGTGCTCTTATTCACATCAGTTTTCTCCTGTTGTGTTACTTTGTTACTTTGAAAGCTTAACACCAGTGGACAGTGATATTACTTCTTGCCTGTAATGAAGCACTAAATTAGGATGATGTTTCTGTGAATGTGTCTCCAGTATAGAAAAGAATATTTGCATATATTTAGCCTGGTAGCTGATGGTCCTTGGCTGCTTTAATCTCAAACATACTACTTTCCACAGAAATGCCACACCCAATTATTTATATATTTATTACTTTGGACCACTAGCAGTAGATGTACAAATTCTTTGAACAGATTCCTGACACAATTTATGTCTTTATAGATGAAAAATTCTGTCCCTTTTTATTTAGAGATGAGTATATGTAGAAGAATATAGAGGAAATAATGAAGCTACGAACACACACTATTTTTTGACATTGTTTACAGGCCTTGTGATACTGTCACTACTGGTTTAGGTCTTCAACTAATCGCTGATAAAATTCTCTGATAAGGATACCTGCAAGATAACAAGTATAACATGTTCTCCATAAAACATCAGGCAAAATGATGAATGAATGGATACACACAGACATGAGGTCAACCTCTTGAATTCTCTTGTGCAGAAAAAATAATCTGGAATAGGAGAGAGTTTAGCATTCTGCTCCTATAATCCCAATTTTCTGTGACTAAAACAGAGGCATAGAGCCCAAATTTACAAAAATTATTTGGAATTTGGGGGTCACAGAAGAAGTTAAAATTCTTCACAGCTTCTAGTTTGGAAGTATTTTTCTGATTATAGAGATTATAGACACAAGAAGTTAAATATGTAGGAGTAATAATATACATGTGTAAATGTAAATGTAAAATAAACTTTCTGAGCCAGAATCATTACTAATCATTTTTACTGTGAGAAGTTATACCAATGGCAGTAAGTTTTTCACAATTTAAGGAATTTACAGTACCCCCACTTTAACCTTTCAAGTAGTCTCAGGAGGAAGATATTTAAAGCAATCTCTCTCAGGCTATAGAGGATCACAGAATCATAATATCTAAAATTGAGAAAGATACACTGCATCATTAGTCCAACTCTCTGCCAGCACAGAGTATGTCTCCCTATTATATTTATGATCTTTTCTCCACACTTGTCTTTAGTTTGACAAATTTATCTGAGGAAATCATTTTATTATTTTATTGATTTGATCAGTAATTTTTAATAAGCCTTCTCTCTCCTTTTATATGATCCTGTTTGGCATTGCTCCCTCAAATATCCATAGACTTGTCATTATAAATTCTTCTAGCTTTTATTTGGCCAAGATGATGTGTATTTAACACGTTTAATCTTTTTTTTTCAGAATTCAGTACTTGAAGTTCTCAAATCAATAACCATATTGTAAATCTCTTCTCTCCTTCCTTTTGGTCAGACAAAAATTTATCCAAAAACTACCTAGAGTAAAAACACTGTATCACATCTTTCCCTGTTCAAATCTGGTGTAATAGAGAGCAGAATCTGTTTCCTGCAGTGTGACAGAAACAAAAAATATCCTGTATAATATCTGGATGATGGTATTCAAAGTTATGTTCATCAAAGGAAAAGATACTCCACCTTACATAATTTACTCAGCTCTACTTTTGTGAACTTGTTCTCTGTTCATTAAGATGTTAAATGAGCATTGGTTTTTGTGGATCATTAGTAACACTACTGTCCAAAGAAAAAAGATCTAATCAGAGATCAATCCTAACCAAAGATAATTCCATTAATTATTTTATTTTGTTTCAAGCCCTCATTCTACTCACTGTTACACATACCACGTTTCTTGTGATTTCTTGAAAAATGTTTCAAATTTAACCTTGATTTAATAGGTTAGAACTTTACTGAAGTCAGAGGAATTAAGCAGTATCTATTATGTCCACTGCATTAACCCTACCTTCTGTAGTAAATTGTTGAATTTTCTTTGATAGCAGGCTAATTTTTTATGATTTCTGGCTTGTGAACTTTTGCTGCCTGCAATTTTCCTCAAGGTGCTAACGGATTCATTGAAGTATTTCTGTGATCTCATACCTAGTACTTAAGAGACTTGTAAAAACTAATTCTATAAATGACACAATCTACTGAATTCACAAAAATGGCATTTAATAGTTCTGATACTGATGCTGTCTTAGTAAGTGTATTTATACAATTTGGCCATGTTGATTGCTTCTTGTATATAACATTTAAAAGATGCTTTCTCTTCCATTATTGCATGTTTTACAGTTTTTTCTGTATGCTCTGGATTTACTACCAACCACTAGTAGCTTTACCTTCCTTCTCAAAATAAATGATGTATAAAATACACTTAAAAAACAAAATGTCATACTCAAAACTTCTGCAAGCAACAGTGCATCCCTGAAGCATGATTACAGACTATGGAACAGATAGTATAGAACTCCAGTATCAAAGACTATAGAGTAAACTTCATTTTACTGGAAACTAATCAAGACAGAAAAAAATCAGTGTTCAATATTCAGGCACTAAGAAAATTCCACTCATGTTCTGAGACCCAGCCAAAGGGAATTACTAGTTATATTGATCATCCTCTGCTTCCCCCCCAAGCTTTACAGGCTGTAGGGTTTTATAAAAAATTTTATTCAATAACTATATACAGGAAAAAAGTATATAGAAATAAAACAAAGCAATGTAATATGTATTCAATTTTAACTTAAGTTATAATGTAGTTAATATCTCAGGTGACAATAAAGAATGTTTTAGAGATGGTATACTTAAGATCAGTTATAGCTTTCAAACTTGTTTTATTTTGTTTCTGAGGTTTCCTTCCTTTCTGTGTGTCAATTTGATCATCCAAGAGAATAATCTGATCACAGCTGTAATCAAATAACAAACATCAAAGTTAAATTCTACTGCTTCAGAACAGTGTAATAAAATGTTGTGGAATCAAGATGGTTGTACGTAGCAGCAAGAGATATGATACAAAGCTTTACAATTCAAAATGTCTATCAGGGCTCTGTATGGTTCTTCTGAATATGGTATTTGAACACCTCAGACATCTGGCGCTTTTTCAGCTCCTATAAAAGATCCCTAAAGAAACCCTCAAGGGAGAGAATGCCTACAGTATGAAAATGCTTTATAGACTCAGGTTCCTGGTCCCTGCCTGTCATCATCATTAATAGCACCGATTTTTAACTGAATTGAGAAATGCAAAATGCAATTAATCTTTTCCTTCACATTAAATGGTTTATGTGTGCACAAATTACCTTTAAACTTTCAAGCCACTGATGATGAGTACATACAATTTTATCTTTAGGATTTCACTTAAAGTCAAAAATGTAACAGAGTTCAAAATCAAACAGAATCAAAATCTTTCATTCCATCCATGTCACTCCATATTATTCCCCCAGTCAGTATTTCAAATGTGAGCCATACTCAGTTTGAAGAGTCATATTGTGTTAAGTTACTGTATGTAATACAATATGAACAGTGCAATAGGTATGAAGCATCAAAAAAATAGTATATCTGCTGAAAATTGATACATTTTTCATTTTACAATAAGTGCAATGAATTTTAACCTCTTATTATGAGGCTTATTGATACTTTCAGCTTATTAATGCTCTGAAAAATGAATTACATTGTTATGTGCATTTGAGTACAATTATAATGTGCTTCAGCTCCAGTGGGAATGATGAAACTTCCTAAAAATAATCATGTAATTTCCTTTTCTTCCTGCACCGTCCCTTCTCTGTCAGTGTGCCATTATGTTGCAAGAACTTCAGGTACTTGAGCTCAATATAAGCAGAAACAAATTAATGAAACTTTACCACAGTGTGGGATTTGAACCTATTTATTATGGGTCCACTGAATTATTAAGCAACTCAGCTGTCTAGTATCTGAGAAAGAACCATTTGATTAAAAACTCTATTGAAAGATGCTTTTAGTAAATTTTAATTTATGAAAACTTACTAAGTAGATTGGTGATTTACAATTATAAATCTATTTTATGTTTGTATATATCTGTTATGTCTACATGATTAAAGTAAATAATTTAAATATATTTATACCTATTATGTGGATATGAGTGTATGTAACACATGGACGTATAGGTTTGTGTGTGTTTTTACGGGCACATGTAATACACACACACATACACACAGAAAAGAGACAAAGATGAGATGACTGTAAATATGGCCATGGTTTTATTAACATAACGTGGACAGATATTGCTAAGGCATATTGTATCCAACCCTTCAGCAAAGTGATAAGGAATGAAAGTTAATATTTAAAAAATTTTCCATGAGGGTGGACATGTATACTGGTAGATACCTGAGAATAAAGTAATGAACTCCTGCATCTTTTTCCAAGTAGTCACTGAGAAAAACCAGTGGAAATGAACTCTAAAGAATCTGTGTTGATGTTCGTGTCACTTTTAGATAGTCTTGACTACACCTAACTAGTCAAGAAGTACACTCAACAGCTGATAAAAGCCTAACTGTTATTGATCAGTGTAGCTCTTCAGAAGTGTAGATTTTAAACACTCCTAAACAAGTAAAGATGAAGCCACTAAATCAGAAAAATAATCTGCTGAAACTAACACTCACATCAATTCATATTCAAATGCTACCCTGCCTGTCCCAGTCAGGTCCTGTTTAAGTAAGTTCATACTCTTCTAAATTTTATAGATCTTTATTTAGCAGACCATTCAGTTTCAACACAATCTGGGAAATTTCTGATAATGTTGGATAAAGACAAAATTCATAAAAATGTTTTAACTGGTTCATCAGTAAATATTGCAAAATATTAATTTTTTACTTTGGTGATTTCTCTGTGGAGTTGGCTGGGATGATCCCTCAGTAGATTTACTCCTTTAGATTTGGAGAATAACAAAGACTCATTTTATTTTTCCTATTCAAGAGCTCCATGAACAAATTCTTCTGCAGTTTTCTTCCCTCTCTCCTATTTTAGTTTGTTTGTTTTGGTTGGTTGGGGGTTTTTTTAACAGTAAAACATGTACGCAGAAACATTTACATTCGCAGTGTCATCAATATTCAAGGTAATATTGGTGTCTTGATTAAAAGTCTATAAAAAAAAGAGTTATTTCACTCTATCAAGGCAGGGATGAGATTTCCAGATAAATGGACTCCTCTTCAGTACCTATAGGATAGAAGTGATACTGATGAGCAAAGACACAGTCAGCACAACTCTGTCAGTGATGTATTTTCTACTGAGCAAATTTAACTGACCTCTGTCAATACATCTCACTGTCAGAGTTCTGCAAGGCATATTTAGACCTCAGAATGGCATATATGCTTTTTCTTTCTTCCTCTCTCACTAGCACTATCTTATTGCCATTTACAGTTTGAACATTCTTCTCTGAGTCTGAGCTGAAAGCAGGGACCACATCCATGCAGCCCAAACACTACCCAAACAGGTTATCCTGCTGTGTTAGACAAACACCTAGCAAGGGCAACTTAATCTAGTGCTAACTGAAGTAATTCATCTTGGGAGTCAGCTGAGTCATTGTGAGGAACACATTTAATACTTGTTTTCTGTTCTGCAGCAGTTACACTTTTATTTCTGGGTACAATTCACCATGTTGTTTATCCTGCACATAGCCTCAAGTCACCTAAAACTCTCAAATCAGAAACAAAGCCAGTATTGAACTCTCTAGGAGAGAAAAAAATTTTCAGTACAAGACTATGGTTCTTATATCACCTATTTCAGTGTGGTTTGAAAGGTTGTGTGAAATATATTCATTAGAGGAACTTGAATTTGGCATGTTTTCAATAGCTTCACAGCCATCTTAAATCAACCTAAAGTAGGCAGCCATTAGAAATTGTAATTCTGTCCATAATCACCTTCACCTGCTCACCATGTCATCCTTGCTCTTTCTTTCCATTAGTTTTACTTATTTTACGCTATGGTATGAATCATATGAAAATAAAATAAAATAAAATAAAATAAAATAAAATAAAATAAAATAAAATAAAATAAAATAAAATAAAATAAAATTCTCCTGGTCTATATGACCACTGTCAGAAACTGGAAAAGGATAACATGTGTATAGGTAAGAGAAGAAAAATTGACCTAAGTTCACACCTTTCAGTAAGCATAATCCAGTTCAAAAGTGGGACATCAAGATCTCCTACACATATTTTTCCCAGTGCATGCTTAGTACTAGATATATGTGTAAGTAGCTGCAGAATGAGCTAGATCAGAAAGGTGAGCCAAACAGACACAAAGAATTAAGAAGGGCAGAATCATATGAGGAGGGATGACAAGAAGGAGAGCAAAACCACCTGTGTTAGTAGCAGTCCTCAATTAGATTAGATTAAACCTAACACAAAACTTCCCCCTTTGATCAGTCTAACACGATTGTGAAGCCTCAGGGCTAAAAGTTTGATTATGTCTTGATTCAAAGCTTCTTTGAATTAAAGTCAGCTGTGAAGACAGTAGTTCTAATGGATTTAATTTATTTTCTATTAACAAAATTCGCAGTAAGCACCAATGGAAGGTGTCATTCAAGTTATCAGTGATACGCATAGTCAAAGATTATAACAATCAAGAGATGCATTAGATAAATGCCTTCTGACTACTGTTTCACAAAATTAATGACTTGATCTCTGTTATTCAATACAGCCTTAAGTACTAGGCTATGAGTTTTCTTCCAGTATTTTTCTGCCCACTGAGATGTGGTGACAACAGGTTTTAAAGTCCAATTTGAATTAACTGCCTTCTAATTTAAACAAATGTCTCCTATTTCTGAAGGATATGGCATGGAGAACAGGTGTTCCTGATCACCTGTTTTTCTACTCCTTGGGGTTGTGTTTATGCTTTTACCATATCAACTATTACTTCCTTCCTAACACAGAAGTTCCAGGTTTTTCCCCATTCTACTCATATGAGAGGTTTTTGTATACTCCCGTTTCATTATTCATCAATGATGAAATACTTTTCTGGAAATGGGATAAACAGTGCTACCCAAAGTATTCAGGATCAAAATATAACACTGACTTTCATGAAGGGATTACATTGTTTCCTATGTACTGAGTCTTTTCCTTATGAATCATCAGGATTTAAAGTATTTTTAAATGTAAATGCAGATTAAGCAAAGTTCTTTATTGAAATATCTACAGGATAAACTCATCCATTTCTAGTAAGATTCTTTCCATAGACTTCATTGCACTTCAGATTTGGATTTTGGTTGGCAGGCAAACAATTCATAATATCTGGTAAAATTCTGTAGTAATGATTGCCAGTGTTGAGAGTTTAACGCCAAAGTTAATGCCATTTTTTGTAATAGAAATCACATTCAATATAGACAGCAGAAGCTTCAAACAAGCTGTTGAATGTAGCTAGAAAAAAGTGTTTCAAATTATGTAGTATATACAGCATGTAATACATGGAAATTATATGCATTCTTCCAGTGCTGGATGTAAAATCAATCCTTTTGTCAAGTACTCCTATTGTAGACTGCCATGCTGGAGACCTACATTCAAACAAAGGACTCAGAAGGTTGGGCACTTAGCTTCCAGGGAGAGAAGCCTTCTGTCATTCAATAACTCTCCTCAGTCGCAGACGACAAACGAGCTACTCTAGGTAAGACACTTCAGACAATCTTCTGAAAAGCCTTTTTGATGAAGTCTCACATCTCAGGTTAATGACAATACCTAAGGTGTGGGAGTCATGTAAGAAGCGTAAATCTGACTTGGAAAATTAAAAACAAAGAGCATGAAACAAAGAAAAAACTAGCACTAGTTTGAAGATAAAGGTATTGTAGTCAGAAGGAGTAAATAATGAGGAACAATGCAGTATGATACACGAGAACTTAGATGATTTGAATACTAAAAGATGAAAGCTAGTTCAAAGAAACTAAATAGAGAGCAGTGACAGGTTCCCAGGGAAAAAAAGGATATCAAACAATTGGGTGTGTCATTAAATATAAGAAATCAAAAGGTAAAAAGAGTCTAAAAGATAATTCTGCGTGCAGCATTAAATATGAATGATAAGTAATAAGATGAGAAAAGAAAAATCTATGTCTAACATTAAAAACAAAGAAACATTACCAACTATGCCTAAGTAGGGCAAAAAGGAGTAGGGTACAATTTATTAATATAAACAAAATCTAGAAGAAACAGACTAACTAAGAAGTGAACAAAGGAAAAAGAATCTATTTTCAGTTAAAAAAATCTAGAAGGTTATTCACTCCTATGAGATAGGAGTGCAGCAAAGATATATACTTCTCATTATACGATTAAAAGCTCTGCTAGGCTGTAGCTTTTGCTCACTGTACCAATGGCTTAGCTAAACTGTCACAGCTGTGAGCTTGATCATCATGCCTAGAGCTTGCTTAGCCCATGTACTTATTTAGAGGAGACATTTGAGGCCTGTATGATGATTCTACAAGAAAAGCTAAAGGAAAAGATTTGCAAAAATACTTGAGGAACCAAAAGTTAACAAATTAGAAGCATCCCAAAATCTCACGATAACATCTCACAAATACCTGTGAAAATCTAGACCATAAGCAATCTAGCAGAATTCTTTACACTATGTGTTCTAGTGGATGAATTCCATTAATAGTATACCCCAATCGCATTAAATCCTGCTGCTACTGATATTCTTAATTATTACATAACATCATTAAGAAATTGACATTTCATTTCTTCAACACTAAAAGTCTACTTTTTTATTAAGAGAATGATGCTGTCATAGCTGGAGTTTCTAGGTTCTTCTTTTTTATGGTTTTGAGCCCATCTGAGTTTGTCCATGACAAATATTTCCTGGCATATCATTTATGATATTGCCATAAAGAATTCACTTGGGGCTTAATTTTGTCATAAATGATGGCTGACTAAGAAAAGCAGTGGATTGTAAGGGTTTTTTTAAATTATTGCTTTTGTCTTTCTAAATTAGAAATACAGAGCACATATTAAAATTTAAGCATTCAGAAGTGAAAATATTCTGGCTGGAGTAATTGAAGTAACTACTGACTGTAGTAACTCTTAGGAATATGGTAACTGCATCAAATACTATCTCTCTGCCTAGCCTATCCTTTAGTCCAGTTTCATATACCGCTTACCAAATGGACAGTGCAGCTCAGAAACTGTGATTTGTTCAGTTTTCTGAAGGCAGAAGCGTTCACTGCAGCATTAGTTTGGTGCTTTAGTTCAGTGCAACAAGCTCTGTGAGTCTGCTGGTGGCCACCTTTTAGGATCTTTGGTCCAGGTTACTGGGCAAAGTTTAGCTGCAGTATATTGATAATTCAGTCTAAGATTTTTATGGGTGTAATGCAAAGTACACTGCTAACTGCAGGATTATATCTTGCCCCAGTCAAGACTGTGGGAGCATGATAAATTCTGACTGAACAGAACATATGAATTTATTATAGCGAACAAAAGCAATATGCTTTTCTCTAGGAAAAACAAAAACAAAAACCCAAACAAACAAACAAAAAACCCAAACAAAACCAAACCAAACCAGAACTATTTTTTTTTTTTACTTCAAAAGTAAATAAAATTCCCTCCACCTCCCCCCCAAAAAAAACCCCAGCCTTTCAGACTTTTTTAACTGCTAAAACTGAAATTTCCAATGCTAAATAATTAAAACTTAGCATTGTTCAGGGTGGGCCTGGGGAGATTGTTTTGAGTTTGCTTTGGTTTTTTAAATCTGAAAAGCCTGTAAATCAATGCAAACAAATCTGTCATACAAAAATGTTTAATAACCTCACTAAAGGCCAGTCCTCACTAGGTCAAAGTATAGTAGTTAGATAAAGCCTGGTACAAAGATGAGAGAAGTAGGCAAAATGTTTTGCACAGACAAAAGGATAACAAAAGAATAGCAAGCTGTTAAAGTGGCTATGAATACTGTTCTAGACAACACTACCATCTTCCAAAAGTAGATGCAGATGAAGGAGCATGGTAAATTGGTCACTGGTTCTATCTTGGATTATTTTAGATCACCCAATTTCCTACTGCTCCCTGATACAGTGCAGTGTAGTTTAGTATGGAAAAGAGACAGAATCCCTAAGATATACTAAAAATAACATGTTTTACAATAAAAGATCATTTTAGCTATGTTCTGTAGTGAATGGGCAACAGAAGGCAAAGTAGAAAAAGGAGGTGTTCACAAAGCCCGATTCTCTAGGACTGAACTACATCACCTTGTCTCATGTGGTTCAGGCTCTTTTATAGAACTGTGATCTGTTAAGAGTCCAGAAGAAGGGATCCAACAAACATACAGCATAACAAGCAACAGCACACTGGACACTTTTGACTCCTGAGAATGAGGGCTTTGTGGGATGAAAACAAAAGAAATTATATGATACCAGAGAAAGAAGAGAGAACACTTTTTTAGAAGATATGGAGCAGGGCCAGAGTCATATCTCTGGGTGAACTGTACCTATGTATGTGTAGCACATACCAGAATGCTTTGAAGTCAGGACATCTTTAGTTACCACTCGAACAGATGCTGGAACCTCTGCCTGTATCCATGTTAGTAAATTAAATTGTGCAATATTGTCTAATTGTTAGTATGGTGCCTAGCACAGTTTTTTGTCTTAGCCAATCATTTTCTATTGAATACACATACTTCATTTATATTGTCAAACCATATTTGCAAACCTGTAGCACTTGCCACATCCTTATGACGAGATTGACCTCATTACTTGCTATGAGATTAACTATGGTTTTTGTATCTTGCCCATACGGGTCTTGCAAACTTGAATTTTCTTTGCCTGATCATCTTGGTGGTATAAATATCAATACAAATGATGTCTTATATCCCTGGAAAACATTCTTCTATTCTTTTCAGTCATAAAAAAGGCATAGCTGACTCACAGCAATCATCTGTAATAATTCTGTTTGGCAAAAATTTTTTTAATGTCTTGTATCCTTTGGCATTCGTGTCTCAAAAGCATAAAGTAAGATGCTGAGGACCAATGCCTGCAACTGTTTCATTTCACTTTATGCTAATAGCTTTGCTTTTCAAAATGTGACTGAGCTTCCCATAGGTTGCAGTTGTAATTCCAGGTCTATATAGACTCCCTGAGATTTATTTAAAATCCCTTTAAAAGATAGTATTCACCTACTTTAAGAGTTCGGTACATTCCAGCTTATCTTCATATTTACATAACAATAATTTTATCATTTCAGTAGACAAGTGTCATCCGGTTTTTTTGCTCTCAGTGAAAATGTTCTGCTTCCCCTCTTACTCCTTCTAAATTTTTTTGTCTTTCTGAAATTACACAATTGCTTTACATGATAAGCAATGCTGTGCTGATTTTTTTGTTCCTGAGCATATATATTTTCTAATTTTCTACCAATAACTCCTGTATTTTGAGATATAATCTTTCTTTTTCTTTTTCTCCAGATAACAGGTAAAAGGAGTTGATAATGATACACAGTCCAACATAATATCTGTTCTAAAGTTAAATCAATCATTATATTCCCTTTGCATGAACATCAAACTGCTCTCATTTCAAATAAGATAATTTTTAATCTACTAAATCTAGCAGATTCAGATGTAACCATCTAGATGTGATCTACACTTTAGGAAAATCTAAAAAGACCTAGACCACCTTCATGTTTTTCTCAGCATTTTCTCAAAGATACATATGTAATTCCTTGTTCCACTATTTCTATTCTGCCTCTAAGTCAAACTTATTAATTTGACGGAAAGTTTTATACGGTATGTATAACCTCTTCAGAATGATGCATGACAACATTTTAAGAGAACAAGAGGAAATGAAAATGAGCAAAAAAATATCCCCAGATTTTTTAATTAATAAGAATCATGAGGAACTGTCAAGGTCTAACAGCCTTCTCCAGGTATCAAATCATGTTGAACAGTTCATGAGCGTACTCAGAGAGGTGTATATCTTGTATTTTAAATTAATTCTGCATATGAGGCATGCTCTTACAGAATTTTTTTGTTCTTCACTTCCCTTTATTTTCAGCTTACTCAAATAGGGGAAGAGTTTCACCATAGCATCACAAAACCACAGAATGGTTGAAGTGGGAAGGCACCTCTGGAGATCATCTACTCCAGGTCCCAGTTTAGGCCAGGGTCAGCTACATCAGGCTGATCAGAACTGTGTCCAGCTGGATTTTGAGTATCTTCAAGAATGAAGAGTTTGCAACCTTTCCGGTCAACCTGTATCAGTGTCTGACCATTCTCACAGTAAAAGTGTTTTTCTGATTTTTAAATGAAATTTTCTGTATCTCACTTTGTGCCCATTGTCTCTTGTCCTTTCATTGGCTAGCACTGAGACTAGTCTAGCTCATATTTATGCCATTCAAACAGGAATATATGCACACTGATAACATCCTCCCAGGGCATTCTCTTCTCCTGGCTGAACAGTCCCATATCTCTTAGCCTTTCCTCATATAACAGAGACTCCCATTCCTTATTCATCTTTGTGGCCCTTTGCTGGAATTGTTCCAGGATGTCCATTTCTCTCTTATAAAAGGGAGTACAGAAATGGAGACAGCACTTCAAATGTGTCTCAGCAGTGCTTAGCAGAGGAGAAGGGTGATCTCCCTTGACCAGCTGGTAGCACTACTACCTGTGCAGCCCAGGAGGCTTTTGTCCTTCATTGCTGTAAGGAGACATAGGTTAAGGTATCTAAATATGTCTCCTGTCTGAATAACCTATCTTATAGATAGAAAACTAATGGTTTTAAATATGTTTATCTTTTAAAAATATGTTTATCTTTATAAATATCTTTTAAATATGTTTATGTAGCTTAACTATATATATATATATATAAAACTTATTTCGATGGGAATTTGGCACTTACATATTTCAGAGAATGTGGACCAGCAGAAGTTCGTTTATTGTCATCCAAGAAGTTACAGCAGTCGAAAAAAGAGTCAGATCACCAAAACTCCCTATTTCTAGACTCCTTCCTACCTTACTAAATGTATTTGACATTAATATAACAGATTGCAAGCTACTGACATTATAATAGGTATCTAAAGCTGACATTAATTTAGATGTACTTTTAATCTTGGTAAATCTGAAAGCATAAGCATGATTAATTCCAAGTGAAATGAAATACCAAGAAAAACAACACAACTATTTTTCAAGCAACCCGTTTACATACAGTGTTATGCAGCAGTAGGAGCTCTAACCAAGGAAACATACAAAATACAAAAGCTGTCACTTAAACATTTTTCTTCAGTCTTGATTTCACAAAAGAAACTACATAAGATTAAGCTAATAATTTATTTATTAACTTATAAGAATAATATTTTCAGAAACATTGCTTGTATTAAGAAGCCTGGAGTAAAACTGAAAATTGCCACCATAAAAATATACTGCAGTGAGAAAACAAATTAGCAAATTTTTGTGCTGCATAATCCAAAAGAAGGTACTACTAACATGACAGAAAAAAGGAATAATTAAAATCTATATTGTATTAACAATGCTTTCTCTATATTAACCATGATGTTAACATATTAATGAATTTTATGTTTCCTAATAGAAAAGATCATTGCTAGCATAATTCACGAACCTCAGAAGAGTCATTAATATGATATGACTACTCTAATGAAGCATTCATATGTCACTCAGAACAGAATTATTTGATACAGAAGTATTCATATGCTGTAGTGAGTTTTGAGGATCTATGGATTAGTTTCTACTCACCATCTATGCAGGCAAAAAATATATGTTATATATATATTTGGCAAAAATTGCAGGAAATTTATACCACCGCTGTTGTTGGTGAAGGGCTTGATCCACTAGAGAGAAGGCAGTTTTCCCAGTAGAGAATAGGGTTTGAGACAATGAGAAGCTGCAAGGTCAAGCACAACTCTTGTGTCTGAAAGAGTGATGATTCAGAACAATTTCAGGAGTCACAAGATAGAGGACTACATAACTAATTCAAATAGTATATGGCAATGTCTGACTTTAAACAAATTCAAGGTTCAACAGCTTTTTTAAATTTACATCCTGTTCAGGGGACTCAATTCACTTTGGTGTGTTATTAGAAGTGCGTGAATGTAAAATAAACATCGTATCCTGTTCATGTGATCATACATGCAAAATATTTAATAAAGGGAGGACAGAACCAATAGATTAGAAGAAAAATGTGAGAAGCAATGATTGAGTAATAGTCAGGAGACCAGATGGGTTTCATAACCAAAACAGTATTAAAAGAAGGAAAGTAATGGAGGTCCCGTTTATATTATTTGCTACCTCTTTTACCTTTCCCTCCTTCCTGGAGGAATTATAATCCACCTCACTTCTTCAGTCCCTGGAATTGGATGGCAGTGATGCAGTTCCACAGGAGAAGTCAGGATAATGCTTTCAGCCTGCTCTGCTCCTGGCCCTTTTCTATGCCACCATTAATTCAGTCAGCAACAAGCACACCAGTTCCGTAACTTTATTTTAGGATCTGGAAGCTAATTAGATGGAGGAATAAGCATAAAGAATACTTGGGTGAGAAAAAATTTCCAGTATATACCATGTCAAAGCTGTGCTGCATGTCAATGCATGTCAATGGTGAGAATCCACTCCTGTTATTAATTAGCTGGGTCCAAAATACTAGTCTGTCTTGATTAAGTAAATTCCATATGGACCAAAATAGTTTTCCTAACTGAAGTTCAGTCTAAATGGAAACATTTGTAACTAGGAGTATGGTATTAAGGAGACCCCTTTAATGAAGATGGTAGTTTTCTCAAAAGCTAAAGAAAGGGGAAAGAAGGGTACCTACAAACACAACCGTGTACCTTCCTTGGTTTTTGTAAAACTATGTAGTTTTAGCCATAAAAGGGTTTTCTGACATTCTTACGAACATGAGCCACTGTCATTTACCTATTGTGCTATGATAGCAAAACGGCATTTTTTTAATACCACACTTGCTCAATCTCTCTCAAAATCATCACTTGACAA
Source organism: Athene noctua (assembly GCF_965140245.1). NCBI lineage: Eukaryota > Metazoa > Chordata > Aves > Strigiformes > Strigidae > Athene > Athene noctua. The sequence goes on along the minus strand of NC_134040.1, from coordinate 21,487,692 downwards.
ACCAAGGATGTAGATATGTAGGAGGTTTTCCAATTGTCTGTATTTCCGTAATCAGAACTGGAGACCATGATATATTGCTACCACTAAAAAAACGATTGGCACTTTGACAAAAATCAGTACAAAATAACTGTTTTTTCTCCAGTAAAAGTGGGGCACTGAAATGCCACAGAGTTTGCAGGGTGCTGAGTCTCCATCTATCTGTGTATTTTCTATTGAATAATAGAAAGTTCATGGATATCTTCACAGTACCCATCTAGGGCACGAGCACAGTCAAAATCCATTTCATTTGGTTGCAAATCTTCTGTATAGGATTTACAGTTCTTCTGACAAACTGAGGAGGCTGTGTTAAGTCACAGTCTGAAATGATTCTCTGTCTGCACATTTTCATTACCACTGAGAGAAGATGGTTGCAGTTATGACTTACCAACTTATTGTTTTCTCAAGCAAAACTGTTCATTTGAGGAAGAATGAGAAGGAATTGTTACTGTGAAAGGAATATCTTATGTTTGTTAAAGCTCTGAAAATTCAGCTTCAATTGATTGAAAAATTAATCAAATCACCCTTGAGATCCTGTTAAAAAACAATACATTTGTACTATACACCTAATTATTGTGATAAACCTACTGTTTTAATAAGATACTTCCCCTTTTTTATATGTTGTGTTTAGTTGCAAAAAACCACACATATTTATAATGCCAGCATAGATCCTAATTAAAGCTGATCTTATAAGCACAAATTGGAAGCAAGTAAAAAAAAAAAAAAAAAAAATCTGTTTAACCAAAAGCTATGCCCTTATTTGCAAATTTTCAAAATGAAACTGGGAAACCACTGAGAAGACAGCTTTACATACCCACTATCTTGGGACCTTGTAGATTTTAGGAAGTACAAGCATTATGCTTCAGGACTGCCTGACCCAAGTGATTTTTATCGTTGTTCATCCTGGAGGAAATATTCTGATCCACTGCATTAACTGTTAAAATTTGTCACCTATACTGCAGATGACTCCCTATGACAGTATTGCAATACCACAATTCTGTGTGGTGATACTGATCATGTCAAATCTGTAAAGGGAGCCTTTTTTAAAATAGCTGAATGATTTTTTTACACTTTAAACTCTGCAGAACATTTCCTGTTTCCTAAAGCAAAAGGAAAAGAAATAATAATAACAATAGTAACAATAATAATAGTAATAATAAGGTAATCTCATTATGTCATCCACCAAATTTGGAATCAAAAATCTTTATATTTTGAAAAAAAGCCTGTGATTTATATTAAAGGAGAAAATCACTAGCTCTGGTAATAGGAAATAATTTTTGAAATAATAAAAGGCTATGCACTTGAAATTTCCAGCCAATATGAATAAAATGGAGAGAGAGTAATTGCAGTTGATTCTAAGAGAGGGGAATGAAAATAGATTAACGTGATGACTGAAAAGATTTATCTGAAAAGGGACACCTTTCCAAAGAAACACATATTATAACCTGTCTTCTTATTAAAGTGGGAGATAATAAAAAATTACATAAATAAGCAGCTATCATAATGGCAGAGAGTATTCTAGTATATTAAGGTGATCAAATATCCTCCTTTTTACTCTTTCTTCAGCATGGTTTTGTCTTTTTCAAGATAGATGAAGGGAAAGGCAGACAAACAGATAATTTTTTTTCACTGTGTCTTGATGCTGACACTCAAGTGAATGTGTTCCAAAAAAATGTAATTTTTTTTCAGAGAGGACAAGTCTATAAAAAGAAGCTGTAAAGGAGAAAAACAAGGAAGTTTATATTAAAAGGGGATTCCTCTCCACTTTCAGAAAACTTTGGTTCTTTGTTCATATTCTGTGTATTCCAGCAGCTAAATGTATGAAGTAATTAGGAAGAGATATTTTTACTGAACACATAGGATCTTTTTTCTCTTGAAAAACATGGATTGCTAGTTTTTGTCTAAACTCTGTGCTTTGTTCAGATTCAGTGATCTAGCTCCTATATACTTTATATTTCCATGTCCAGACCAGGTTTTGTGTTTTGTCTTTTTTAAAAAAATTATTTTTTCCTTTCCTTCTGTTTACTTAAGCCTTCAATTATATATTTTTTCTTTTTGGATTGTAAGTGACTGGTTTGGGGACTGTGATGTCTATATAGATCTTGTCATGTACCTAGCACAGTGGGACACCTAGTAAGTTGAGTTTCCAAATATAATTAAAAAAAAAAAAATCAAGAAAACCCCATTTCTGAATAAAAGTTACAAAGGCACCCTGCAGTTAGTCAGAAAGAAGTTCCCCAGTGCCTTAATTTTCAAAATAGGAATTGATCACTTCTTAAAATAAAATGGGTTTGAATTGAAGGTTACAATAGAGTATACCAATGACTGCCATTAAGCAACATTTGTAGTAGCTAGCATCTAACATATTTAGCGTTTCACGCTGGTTCTGTAATAACAAATTAAATACTGCTAAGAAGTGGAAACAAGCTCTAGAAAACTATCATCTATCTTAATATTAGAAAGGTCTGTGGCACAGGTGTGTTCTTGCCTCCTACTGTTCACCTGAAAAATCCAGAGTGCGGTATGTAAGCACAGGGTTTGGATGACTAAGAGAGCTTCATGCTAAGGGTGTGGCAACAGGTCTTTGACACTGTGGTCAAAAAACAGACTCTGGCACTAATTAGTTCGCTAGTGGAGGAGTAGCCTTTGTATTTGTGTCCAGCTGATAAATGTCTGTTAACCCTATATGAATAGATATCATCATTTTGGTGTAATCGTTTTCCTTGGTTTTGTTTGTTTGTTTTATTTTTCTTCTAAGTTTCATCTCTAATTCTGTAGACTTCTCCGCAAGTAATATGCAGCTTTCACAAGGGCTACGTATTTGATGTTTGAGTTATAGTTGTTAATCGTGATTGCAGTAGAGTTCATGCCTTTATTTTTATTCCTTTACTTCATAAATGTTTACAAATTTCAGATAAGAATATTCACTGCATATATTTAAGACAATAGTTTTCACCTGTATGGAGTGAAATGTATTTTCTGATGAAAATTCATGAGATGAAATGTCACCTTCAGAAAGCTTGTGAAAAAAGACCTGCAAGGGTGAATCATTCTGTCTGAATTCAAGTTTACATAGTTCCACCGGTGTACCCAGCCCATTCCCAATGACTAAAGAAATGTACCTTCCCTGAAACTATTACATGCCGCACCTCTACACTGACTTTTTTGCTGCTGGGAACAAGGACTCAGAGAACAGAACAAGCAAAGTGCCTGGATACTGTACTTGTCATCTTAAAAACATTTACTTGTAGTTTCTGTCTGATATCTGAGTTCATGATTTTCTGTGCTTCCACAAGAAATCTGAAATCCCCTAGATGCCGCTTTGTGGCAAAGTCTAGAAGTAATTTAATTTTATTTTAGGGCACAATGCCTCTTTTAAAGGCGATGAGCTGTTTATTCTAATGACATATGTATTGATGCTCTTGGTTTCTCATGTTAATGGCAAAAAACTAGTGGTGTTGCAGGAGAACAGACTAAAACACAATGGACACACCACTGTTCCATATCTGACATTGTGAATTCTACATGCAGAAATGTTGCAGTGTTTCTGCAAAGTGTTTCACCTTTCACTTCTGATGGCCTTTGAACTAAATTTTTTGTGGCAGATCATGAAAGGACATGAATGCTGGAACTTTGAATGTTGACTTTTGTTTTTCTACTTCTTTTGTGAAGATAAAAGTTCTTTTCTTTTGACATAGACAACAACATTATGGGCTGTATTTGTTCTCTCCTTCTCTCTTTTATCAAAAAGATATTGATTACCTAATAATGGTATTTCTTTTCAGGTTATAGAAGAACAAAGCTTATTCTGTTATTCCAACTTCCTTGGAACTGCTGTTTGTAGTTTACATTTGCCTGCAACATTTCAGTCAAACAGCTAGCACTGCTCTTATTCACTTCAAAGGTATGAGATGAGCAGTTGCCATTACATCAAGGCTTTATATTCTGCTACATTCTATGTGCAATACTCACACAATTTATTTTCTTAGTATTAGGTCACATTCAGTTTTCTTTATTCAAGTTTTATTGCTAAAATAATGGACCAAGGAGTCCATAATTTGGTCAGCTGTTATTGTTAAAAACAGTTTTCTTGAAATATTGTAGGGAAATCCTTTTCAGATTGGTGGAGTTTGGCAGTTTCACCAGCTCTCCCCTTTAAAGCAGGGTTGTTTAAGTGGTGAACCATAAATCCTTCTTTGGCAGAGCCAAAGATCACTGGCTGCAACTCAGCTGCACCAAACAGGTTGAGGTGGGAAAAGGTCTGGAGGACAAAGAAGTCTGAAGAGGGAATACATATGCATTGGAAAAGATGTGAGCTGATTCCTCTGTCTTTCTTGCCATCTGCAGTGAGGAATACATGGTGAGTTTTGGGAACTTTTGCCCCTTCATTGTTTTCTCTGTGCTTCTTTCTTGAAGTCTAAGGAAGTCCATAATAGGACTGCAGGCCAGGAAAGAGAAGTAGTAATGTTTTAACTTGAAATTTTTTTATTTATCACAGACATCTATTTTCTTATTTTTACAAATGCTGCTTTATTTTGCAGATGAACACAATAGAAATTGATTGATTTTTTTTCAGAGTTATTACAGTCTAATACCGTACACACACAAACACACACTCATGTGAGTGTGCATTTATAAGGATAGGTACACATAAATACATGTAATTCCATAGATAAGGAAATTAAGATGGGGTTTCCTAAATGGAATAATTAATTATGTTACATCTGATAATTATTCTAAGAAACATTCTCAGTCCATGTACTACTGCAAAATTTTTCAGAAAAGTTTGTGATTTACTATAGCAAGCATTCAGAAAAAGCAGAAAATAAATCGACACTGATTGTATTGTATTCAGTGATGACAATCTTAATCCATCTGAACACTGCCAGGTTCCTTCCTCCCCCAGGCAAATCATATGTTTTTATTCAATAAAAGAAAGCCTATTTCTGCATTCCTGTAGCAGAAAACATGAAACTTCATTCTTCTTTAAAGCATACAGTAGGAAGATTTCTCAACAGAAAGTCTATCTTTAACATATTCCGCATGCGTGGATTTCAGTATTTTTATTCATACAGATTCATATGATAGATTCTTATATTTTATTTGAAACGTTTTCCTTAAAGAAAGCATTTGTATTTTTAACTTTAGGTAAGGTTCTAAACATTATCATTTGTGTGCATTTCATTCAGCCTACCTCATCATTTTCTTGTTTCATGCCCAAGGCTTAGCAGTTGGACTTTAAAAGCAGCCAGCTTTAATGTCTATGAGTGACATGTAATTTCTGCTTACTTTAAAGCTTTTTTTCGCTAACTTTGCCTTTTTTAATATTCTTTCCTGTCCATAATCACAAAGATACATAAGCCCTTTTGTGACTTAATAAATATTGTCAATTTTTTAAAACTCAACATGGTGTGTATTCTTCTTCAAAGATAGTTATTAAGCATATAAAAAGAAGCTTGTTAAATTTGTAGATTCGTTTTTGTTATTATTCCTACTGCTTCTATTTAAATGAGGAAAGATAATCCATTAAAGAGGTTGAACCATCAAAAATACTGCCATATCTATAGTTAAGTATAACCTTCTCGGGTTTAAATAACTATGTTTATGACACAAATCAACAAAACATCTAAATATGAAATTAAATGCTCTACCTTCCATTAACACTCTTGTTTTGGTTGGAAACTTAAAGCCATGTGAATTCAAAGGACATATTTAGTTCATAGTTACAACATTATCTCCCATTTTTAAAAGCGAACAAGAAACGTGCCTGTTTAATATATATGTTATTTCTTATCACCTTAGATTACATGTTTAATGACATGCATAGATTTTAGCTCTGCAGAAGTATTATTGAGAATAAAGCAGTTAAAGGACCCAGCAACATTGCTATGCACTCAACTTTGCTTCTCATTATCTGATTAAGTAAATTATTCTGAAAGATACAGGTGGAAGCAGTTTTCCTTTTCACACTGGCTAAGAAACATCATTGCAGGTGAAGAGATAGATTTTCATCGCCCTCAAAAGTTTGTTTTTGAGCTGTTTTTTAAGTTTATGTTTTGCAAAGCACTTTAAAATTTTCTGTAAAATAAAAGACATAATTATTTATTACATAGTTTTTGCTATCATTCAGCTGGAGTTTCTGGCAGAGCTCATTCTTTATTTGCCAACATATATGAGTTTTAGTTTAATATTAACATGATTTTAATAAATCTGTTAAAATTTTGCCTGCCGTGATCCTTACCACTCCACTGCATGGCCGAATATGTGTGAGCAGCTACCTGCTGAGATAGACACATGCAAAGACAAACAAAATACATAAATCCAGCATCTGTGAGTACCATAACTCATCCCTCCCACACTGCAGTTAACTAATAATGGATCTTCAGGTGGTAAGCTTCAATTATTCCATTTGAGGACTTCATACATTACATCCTTTATTCTCTTTCCTACACAATCCATTTGCTTAATACATGTTTATGGCTTATGCTTTTCTAATTGCAAACTATTTCACATGAAGTACAAATCACTAATATTATTTTGTGTTATGACTGATAAGGGATCATTTAATATGAAAATTTGGGACAAAGCATTTCAAACAAGAAAGTGATGGAGAAGAAAATAGACACGAGTGGCAAATATTCCACCTGAACATTGGAAAAGAAAATTATTAGAAAGCACTCACTCTCTACCAAAATTTCCCCAAAAGCCCATCCTGTCCTCATTGAGTATTTGAATGAGGTTGTTCAGCTCAGGGAAACAATAATGCCAGACCTGCTAACACAGTAAACTGCCCCTTCCAAATTGCATTTCCTTTACTTTACCGGGGGTCCCATCTACTTTTTGACTTACATTTTTTAAAACAAAGAGTAGAAATTAACCTTTAGAAATTTTTCAATCTTTCATTTTTATGTGTAAGTTTAGTTAAAATTAGTATTAGTTAGGGCATTTCGTGTGTAGTACCATGCACTAGTCAAACTGGATATATCCTACAAAATTAATTCTCTGTGTTAGGCTTTATTTTTCTTTCAAAGTAGCTGTAGGGCTTATAATGATGTATATTGAGAACATATTGCTCATTTGTTAGAAGACAATAGAATACAGTGCTATAAGTAGTCACTGCAGAAAGACATTTCCATAAACCTCTGTACTCACCATCGTGTTTAATTTATTATATCCATGTCAAATTGTAGCAAAATTTGAAGTAGAAGTAGGAGTAGGAAAAAAGAAACAATTTAAAGTCAATCTTAAGTTATAAAGTTACCAAACAGCATAAATATCATCAAATATCTTTTTCTTCAAATAAATTTAAATCTTCAAATAAAACATGTCTTAAAATCCATGAAAAACCTTCCAAATCACACTTCAGTGCAAACTTTCATGCTACAAACTGGAAGAGTACAGAAGGGCTGTTTTTCCTGCTACACTGATTCACTCACCACTTTAAAGGCCAGAGAAGATATGACCACCACTGTGTTTTCTTCTCTTAGCTAGAGGAGTTAAACTGCTTCTATAGCTCTTACTAATCTGTTTAACGGGCATTTTAGCAGCAACATTAAACCTAGGCACAATGTTGGTCCCTCCATCCTGCAAAGATGAATAGGAAAGACCATTTTTAGCACATGCATAATAATACTGACTCTAGGCTGTTCATGCACATCAGGATAGGATCATCTATAATTTTTTTCATGTTTGTTTTACTCAGGCATAAAGACAATTTTACTATCTGAAGTTAAATGCTCTGATTTAGGAAAAAAAAATAGATTGGGATGCTAGTGCTGTACACAGAATCACAGAATCATCTAGGTTGGAAAAAACCTTGAAGATCATCCAGTCCAACCATTAACCTAACACTGACTGTTTCCAACTACACCATATCCCTCAGTGCTATGTCAACTCTACTCTTAAACACCTCCAGGGATGGGGACTCCACCACCTCCCTGGGCAGCCCATTCCAACACCTAACAACCTCTTCTGTAAAGAAATGCTTCCTAATATCTAGTCTGAACTTTCTCTGGCACAACTTGAGGCCATTCCCTCTTGTCCTGTCACCTTCTACTAGGCTAGACTCATCCCCAGATCTCTGCAACCTCCTTTCAGGTAGTTGTAGAGGGCGATGAGGTCTCCTCTCAGCCTCCTCTTCTCCAGACTAAACAACCCCAGTTCCCTCAGCCGCTCCTCATAGGACATGTGTTCCAGACCCTTGACCAGCTTTGTAGCCCTTCTCTGGATATGTTCGAGTAACTCTATGTCCTTTTTGTAGTGAGGGGCTCAAAACTGAACACAGTATTCAAGGTGCGGCCTCACCAGTGCCCAGTACAGGGGTAAGATCCCTTCCCTGTCCCTGCTGGCCACGCTATTGCTGACACAAGCCAGGATGCCATTGGCCTTCTTGGCCACCTGGGCACACTGCTGGCTCCTGTTCAGCCGGCTGTCAATCAACACCCCAGGTCCCTCTCTGACTGGCAGCTCTCCAGCCACTCCTCCCCAAGCCTGTAGCGCTGCTGGGGGTTGTTGTGGCCCAAGGGCAGCCCCCGGCATTTGGCCTCATTGAAACTCCTCCAGTTGGCCTCAGCCCATGGCTCCAGCCTGTCCAGGTCTCTCTGCAGAGCCTCCCTACCCTCGAGCAGATCAACACTCCCACCCAACTGGGTGTCATCTGCAAACTGACTGAGGGTGCACGCCATCCCCTCATCTACACAAAAACTTCTTACAAACACATGGTAGGGTGGGTGCACATGTACATAGGTCTCCTTCAGCTGAAGGTTAGGACTACCAAAGCATCCTCTCAATGATCTTCTGACGTCCTTCCAGAAATCACGTGTATCTTGTATGTCTAACCTGACTTTGACATAAAGTATATTTTGATAGTGATCTCTAAAGTCTTGAATAATTTGTCTTGGTCATATTAGATACTGTTCCTTTTCTGTTGATGTTACACCTAAAACATATCGAGACTCTTCTGTTTCTATTTTTCAAGTTATTTTCCGTAACTGATAGCATGCTAGCTAGAGAATGAACTTATTCCTTAGCACAAGTTTTGAAACTCTACTGATCAGGAACTTGTGAGTATTTTGAAAAGTCAAGACAAGATGGAAAGCTGAGAAACACAAACACAGATGTAGCAATCTTTAAAAAGTTCATGAAAACAGCTTCTGTCAATTACTAGGCAGAAGCAGAATGGCTGTATTACTAATCCCATAGTATGACCTGCATCATGAGACAGAAAAATCAGAGCAGAGCAAAGTCCAGATATAATAAACAGCTCTGACTTCACACAGTAAAATTATTTATGAAGAAATCAAACATATTGTACTGAAGATTTTTAATCCAATGTACTCATAAGAGTTGAGCACTTTAGATTTCAAAAAAGGAAAACTATTCTCTGATAAATCTTTGATGGACAAAAAGAAAATCGATGAACAGTGGATGAAGTCATGAAGGTACAAAAGTCTGATACAGCCTTATGTATGTGGAGAGGCTTCCCTTTTTCTCACTTCCCTGTTAGAAAAAATACTGTATCTGGTCTTCAGTTTGCCCTAAAATACCTCCATTAATTCTCCAGAAGAAACAAAATACTTCACTTATTGCATTACATTGCTAATTTAGTCTTAGAAAAAATAGATCTTTTTTCTTCTGTTATAATGCAAGGGTTAAGTACTACTTACTTATGCAATGAGGCTGGAATCAAGTAAATAACTCCTGTTATTGCTACCCCAAAAATAAAACAGTTTTAATATCTGGTATTATAGAGTTCCTGTTGTGTTCCTCTGAGGCTTTTTCATACCAGATATGAAATTATCTCTATTATGGGATCAAAGTAAATAACATCCCAGTTGTTATTTGCTGTCCCCCCAAAACAAGAAGTTATTGTAGCATGGAAATAATACAATTTATTTTAAATAACATAGTATTATAATACAAGTGTAGGAGAAGTGAAAAAAACTTCACTGACCTTTTTCCTTAATTTTAATTATTTTTCTGATTTATGATAAAGATCAGTGGTAAGCCACATGTGACTTAGTTACATCCCCTGGAATAATTTGAATCTGCAGAAAATAAAAAAATAAAATTAAAAAAAAAACCAAAACAACAACTTAACAAGCTCAGAAATGTGAAATGTTCACTTTGTCTAAAGATCATTTCCATATTAAATCAGACTATAGGGATGATTTTTAAAATGTCATGGATTTTTCAGACTGACAAGTCCCTTCACATTAGAACATGTTCCTTATTAGAGTGAAAAATCTTGTGTTTTTCTTTCATGCAGCTTCTATAAGTTTGACTTATTATTCAGTACTAGCTGTCAAAGCAGTCTGAGTGCTTTACTTGGAAAGAAGCTGAGAACTGATGTAACAAGTTTGCTTTTCCCATCTGCATTGCCTGAATAAGTCCCAAAAGGTTCCAATTTCCTCTCCTTTGCACTTTGGCTCTCAAGGCATCAAAACCACGCAGCCTACAGATGGGGGAAAAAAGCCCTTGCATCTCTTGAGACCATAGAAATGAAACCCATTTGAAAAAATAACCAAACTTCCACTAACAGGATGAGTCTTACAGGTTACTCTAAGTGTGGATTTCCTACTGCTGAGTAAATGTTTCTCTTTCCCTCCTTTTCCCAAGAAGCAACAGTTTTCTTTCAATGGGAATGTCTGTTAGCCACATTAGACCAAATGAGATGGTGAATTTCTCAAATTTTGGCTTTCTGAAAGTAAGGAAGGGGCTAGTCTATGTATACAAATACCTAATACATTCCCAATTCCCTGAAAATTGATCATAATAACAACATGTATATCTTTTGTTCAAATTACACCTTAAGCAATTTCAATTTGAGCATCAGTGCCTCTACGAATTAATTCTTTACATTCTGGTTTATATCCTTCATAGTTTGGGAACAAGTTACCAAAAGGACATATCAAACAGGAAGAAGGAAGATGAGAGGAACAATTCACACAAATAAGTGAACAGGACTGTGATACCTTTGCCTTCAATTATAATGTGCATCAGTTGACATTCTAAACAGTGATTTGACTGGTGAAATAAAGCATTTGAAACATAACAAAACCTCACTGTGCTAATGAACATGCTAATAACATAGTCTAGGAAGTTTCATGTTTAGATTCATGTCTGCCCTTGTGTTCATGTATCTTCAAAATGAAATTATCTTAGGGTTTCAGCTTTCAAAATGTGTTGGTTTTTTTTTTCTTCAGGAATAATATATATCGTTAAAAGCCCAAATTTCATTGTATATAGAATTTTAAAATCCACTTTTTTTCACCCCCAATAAGAGTTGTCTACATTAAAACATTTTAATGGAATATTATCAACAGCTTTAGCTTATAAAACCCAAGTGTGCATTCTTTTATTAGAGAATAACAAATGTTGATACCATTCACCTACAGAACAGTATAAAAGCAATAAACTGCAGCTACTCCTTCCCTTCTTAGCTGTTTCTAGGAGACCATAAGTGGAAAACCAGCATTAGTAAGTTTTAATACCCTTTTTATTTTGTATTCAAATCAAATTTATCTTCATAGAGAAATATTTTATTTACCTTTTTTTCCCAGTTATTTTCTGTAAAGAAACATTTTTGAAGTAGACTTCTCATGAGCTCTCCAGAATTAGTTTATGAAATGTGGAACTAGATAAAAATGAGGGTTTTTCCCATTCACTGTATTTTTAATATGCAATTCTTCTCAAAGTCTCTGAAGAATGATCTATCAAATTGAATAGCTCATGCACTTTGAACACTTAGCTCCAAAAGATAGATGACATTTTTTTCATTAGTTTAAAATTTATATGCTACAGTATCTGTCACAATAATAATAAAATCTGACAGTGCAGATCATGTGGGTATTTCGCACAGCAGAGATAATGTATTCTTTGGAAGATAAAATGACAATTTGTTCAAATCATAGATTTTTAAATTTTAGACAAACAAGGTAGTTCTCACTCTATGTATCTCATTCTTTCAGAATAATTTCTTCATTAACAATACTATGGCAGGATCCAGACCACTCGCATTCTGTCTCTGTGGGAGCCTGACAGATTGAAAATGCCACGAAAATTATCCAGAAAGCCTGCTCTGCAGTGCTGTTTACCCCAGAGACACCAAAGCCTCTCTAGGTGTTGCTCTGCACAGGCTGTGAGTTCCCATGATCTCTAAACATTAGCTTATGCCCAAAATCACCCTCTGTCAGCAAAGGGAGGCCCCTGGCTCCTGCATCCTTACACAGGGGGTCCAGCATGGTATGAATACTAAGTACCTTCACCTCTTTCATGTGACAGGGTGTTTTTCAGTGCAAAGCTCAGCAGTCATAATCAATTTTATTTAAAAAAAAAACATGTCGATGGAAGAAGAGCAAGATGGCTATCCTTTGAATAACATCTAATAGTAAGGTCAGGCTGCCAGGAACTGGAAGATCTGTTATCTCTGCCTGAGGGAACTTAACTATAGCTCCTAATTCCAGCTGCTGCCTCACCAAATTATTATTGTGTAGCAAGAAAAAAAGAATCCTGGAGAAAGTATTAAAACAAAGGGACTCTGACTCCATTATCTAGAATTTAAGACACTTAGTTGTCATTAAATTCTGACAGGCCGATTAGCTCTACAGCCATCCCTTAATGCAGCATATTCCCTCTACAACCTGAGCTGAAATCTGTGTATAGCACTTGCATCTATTTACTAAAACTGCCTTGTTTGGAGCTATTTGTTTTCCAACAGAGAAATGCACTGCACAATTTAGACACACCTGAACACTACAATTTTCTCATTTCCTCTATTTCCAAAATTAGTTCAGTTCTCCACCCAACTGTGTCCTTAAAAACAAAATGAAACAATATACTGAATTTATGTTCTAAATTGTTAAAGGACAGAAGGTTAAAGCTCTTTACAGAGTAAATTCAAGTCTTTGTTGTTGTTTTCCTTCCTAGGACTTGCACTGGTCTTGTCAGTTTGCATTGTGCACAATAACACAAATTTTAAGGACCCACTCCCATGTAAATAAACATATTTTCTTAGCATGAACAGAATTCATCACAGATGAGTCTAACACTATCCAATAATATTTATGACACCATTTAAATTTTATAGAAGAGACACAAAGCCAGGAACTTTTGGAAAGAAAATAAAACCAGCTGATTAGTGTTTGCATCAGTTGCCATTTGCGGCAGAAATCTATGAGGTCATGTCTTAAAGCCTTTACATTCAGAGCAGCCACGATGTTTTTCTTTTTGTGCAACAACTAAGTAGGTACCTGTGACAGTTCAACCGCCATAAAGGCCACTGTAACAAGCTAAATCACTGTGTAGTCATTGTTTTTTATTTTCATTTCAGAATCTGCATCTTCTATCAGTGCTTTTGGAGTAAGGAATTAAAATTCAGTCACAATAGGATTCTTGAATACTGGAATGAGAATTCATATTTTTCTTTTAACTTTTAACCTATTCTTTATTCCAAACTATTCGTATGAAAAGAAGGTCACAAGATTCCCCTATGCTGTCTCTTTAGTTTCAGGGTTATCCAAATAAATGTAGAGTATTAAATACTATATTCATTCACTATCTGACTATCTAGTATTGCATAGATAAAGTTTTGAAATATTTTAAAAACTGATTCCATAAAGAAAAAAAAAAAAGAAAATTTCATTCAGAGCCTTCTTCATTAAAACTCTTTGCAAGTTTTCAAGCAATTTGTCTATTAAATGAAAGATTTTATAAGGTTCAGAAGGAACAAGCTTTCTCCTTACACTTGCAGTTTATTGGTCAGGGACAATATTATAAATTGCTGTAAAATATCTGTTAAGGTTCCTATGGCCTATATTCTCATATCTAAAATATCTCTGTCTTTGAGGTAATATTATTTTAATCATTTTAAAGTAAAGCCTCATTTGCTAGTTCTTCTGCCTTCTTCACCTCTCACATCTACCCCCAGTTAGATATCTTGAGCTAGATAAGAACCTATCTTGAGCTGGATAAGTGTGACTGTGAAAGGTTCTTTTCTGAAGGCTTGCACCATTTCATCCACAAAGGAAATGCAATGTCCAATCCAAAAATGATTGAAGTTAAAGAAACCCTTTCATTTCAACCAGCTGATTTTGCTAGTTACTGGGGGAAGGGGGGTGGTGAAAAATGTCCCTATGCTCTATTCTAGTCCCTGGCTGCTATCAATTTTACCTGGACTTGTGCTATTTCATATCTCAGGAAAGATCTATTGCTCTACTTAAATCAAGATGTCTTCCCCAGCTGGTCAGTTTTCTCTGAGGTTTTCTAAATGTATTCCAGATAAATTTGTTATCTTGAGCCAAATGATTGATACCACTTTTGTCAAAAAATGCATGATCGTTGGGCAATAATTTTAACTTCACAGCAAGGTATTTTATGGATATGAAATAAGACCCTGCTGTGCTCTAAAATTCACAGGGTGAGAGTCTCAGCTCCCTTAAACCCAGATGTACTTTTGAAAATGATGGATCTGTGCTATCTTAAATTACTCACAGATCTATTCCAATATGACAAAGACAGAGATATCTCCAAGGGAGCTTTACTCACCAACTCTGCTTGAAAGACCTTTCTAAATATTTATAAATACCTTTTTTCTTTGCTTTTCAGCTAAGATTGGCACGTGACTTTAATCAATTGAACTTCAGTAAACTTCACACCTTTATCTGTAGTGGTCTGTTTAGCTGTTAAGGCTTGTGAAGCTTTGTAGAGTTTCAGATATGTTGTTTTTGCTGACAGTGGCTTTTCAGTGTGCAGTAGCTCCATATCTAGGAATGACTGAGGCCTGAGAGAATTAAGTACAAGAGTAGATTTTAATATTGCTGTGCACAGCCTTAAAGAGAATTGAATTGTTAAAATATGACCATATCTTTAATATTTAGCAAAGGGTCCAAACATTCCCATGACTGTTATATACCAATCTTCAAGAATGGATGTTTTGGTGATCTAAATGGCCATCTAAATCCCTAAATCAATTGAATGAGAAGAATTATCCATGTTTACATAGACCATCTAAATCACCATACAGTGGCTGGGGAAGACACCTAAGCCAGGCCTCAGTATATACAGGAGAAAAGGAGATGGCTGATATCCTGTCCATCTGGACTTAAAACTAGATGAAACTTTGATTCACAGACCCATATCGCTTTCATTATTTACAAACACATCCTGATGGTGGCTAGAACCCCCTCCTCTTTTTTATATATACAATTAATTCATTGTACCTTTAGGTGTTTCTCCAGGGTATTCTAGGCCCTCCTCAGTTTCAGAGGGGTCTCAAAGTATCAACTCAAATATCTCATGAAAGATGTTTTGTCCTGCAAAATTATGGTCCATTTGAACAGCAGGCAACTCATGAGGCAGAGAGATCTTTCTCAATCTGTACAGTTGAGACTGAGCCAGATAGAAAAGATACATAAGTGACAGTCTATACAATCCACAGATGTACAATAGAAAATTGAATATTGCCAGACATTAAGCTACTCTCAGACAACAAGGGAGAAAGGTTCTGTTGCAAACTTCAGGGACAGCTTATTTATCTTCTGCATTGAGAATCAGTAGATAAAATGCACAAGTGGTCCAAAACGCAGGATTCATTGTCCTCCAGGAATATCACTCAGAATAGAAGGTTTCTAATCTCACAACTACATTTTATGTCCAAAAAATAGGCCCGTGGAGCTTTCTTAGACTACAGCTGCGTTAGCAAACTGACCCGGACTTGCACACAGTCTGTAGGGCTGGCTGTACAGACAAACAGTAATCTTCAAAAAAATGTCAAAGAATGACTCAGGTAATAGCATGGACTGAGGACTGTTGCTAATAGGGGGAATTTTCCCAGTACCCGTGATGGTGACCCTGTCTTGGAGAGTGAGATGGACAGCATTTATGTGAATTACAACCTGAGCAATATGTCTTTTAAGGGTCTGAAAGGGAGTTCTGTTTTATGAGTTTCCATGTCTCAGTGGCGCAGCAAGGTTGTGGAGCTAGCAGTGATGCATGTAGGCATCTAATTTTCCCATAAATTATCCTTCAATTATGTAAGTGTCTGTGCCTCAAAAATGCCTATTTTGTCTCAAAGGTATCTATTAAAGGTATATACCAAAGGCATATACTAAAAATTTATAAGCTTACAATTAATATAACCTCCTCAGTAGCAATGAGAAGACTTTTATATACACCATATTATGGAGTTTCTGTGGGGTTAGTTTTTGTGAACTATTACCTCATTTTCAAAATATTTTAAAACAGTTTTCCTAGTAGGCACATTTTTATACTCCATTTTTATACACATTATACAAATAGTAAGTTGAGTTTGAATTTTTCTGCTGTTGTTTTGAAAATACAAGTAATCATATAGGTCATAGGGTTTAATTAGGTGACCATATTGAAAACATTTCATAAAAAGACTTAGATAAATAAAAGAAAGTCAAAATGTTAACTCATTTTCCAGAGGAGAAATTCACCTCTCCTTGATGTCAAGGTGCTTAGGTTGCAAGAACTTGCACCAAAAAGAGTTGCAACAGAACACTGTGAAGTAGAAGAAAGATTTTACAAATGTGATATACAATTTTAAGGGAGAAAAATCTAATTTTCCTATAATTTTGCTAGCTGGAAATGTTTGTTTTATGATTTATCTTATTGTTGCAGGTGGAATCAACTGCTAAGGCAAATTGCTGAAAAAGCAGTTTACTAACCCAGTTTATTCCCATTAGACAGCACTGCCTTATAATGAGTAATGGGAAAACAAGTCTCATTTTTAATGCATGATGTATCCGTTTATGTAGCCTTTATAACCCCAAACATATATAGCTGCATCTCTGAATACTGAGCCCATTCTGCTTTAATTTTTATTAAACTAAGGTTCTATACTTAAGTGTCACTGATGGTTTTCATAGTAATGTAAAATGCTTGAAATATGACCTAAAATTAGTAAACCTAACATTCAAATATCATCTTTAAAAATTAAGTTTCATGCTCTTTGTAGGACAAAGATAATGTCAATTGGATTGGCTTAAGTAAACATTTCATCATGCAAAATATTGCAAAATTTTCTATTAAGCTATCAAATTAAAAAAAGAAACACAGGATACCCCAGAGTGAACTGTCCCTTGGCTCTTGTAATCATTCAAGATTTGAGGACTTTCTAAACCAGAAACTGTGCCTCTATCATTTTGTTTACTAGATACCTGTGTACCCATCCTCCCTAAATTCATCTAAACATTTTTTGAACTCTGGCAGCTTTCGGGGTCCTTCTTCCTTTTGACATCCACAATATCCCAGGATAAGGAGTTCTAAAATTTCAACACTAGGGCTAAAAGTTGTGCAGAAATGTGCACAGCATGTTCAATATGAAGATATTTTTTGATTTAGAGGTGCAAGAACTGTTCAGAAGGACAACACAAGGCCTGCTGCATGTGTTCATTTTCAGTGATGAAGGGCAGGATAATCAGACAAGACATGGAGAAAAAAATGCAGGACAGAGCAGTTAACATTAAATATTTAAATACAGAGGGTGATCTGGAGAAAGATAAAATCATGTAGGATGATTCAAAAGCTTTACTTATATTTCAACAGTTGAACCAGTCTGTCAAACAGGCTGTCTAAATGTCCTTGTCATAATTCCAGCCTGGAGGCTGGAATATCGCCCACAGGGCACATGTTTACACCTCTTACCTCCCCTCGGGCTCTTATGCAAGTCAGTTATGTAAAAATTTAAAGACTATTTATACTCCCTCTCACACCATTCTTTTTCACAACTGAGAATACTTTTTTACATGAGACAGAGTTACAGAGCTGGGTGACAGCAGGATGAGGAAGGTAACAACAAAATACCAGCAGCTGGGAATGGTTCAGCTGAGATCCAAAGTGTAGGTTATGAAGAGACAATATGTCAGAAGGCTGCCAAAAATGGCACGATCTTACAGAGGAAAGGTCTGTCTCACACAATCTGCCTGGGGGACACGTCAAGCAGCAAAAGGAAAGTGAAAGAAGGGGCAGTGTGATAAGTTCACGTTGCTTCTTCTGATCTAAAAGTAGAATGGTGTTCCCTGAAAGATAAATGCATTATTCAGAAGCTATTTCAGGCCTTGGCCAAGTCTGGACTTGAGTACGTGTATAGAAGTACGCATAGAGAAGAAATAATTTCATTGTTAATTGCTTACTTTTATAGAATGAATTAATGGACTGTGTGGAGGTTTTTTCAGCATTGCTAATTTCAGTAGAATTTTTTGAAAAGGAGATGTTGGAGCTATCACTTAGCCTTTTTTGTGAGGTTGGGGGAAGATGTTGGGTAAAAAGGAAGAAAAAAATACTTCTGCTTCCCTTCATGTAGAGGAGAGTAAAAAACCCTGAAATCGGAGACTGAATTGCAAAATAACAATGCACTGTGCTATCACTTTTGTTTGGTTTTCAGGCCAAAATTAAATTGAGATGCAAGCTTTGAGATGTAATGGAATAGAAAAATATTGTAGCTTACAATGGTAAGCTTAATGGTAGAGAATGGGGTATTTAAAGAGAAGATGCAAAGCAGATGGAGTGATGTCCAGTGAGGAGGTCAACTTTTTGTCGATACCAACATTTTAGTATTGTTACTTTTTTAATATACATGTTAAGAAAATAATAGCTGAGTGGTATAACTTATTTACAGTATAAGGAGAAATATTTTGCACACCATGTAAAATCAATGATGTTGAGAGTTTATTTCTGCCTTCTGAGCTATACAGCTCTTGTTTCTCCTGGATATTTCAGCACCTTATCTCAAGTTTTCCTCGTCTTGTTTACTGAATTTTCAGTCTGCTTGCTCAGGAGATTCTTAAACCAGAGCAAGCAGACTGAAAATTCTGTAAATAAACTGAAGAAAATGCAAGATAAGGAGCTAGAGTGTTCAAAAAGTAAAAAGAGCTGCAAATATCTTGGCAAGAAATTAACTCTTCACAATATCTACACACATATACATATACATATGCTATATGCATGTGTGCTTTCATCATGTGCATTAAGTAGATTTTATACATAGTGGCAGGTGTGGTTTGTCCTACATACCATGCATAGCAGTGCATCAGCCACTCACTGTTTCCCATTTAATTAAATAGGAAAGCCATAAGTAAACTGCTGACAAAGGCACAATATCGCAGAGAGGCTCAATGGCTGCCTCTGCATTTAATTAATTTAAATATAACACAACTGACTGAGTAGAAAGAGGGGAGAGCAATAGGTATTTTTGAATCCAGTTGTTCTCATTTGTGTACAAATGTAATAACATGATCTTAAAAACAGATTAAGAAACTATAGAGTTGTGGAGGAATACATTTTAAATGTTCAGTTGCTTTTCTTTTAGAAGGTTAATTCCACAGAAACTGGATTTTGTGGGGTCTTAAGGAATAAAAAGCTCCCTCATGCACCACTTTTAATTCTCTGCTCATCTGTAAAAACAAGCCAAGAAGTGGTTTAATTTACTGTTCATCACTAGGGAGAAAAAAAGGAATGCAAAATTTAAATGACATTCACACGCAAAGTTAATAGCTTTTATCACTCTCAGAAGGAAAGTGTAGAGGAAGTATTACTTCATATAATATACAACCGGCTTTCAACTTTACAGTCCTTAATAGTTAAGGTACTGTTCTGCAAATATGCATGGACTTAAGACATACAGGTATCTTATCAAGGTGATAGCTGTGGGTCTAATAGTATATTGGATTTTATTATTCTCACAGATTTATTTAATGCTTTTCACATATAGATTTCAAATTCCTTACAGAACAACAGAGTGACTGTCATTAATACTCTTAACAGCTAGTAAAGGGAGAGTGCAGAGAGGCTTCGAGTTAGAATCTTAGAGACAAGAATTCTCCCAGAAGGTGGGGGAGAGATCTCAATAGTCCTAGTCCAGTGCACCTACTTGCACATTGCTTCCTTCAGTGGGGGGGGGGGGGGGGGGGGAGAAAAAGAAAAGAAAAGGAAAGCTGTAGTAACACAGTAAATAACATGAAATAAAAGCTTATTCACATTTTGATCAAAATTTGACTGATGAGCAATGTGAAATAAAGTTGGGTTTGTGCATTTCAATTTTTACCAGGGTAAAACCTGGGCAATTACTTGTCAGAATTCAATAATAGAAAAACCACCTTATCCAAAGTGCAAGAAGTTGCACAGATGAAAGACCCATCCTAGAGTGCATTTAATCTCCATATTTAGAACACTCTTAATGAGTTAAGAGGCCTTCAAATCCTTCTGACAAATTGGTCAGGGGGTTGGCCTTGATCAGCTACAGGTAGGAGATAAGGAACAAGTCACTCCTAAAATCTAGCTCTTAGCTGCTACTTAAAATGTGTCTCAATAAGACAAAATATTTAATTTTTCATCTGACATGGAAATTCAGTCTAACAAATTCAGTTCAGTTACTCATCTGATCCGTTTCTGCTCTTTAAATTTCTTATTTGGAATAACCCCATGATCAAAAGTAACAGCTATGGCAAACAATATTTTTTGAAACTTGATGTTGTAGTTTTCTTACTTATGCAGTAACTGCTTATATTCATATATTTTATTTGGAAAGTGAATGATCAAGTATCTGCCAGCATAAATGCTGTATGTGTAATCATAGTTATTACTGCATGTGTTACTAATTGTTTTCCTTCCACTGTGTCTTTCAGGAAGCATTTTCTGCCTTTAGATTGGACATAGTTTCACTGAGCTGTAAATATAAGTCTTCAGCCAAACAATCTAGATTGCACTGAGGTTTTTTTTTCCTCCTCATAGTGTAGAAGATGCAATGAATATGATATCCAGTAATTCTATTACCAACTGGCTAGCTCAGCGGTATGTTTTCCACACTTTTATGGCACAGCAAACTTAGGAGATATCCCTGTCTGTCAGACCAAATCAGCTGTATAGTCCAAAGAACAGCAATAAGCATACACAAAGCACGAGCAGAATTAATGCTATTATCAACGTGCTTTTTAGTTTTCTCGTCAAATCAACAGCCTGCTTCTTCCATGTGTAAAAAAGTCTGTTCCTGTTTCCATTTGTTACTGTAGGTAATAGCAATAATTTTCCCACTCATATCTTCCCCTGTGAAAAAATTATCTCTTAAGTAAGTATGAATGCTATGACACCCTCATTAATACCAGCTGAATCAGTTAAAATCCAATGAATACCAAATGTACTAATGATACTGTGTGACTAGTAAATAGGGTTTATTGTTACTTACACTAAAGTTCCTTATTTATGTTTCCATAAAACAGCCTCATCAGAGTATGACCCTAAAGAATGAATTTATGCCTTCCAGCCCATCAGCACCATCTACTGCAACTTGGCCTAACAACAGTCTTTGACACAATAAGCACAAGTTTCAACTTTTTTTTTTTTTTCCCTTATATCTGTTATTCTTGGGATTTTCTTTTTATTTCCACTTATTGCTCCAGTGTGGCCTATCAAAAAAGGTCTTCATTTGTCATTTCTGAAAAATTTTCTGGAAATGTGACTTCTTTTTCAGCAGAAATCATCCTGCAGACTTCAATTGGTTGACCTCAATAATTGTAGAAATTTTGAAAATGCTTAAGGTCAAAACATATTTTCAGTTTCTCTTGGTTTTACCTGTCAAGGTAGAAGGGAAGAAGGGAAAGAATAGGGAAAAACAAAAAAGTTTTGAATTCAATATAAACTAAGTCCCTAAAACCCATTCCT
This sequence comes from Athene noctua, assembly GCF_965140245.1. NCBI lineage: Eukaryota > Metazoa > Chordata > Aves > Strigiformes > Strigidae > Athene > Athene noctua. The sequence continues at coordinate 21,465,978 of NC_134040.1, read as the reverse complement.
GCAAATGAAACAATAGTCCTCTCATGTCTGGTCAGATTGAATAGGAAAGACTTGGCAGAATCTCATCAGGTTATGAAGTAGGTCCTAGACTTTCAACATGGTCCTCCCACACCCTGCATTCATAATTTTGCTCCTAAAGCAGAGAGTTTCCTTTATAGCCCTAAAGACCAATAGAAAAGAGGCTTAACCCATTTGATAAAGGCTAGAGATTTGCTACCTGTTATCATATCTAATTTTAGCTATATAACTTTCTCTTTTGTCTCCTTCCTTTCTTCCCTCCCTTCAAAGATAGATGAATCTCCAAACCTCTCTGCAGATTTTTGTTACACTCTACTGGACTTGCTGCCTTACAATACCATGAGCTAAATCTCACCAGTTTATTCAGATTCATTATGTCACGATACCAACAGCTGCAGTGACTGCTCTGACTCCAGAATCATGCTTGAGCAAACGAAAAAGAAACGTGCCTTCAGACATGTTTCAATAGGACCAGTCACATCCTTGGTTATACAGTGCATAGCATTTATGAACTTATGCTGAGAAAATGAGCTACTGTGATGAAATTAAAGGAAAATGTTATAAGAAAGAAGGGATCTATCTTTCCATATAAACCAATGTGAATTTTGCATTTCCCCTTTTAATTCACTTCGCTTTATTCCAGAATGAGTACCCCAGCACAGGTTACACTGGTCCCTCAGACAACCCTGTTAAACAATCAGCTTATTTTTGCCACTTACAAAAAAATGCCTCCACATGTTCGCCTTCAGGAGCTTAACAAATTTTATGTTTTTTATTTTGTGAATGTTAAATAATTTAAAACTGATTTGCTTGTAAGAATACTCGGTTTGAAAATGCAGATTTAAAAATATGTTGTTAGGTCGTGAGGATTATAGAAAGAAATTAGGTCCTCAGCATGCTGAATACAGCAGAACAGCAACCTTCCAGGGAAAATATAGTGAAAAATCCCACAATTGTAAATTGAACATGTTCCTTCCTTCTCGTTCTTGTTCAGGTATATGATAATTTCTATAACCTTTTCCACACTTTCTTTCAGTGATTTGAGGATTACAAATTCCTAAGAGTATATGAGTCATTATAAAATGGCTACTTCTTTCTCAGGCAGGCAGGCAAATCTAGGAGAACTCAGGAAACAGAAATACGTGATTGAATCTTTCAAATATATAAGCAAAACAAAACAATTTTTTATGTGATCTCTTCATTCTTGAAAGTTAAGTATTTATTTTTGTTACAGTCACAGAGTATTGGCTCAGGAACATTTCCTTTTCAGTATGTCCTTCACACTCTCCCCTGCAGTGTCTTGATACCTAATATATTCTTTTCTTTTAGCTTCCAACTCCTCTTTTACCTGTCCATCAACCCTCTATTCCATAGATCCAAGCATGGTTTTCAGTCCTTTTTGTTTTTTTTTTCCTAGACTAAAGGAGGCTGTGGTTTTGATTCTTTCCACAGCAGTAAGAGAAAATGGAACTTTAATGGCTTTAATAAACCTTTTCTCCTATACTCCAATGTTAAGTTACCCTTTCCACATGCTGTATTTTGCTGTGTTAAAATTTATTCTCTATAAAAGCTAAAGTTTTCCTCTTTCAGTAATTGATTACATTCATAATATTCATTAATTCATGCACATTGGATATTTTCGGTGTCGCACAGACGTGAAATTACCATTATGTCTCAGGAGTTTAAATGAGATAGTCATAATCTTGAGATTAAAGACATCCACACACAAAAAAAACAGAACAAATTTGTGCAACACTCACTCAAGCACTGACTGATTTACCTTGCTCCAAATGCCAAACATACATGTATTATTACAACGATTATACCCTAAAATTTAAAATACCAAATTTGTGATACGTATTATGAATAAAAGTCCAGATCTTTGTCCAGTTTGAAATCAATGGGCCTACTACAATGCATTTAATTCAATTAAATATGGCTAATTTAAATCATTGTAGGATAATGTTTTAAGCAATTGGTGAGGTGGGCAGGATCTGGAGCAGGTGAAAACATTTTCTTTTTAAAAACTGACAGTGTTAGATATTCATTCAGGTAGTCTCTGATGAGTTTAGAGAATAAATTCCCAAAATTATGCTATGTGGTTTCATGAAGAAAGAGTCCCTTAGTATTTCAAAGAATCTCTAGGTCAGCACTGTCTGAGCAATAAAAAGAAAAAAAAAGTTTTTTGATTAAAGGTTTGTCAGCATTAGTGCATTGATTAAAATACCTCAGATACAACTGAGAGGGGCATTTGAAGTGACAGCAGATATGTAAAAGGTTCAGTCAAAAAAGCTCAGAGATACCGTTCAGCTCCTGCGAAAAAAATTACTAAGTAGACCAGGACTCTTCAGACTGGAAAAGAGGTTAATTACGGTATAGAGTAAATAGAATATAGAACATAGAATATAGTATATGGTATCTGAGTGCTATGAGCTGACTGGACAGTTATTAGTTGCTCTCCACCTTTTACAATAACAGAACTATGACAAATCAATTGAAGGTAACAGATACAAATAATAACAGTAACAAAAATAACAATAATAACTAATAATTCATGGAACAGGAAGCCTGAGAGACTTCTTGCCAGCTGTTGATATAGATGTTGGAAGTCCATGAGGTCCAGGGGAAAAAAAATCATGAGAAAAAAAATTCACAGAGAAATTACAAATATCTCAAAGTCCCCTGTGTTGAAAATTGGAGACTGAAAAATAGGAGGATGGTGCTCTTTTCCAGACATCCTCTTACAGACACTCTTGAAGAAGGGATGAGAATTAAAGAAAGAAACCTAACAGAAGTGAGAAACTAAATTGTGCTGAAAATCTGGATGTTCACAAAACTCATTATAATAAGCAAAGTCTTGCATTACTCTTAGGTGTGATGCATTCCTGAGGTCCTTTCCAAACTCTGAGTCCTTTATCTCTCCCAAAAGTCTTTTTTGTCTCTTTTTGTCACAAGCTTTTATCACCTGTCAATAGATCCTTTAGGTCCAGTCAAGTTCATTTAAGCTTTCTCTGCAGGAAGAAATGACCAATGTGAATTATCCCAGCCAAACACCAACCCTTCTACCCCAATCAGTTTCTACACAAATCGTTACCTATCTTGTAATACATGCTATAGCTTAAAATATTAAAGCAATTTAGTATTAATGAAAAGTGATAATTTTTCAGTAATTGAACATAAATATGCAGTCACAGGCCACTTAATACCTCATATACTGATTTTCATATGTCTGAGTATTGCTGAAATCCATGTTTGGAAATGGGGCCAGTTATTATCAGATGAGCCGAATCTCAAATTAGTAAGGCACACAGGTGCCTTTTTTTCTTTTTTTTCTTTTTTTTTTTTTTTTTTTTTTTATCATCTAGCAAAAAAGAATGTCTTCTTGTAGGATAAATCCTCACATACACAGTGATGTTAGCACATGAGCCTGTTGAGATGTTCCTGCAACTACTTAAAGTTAATTATATTAAAATATGCTTTGCTTTTCCCAGATTCACTGTGTTGGAATAGCAACTATGGCCATGAATTTGTAGAGGTGACCATAAGTGAAAGCAAAGAGATATTTCTTTCTTATGTCAAGAAGAAAACTCTCCTGGTGCAACTTTTGCCTGTTGCCCCTTGTTATCTCCATATGGCTCTTTGTGAAGAGAGGGCCTCCATCCTCTTTGTAGCCACCCTTTAAGTACTGGAATACTGTGATGAGGTTCCCCCTGAGCCTTCTCTTCTCCAGGCAGAAAAGACCAAACTCCTTCAGTCTTTTTCCAAAGGGCAGGCTCTCCAGATCTTTGATCATCTTTGTGGCACTCCTTTGGACCCTCTTTGGTGTGTCCGCACCTTAAATTCTGGGCACTAGAACTGAACACAGTACTCCAGGTGAATCCTGAAGCACTAACGCATCTCTACCTCTGTTAGTAATGCCCCTGTGGATGTACAGACCAGGATCCAGTTTGCCTTCATTGTTATAGTGACTCACTGCTGACTCCTGTTCAGCTTGTTGTCCACCAGGACACCCAGGTCTCTTTCAGCAAGGCTGCTCCCCAGCCCCAGAGAACCAGGCTGGTACTGGGCTCTTTCATTATGTCATCCCAGGTGCAGGACCATGCACTAGTTTTTGTTAAACTTCATGGTGCTATTGCTAGCCCACTCTACCAGCCTGTCCAAGTCTTTCTGTAATATGGCTGTCCCTTCAGATGTGTCCACCTCATCACCCAGTTTGGTGTTATCGGCAAACTTGGTGAGGGTCCTTTCAATCCCATCATCCAGGTCATTTATGAAGATGTTGAACAACATGGGGGCCAGTATTAATCCCTGGGGAATCCCACTTATGACAGGCTGCCAGCCTGAGTAAACACCATTGATCACCACCCTCTGAGTGCAGTCTGTCAGCCAATTTCCTACCTGTCTTGCAGATTAGCTATTCAGTATCTTGCAAATTTTGCCAGGAGAAGACTGTGGGAAACACTGGTTAACTCTTAAAGTCCAGGTAAACAGCATCCACAGGTCTTCCCATGTTGACAGAAAATGTTATTTTGTTGTAGAAAGTGATCAAGCTAGTTTGGCACTATTTGCCCTTGGTAAACCCATGCTGGCTTTTCTCAATCACCCGCTTAAATTATTTTGTAATAGTTTCAAGGAAGACCTATTCCATTACCTTTCTAGGGACTGAAATAAGACTAACAGACCTGTAGTTTCCTCAGTCCTCTTCTGGACCCTTCTTGTAAGTGGGTTTGATATATGCTCTCTTCCAGTCATCAGGGATATCCCCTGATCTCCACAACTTTTCAAATCATTCAAAAATCACGCAAGGAGATTTCAGAAAGCCTGCCAAGTACTAACCACACTTCTGTAGGGTTTATATTTAGTGGGTTATTCTCTGAACCAGCTCATTAATCAGCCCTAGCTTATGGGAACTCAGAGAAAAAGGGTAAGAATTGTCTGTCAGGGAGACAGCAGGACAGTGTCATGGCAGCCTTAATTCTGACCCGTTTAGGCAGTGATGGAATTGCAATCAAGAGGCTGAGTCAGACACATTGAGAAAGACAAGAACTCAATTCATTCACTTAGAAGAAAAGAGGAAATCATTTTACTTAAACACAAGAGTATTCCAGTCGCTGGCTACCCTGAGGGAATCAGAAACCTCTAGAGAAGGGTGAAGGGGCAGAGACAAAAGTGATGTCCAGAGAGTGGGGATCACACAGAACCACACCATAATCTCAACACAGAATGTAAAAGACATTACAGAGGGACAATGAAACACAGGCAACCCTAGAATTCATACCAATGCTGAACAACATCAGGAAGGAAAGTATACATGAATAATTCTGGATCCTACTTATACCATCCCACATTCATTACCAGTTCCCCTAGTCTCTCCTCAGAATTTAAACTCTCTTCCTTTCATATTTTCAACATTTGCCCTAAAACACCAAAATTCATCATGATAGCTCTAAATATCTCTTCTGTATTGCTCCCACTAATCCCCTTCTTTTCTGCAAGCATGGCTACTTGCATTTCCATTCTGAAAACAGGTTGAACATTCAATGTTGTATTCAAGTTTCACCTTTCCGAACTTAAATATTAAAAAAATATCTCTGACTGCAGGAGATGTATTTTCTCTGCCCTTCCTCATCTTCTGCCAAGAGCAGGTTTTAATATGTTATTGGCTAAACATAGGACATGGTTAATAGCTACCACCTATCTCCTTGAGCTGCCCTTTTACGTTGGCATACATGGAAAATAATATGCATATGCAGCAGCCAAATAGATCATCAGGTAGGCTCAGTTATAAGAAATCAACACTTATGGGAACACCATCACCCAGAATACTGTTAAGTGCCCTCTAGGATCAAATGCTGATCACTAGACATATGCAGAACACAACCAGATTTATGGTTTTAACTCCATGCAGTTGTATAAATATCTACTTCAAGAAACCTAGAAGCATTTTCAGGAAGGTGAACCTTAGCAATGCTCAATACACAGCCTGAGGTCGAATAACCTTAAATTCAAAAAACCAGAACCCACTAAAAGTTTCTATTAGGTGTATGAACTGAAAGCTTTTAGAGCACATGAACAAGTCCATCTTTAAACTGTGTAATGTCTCCAAGTTGGAGAGACATGGATTTGACAGATGGACACTCAGTGGATAAGGAATTGGCTGGATGGTCACACTCAGAGTTGTGGTTAATGGCTCAATGTCCAAGTGGAGAGTGGTCACCAGTGGCGTTCCTCAGGGATCAGTATTGGGACTGGCGCTGTTTAACATCTTTACTGGCAACATGGACAGTGGGACGGAATGCATCCTCAGCAAGTTTGCTGATGACAGCAAGCTGTGTGCTGTGGTCAACGTGCTGGAGGGAAGGGATGTGTCATCCAGAGGGACCTGGAGAGTTGGGCCTGTGTGAGCATCATGAAGTTCAACAAGGCCAAGTGCAAGGTCCTGCACATGGCTCAGAGCAATCTCAAGCACAAATACAATGAAAAGTGGATTGAGAGCAGCCCTGCGGAGATCTTGGGGGTATTAGTGGATAGAAATCTGACTATGAGCCACCAATGTGCACTTACAGCCCATATCCTGGGCTGCATCAAGAGAAGTGTGACCAGCAGGTCAAGGGAGGTGATTCTGCCCCTCTGCTCTGTTCTTGGAGAACACACCTGGAGTACTGTGTCCAGCTCTGGTGTCCCCAGATTAAGAAGTACATGGGCCTGCTCAAGTGGGTCCAGAGGAGGGCCATGAAGATGATCCCAGGGATAGAGCACCTTCCTCATGAAGACAAGCCGAGAGAGTTGGGGTTGTTCAGCCTAGAGAAGAGAAGGCTCTGGGGAGACCTTACAGTGGCCTTCCAGTACCTAAAGGGGGCTACAGGAAAGATGAGGAGGGAGTCTCTATCAGGGAGTGTAGTGATAGGACAAAGGGTAATGGCTTTGAACTGAAAGAGCATAGATTTAGATCAGATATAAGGAAGAAATTTTTTACTGTGAGGGTGGTGACACACTGGAACAGGTTGCCCAGAGAAGCTGTGGCTGCCCCCTCCTTTGAACTGTTCAAGGCCAGGTTGGACGGGGCTGTGAGCAACTTGATCTAGTGGATGGTGTCCCTGCCCATGGCAGTGGTTTTGGAACCAGATGATCTTTAGGGTGCCTTCTAACATAAACCCCTCCATGATTCTGTGATTCTATTATTCTGTTAAACAGTCTGTGCTACAACAAAGGTATATATGTTTATATAGTATAAAGCACATATATCCCTGAAGTATAGAGTAGGAAGGAATATAATATCAGACAGTCTTTATCTGATAAGTTATTGCACATTAGGCTGCAGAATTTTACAAGTGATAGGCAGTGTGGTGTGGTGAAGAGCTTCAAAAAATACCTGGTAAAATTACAAACTAATCTCGGAAACTTTCAGAGCTAAAAACCTTCACACCAAGAAAGCAATCATAGCATAAATGCCTCCTGCAAGCCTGATCTGAACACCCAGCTGGTTCATATCATTCAATTTTTCAAAAAATTTCAGGGTTTTAGAAGTTGCAATTAAATGGACCATTACAAATATCATGTAACTAGAAGAAACTTGGGGTCTTGTGGACATGCCAAAATTCTAGTGGAAGCTGTCTTTCCTGCACTTCTGCAAAATGGTTATTTACACATTTTCAGTATAGATGTACCTATTTACTGGCAATAACTTCACTTACTTGTAAATAACTACACGAGTTACAGGTCAGTGGCAATTCTACTGGGTCTTAAGACTGAAATTTTATTACTGGGTTCATGGCCAGTCAGTAATGACAAGAATTAACTTCAGTGACCATTTGAGCAGATACTTTGGTTTACTTTCATTCACTGTTCATTTAGAATTAACTCCTCTGACTTTTAGAGAATGAAATAAAGAGCTGCAAAGAGTAATGTACTTGTACATCAAGTTTTATTAGTTGAAAAGACTAAAACACTGTGATGCACACATTGAAGCACATCTAATGTAATATCATATATTACCTTTTTGCATTTTATGTTATATTCCACCATCTTTCTACTCCAGCAATGATGGAGAACATTTTTTGTATCATAAAAGAAAAAGCTATTTAAACAAATAAAACAAGTGTCATATAGTTTATTACAAATACTCTTCCACCATGAAAGAGTTTGGTTTGTTTTTAAGGCACTACAAAACAGCATTTGTTGAATCTTATTAGGAATCGTAATATGTTTCAACTAGGAAAACTATATTTCCTCTCATCTTGTACAAAGCATTTCAGAACCACTTTGATTCAGCAACATTTTAGAAAGAAAAATGGCAGTCCTTATTAAATATGAGTCTTATGGATAACTGTAAGCTATAATAGATATTTGGGGAAAATTACTAATGTCCTGCAACAATAAATTTGGTGGCAAATGTAATTTTCTTTGGAAATACAAAAGCTTTGCATACTTCTGCCTAGGGAAGAAACAATCACCTAGAACCAGCCAAGCAACTGTAATTCTTAATTACATTGTAGATTTTTTTCATGTTGCTCTGCTCAGGCCTATTAGAAGTCATTTAGCTGTAGTTTCAGTTTTCATTCTCTTGCAAATTTAGTTTGTACCCATTAATTACAACTGTCATGAAAGAAACACAGCCATTAACAATGCCAAAATTCCAATACATGTATACACATAAGTTTGGGATGTGACACTAATTGTTATGAAAGCTTTGTCACAGTCTTCTCCTGAACCCATGAAAATTATTAGCTCAAAATATTGTTACTGGAAAAAGACTTTATAGCTACTTACAACAAGTGAGCAATAGAAGGACAAATGCTTTCAAAACAGGCTAACAAGTTATAATAATTACTGAACAACTATTATCTCACAGACTGGAAGAAACCTTCCCCAGGGTAATTTCTTTTTACACTATGAACTTCGAAATTGGAGCCAGGCCTGAAAAAAAATGCATAAAAGTAATGTGATTGATATAATCACCAATGTTTAGTTCATTAGATCTATATTTAAGAGAGAAATACAAAACAGTTCACAATGGCCTACATATTTAATTGTCATTACATAAATGCAAAATATCTGTAACCATGCCTAAACTAAAATGATGACAGACAGTATTTGATAGTGTAAATGAGGATGAAAAGGCAATAGGAAATCCTGTGGCAGAGCATGTATTTTTATTCAGATGTATGGCAGAAGAAACATATTAAAAGAGGTTAATCCAATATTTAAATCAACCTCCAGGAGCAGTGACTTGATAGTCACTAAAACAAGAAGTGCCTTAAAATGAACTAAAACAAGACTACACATTTTTACTTTAGTCATGACAGCATCTAGAGGTCAGATATTTAGCACCTGAATATCAGACCAGCCTGCCTAAGGCAGATGTCTAGGCTTCCCATAATCTCAGAGAAGAGCAAGAGAGACAAAAGGAGAAAGAATAATAAGAAAGAATAAATAATTAAGAAAGAACAACAACAACAACAACTATCCAGAGACAGTACACGTAAACATGTGAAAAGCCACGATAATAAAGCCAATAGGAGAGAACATCAAGCAAGAAAGCAGGAAATCCTACTAATTAATATGTATGTGGCTTGGGAATTGCTCCTACACTTGTTCAGGGAAACAATCTACTAAGAATGTGTTCATTTCGTATTGTATAGTCTAGAGGTCCCTCCATGTCCATTTTCAGGATGTGAACCTCTGGTTCAGGTAGAGAAATGAGGGACTCTCCCTGTCATACATGCATACAAACACTCTGGCTCTCAGTCTTATTGAATGATGACCCAAAACCTTTCAGGCTGAAGAAGTGATTAAGAAGCCAGCTTCCACTTCCTAGGTTAGCACCCTAATCAAAAGGATATTAAGCAAAATGTAGGTTGTTTTGAATAAATATTACTATCTATATTTCTGTGGATTGAGTGAAACTGTTGAATTATATTGTGTTATTACTTCTCATTTTCTTATCGCTACCATCCCTCAAATTTGTGTGACTCTTAATTCACAAGCAGTGGGAAAGCATCTTTGTGCATTCGAGTCACTAGTGAAATACCTGGTGAATACAGATTTCTCAGGAGTTAGGAAATGATGAATACTAGTCTGTTTATATAACTTTACAAGGGCCTGATTCAGGTTCCGTTAGAGTTAATAGAAAGCTGTCCACAGATTTCAGAAGTGCAATGAATCACTGAAGAGTGCTGTCCTGCCTAATAAGTATTTTGATCTTTACAGTCAACATCCATTTATGTAGGTTTTTAGATGTAATTGATTCTACTGCATATATAGTCACGTTAGCTTTTCTAGTTAATTCTAAATGTAAAGAAAATCACAAATTGCATGCTCAACTTAAAAATGTTTCACTACATTACTGAAGTCCTATTGGCTGCAATTATTTCAGCATATTAACTTTCAACATACACTAAAAATTATTAGGATTTTTTTATTTTTTTTTTTTAAAGAGTTCCAATGGGATATGAGCTATCAGGGAGAATACCAGGTATCAAGTCTCAGCATTTGGTTAATAATTCATGAAGAGAAGATTGCATGGAAACAATCTGAAATGCTTCATTAGCCAGAAGCGTTTGTACCCCACATATCACTCTCTAGTTCACACCTCGGTATCGTAAGGGCCAGTTTCAAGTCCCTATGGAAGAAATTAAAGATACTAAGGAAAGTACTGGATTTACTGGCATTTGAACCAAAATTGCAGTTTCAAATTCATAAATGCATCGAGAGAATTACATATTTATTGTGTTTAAACTGACGGACACATATTCATCAATTTTATTAGTTACAAACAATAGCTTTTTTCTATCTTATCTATATTCTGTTCATGTGACCTCATCTGCCACCACTGTGCTACTAAGTTAGCTCTGTAGACTGGGTCGTGAAGAGATGCTCAGAATCAGACTGCAGCTTCATTCACCTTTTCTTGGTAGTGAAGTTGATTTAAGAAGTCCATGATGCAACATAATTATCCCCACCATCAGTTGCAGTTTGCCATCAGTTCAGTTCTCCAAGTATTGCTACCTATTACTACAGTATATATAAATACAGTATTTATATAAGTACGTTTCTACATGTTATTTATATAATATGTAGGTAAGCATATGTGTGTGTGTGTGTGTGTGTGTGTATATATTAAAATATATATTGTATACCAAGTCAAATACATGATCCTGGTTTAAAAAGCAAAACAAAACAAAACACCACAAAAAACAGGGAGAGAGGGGGAGAGGGATATGAGTAGGCATGAATAGCCAAAACAGAGAATGTCTCACACTCTGCCAGAAACAAAAGGAATGTGAAACCTTGTATACACATATATTACCTCGCTGTTGATAAACATAACTTGATGATGAAGTAGTATGTAAGAAGAAATTTAGGGGCCAGTACTGGGACAGAATATTCTATAGCAGGAATAGTCACTCCCTGGCCCTTTCTTATCTTTCCCCAGTCTTCAGTCTTTCTCTCTTTTCCACTTTGGTTCTTTATATAAATTCCATTTTCCTTTAATTACTTCCCATATTTCCTCCTTAGTTTTAACAAACCATTTTTAGGGTTTTCAAACTATTATACCTAGGATGTGTTGGCACTGCAGACCTCAGTGTAGCAGAAAAATATTTGAGCCATCCATAAAAAACATGCTGTAACTTTACAGGGTTCATATAGCCTGTGCTACCATGGCCAAACTGTGACAGGGAGCTGACTTGACTCATTGGCAATACCAGTCAGCCAAACAAACAGCAAAGTTTCCTGATCTAACAGTTAGAGCAGCATATACTATTAAACCACTGAATCAATCCTGACATTGATTCTTTGGAATGATTACCATAAGATAACCTAATATTTCTCATGTATATTCATACAAATAAATCTCATTATGGAAACACCCTATAGCTAGATCTGAGAAGTGACTTCGGTCTCATAGTGATTGAAAGACCTTTGCCTTTTGGAAGGGGGAATAATTTTAACGGATGAATCAAGAAAATTTTGAGATAAATTATCTTCTTATGGTGTGCAGCTGTTCCCTATAAGTTTCCAGATGAATAAAGCTTGGGTAAATGCAATTTTTGTAGACTCAGTATGATCTGTAAGATGACAGGAAACAATATCTGTATCTTTAATATGGAACAACAGATGAAATCCCTGTGAACCTTCATAAAACATTATTGAGGCTAATGCCTTATTGATAATGATCCTATGGCTTACCATATGTCCAGGCAGTAAAGTTAGCTAATGCACTATCGTTTTTTCCAACTTCAATTCCTTCATTAACAAAGCTGATAGGAATATAAAGGTATTAACACTAGAGAATGAAAACTATAGAGGAGAAGACATTTGGTTTTATTCCAGGGTATCAGTATGCAGACTATATTACATTCATTAGTATTTACAAAATTGACAGTAGCTGTTTGTATAAATTTTTATCTCGATTATAAATATGACCTATATAAATATGCAAGAAGGTGGCATTAGAGATTGTTCATTTTCAATAACAACAGGACATGGGCTTAACAAATTGATGAATACTGGATAATATACTCAGTTAAAATTTCACAAGTATTAAGAAAACTAAAAAACACAAAAATATGCTGAATGCAAGAAAATGCAGAAGAAAATGAAGAAGACAAACACAAATAATGACGAAGATGTTTGGTAACCTCGGTAATTTCTGAGCAGTGTTAGGTGTCACACAATTTTAGTACTAGAAATTAATAACTTCAAAGAAAGAGTCTAGAGACAAAATTTGTCTCATTCCCATGAGTATAAAGGCAGAAGAGTTCCAGTGTCAGTGAAACTATCCTAGAGCTACCCTGGGTACAACTGGGATCAATATCTAGACTTCAGAAAACTAAAACTGTACAAAGCTTTTTTTCAGAAAATATCTGGATTACCTGTTTTGTTTTATGCTTCTCTGTTGGGCATTTTCAGATCAGGACTTTTTATCATTTCTTCTTATTTCATAATCAAAAATCATAATCAACGAATAAGCACATATATTGCATGTGAGCATGCCCACACACAACAACATGCACACACAAGTTTACTTGTGAATTTTCCAAAGGAAAAATGTCAACTTCAGAAAAGAAATCAACATCTTCTACCTTGCAAGTCACAGTTAAGAATTCCTCATACCTGTTTTGAAAAACTGTATCAATTTTAAAATGTTGAATGTTTCTGTTAATTTGAAGCAACTATTAAAAATTTTTGCTTGAATGTTCTATCATTAAAAAAAAAAAATCATTTATTCTGGTTTGAGTAAACTGTACCTCTTCTGGGTTACAAAAACAAAAAAATTTAATTGACTATATTTGTAATTACACTATGTGGTAAAGTTTATAATTGATTATTCCTCTTGTGGTCTAATTTCCCACTTCGCCTTTCTGACAACTCAAACCAATAAAATGGTGCAAAAAAGCATTGCATTACAATTTTTTTTCACTGGGATGGAGAAGGTAAGGAGGTCACGTATACAGGTATCCAACTTTCCTGAAAGCCTGTAGGTACTTATCATGCTCGTTTCAGCTGTTGGTCATCACCTTAAAGCTGATATTCATGCTAAAGTGAGAGCTGCTTCTTTTCTGCTTCACTCTACTGTAAAGCTGAATAGCTTCATTGATCCCTTTTATAGCTTTTGCTGGAAGGAAACACTCTTCAGGCATCTTTATTCCTTCCTAAGCAAGGAAGTCCGCTTAGATAAGACTCTCCACAACTCCATCCAGGCCAAACTGCTGGAAGCCTAGGCTTCAGCATTGCACTGACAAAGTCAAGAACAAGCTCTCTCACAGTCAGGCATTGCTCAAACAAGGAGGACGTCTCACAGTAGTCTCACAGATGTTGGTGTCTGCTTTCCAGCTGAGATTATGGTTTAAGGTGTGAGTGTCTTTAATTCTGTTCCCTACCACACCAAAGTTAAATGGCATAGATAGAACAAGCAAGTCTGCACATAAAGGAAGGGAAAGCAAAATAATAACAACCTGTGGCAACAAAAATGTTGCTACTGTTTTTTAAGTTGAAATACATCAAATGTGGATGCATTTTGCATGTTCAAAGGCATGCTATGTATAAGTTTGAGATGAGTTCAGTTACTAACCATCAGGACCCACACAGTATTTTTCACAAGAAGATAGATTGGAATAGAAGATAGATTGAAACTGGGCTCATTTGACAGACTTCATGCCACTTCCTCAAGATTTTTCTACTGTTTTAAAGGGCCATTTTTATACAAAGGGAAAAAATAGTGAAATAGGTATGAGATAGTATTCATTTTGATAGCATCCATCTATACAAGGGTAATAAGTTCATCTTCACTGAAACACTATTAAGCTAAGAAACACGAAAACGTAACTGCTTTTACAAATTGCCCAGTGAGTGCTGCTACTTATTCTAAATCATAGCAGTTTATCATGGAATCATAGAGTGGTTTGTATACGAAGTGACCTTAAAGCTCACCTAGTTCCAAAACCACTGCCATGGGCAGGGACACCATCCACTAGATCAAGTTGCTCACAGCCCCGTCCAACCTGGCCTTGAACACTGCCAGGGAGGGGGCAGCCACAACTTCTCTGGGCAACCTGTTCCAGTGTGTCACCACCCTCACAGTAAAAAATTTCTTCCTTATATCTGATCTAAATTTATGCTCTTTCAGTTCAAAGCCATTACCCTTTGTCCTATCACTACACTCCCTGATAGAGACTCCCTCCTCATCTTTCCTGTAGCCCCCTTCAGGTACTGGAAGGCCACTGTAAGGTCTCCCCAGAGCCTTCTCTTCTCTAGGCTGAACAACCCCAACTCTCTCGGCTTGTCTTCATGAGGAAGGTGCTCTATCCCTGGGATCATCTTCATGGCCCTCCTCTGGACCCACTTGAGCAGGCCCATGTACTTCTTAATCTGGGGACACCAGAGCTGGACACAGTACTCCAGGTGTGTTCTCCAAGAGCAGAGCAGAGGGGCAGAATCACCTCCCTTGACCTGCTGGTCACACTTCTCTTGATGCAGCCCAGGATATGGGCTGTAAGTGCACATTGGTGGCTCATAGTCAGATTTCTATCCACTAATACCCCCAAGATCTCCGCAGGGCTGCTCTCAATCCACTTTTCATTGTATTTGTGCTTGAGATTGCTCTGAGCCATGTGCAGGACCTTGCACTTGGCCTTGTTGAACTTCATGATGCTCACACAGGCCCAACTCTCCAGGTCCCTCTGGATGGCACATCCCTTCCCTCCAGCACGTTGACCACAGCACACAGCTTGCTGTCATCAGCAAACTTGCTGAGGGTGCACTCAGTCCCACTGTCCATGTTGCCAGCAAAGATGTTAAACAGCGCCAGTCCCAATACTGATCCCTGAGGAACGCCACTGGTGACCACTCTCCACTTGGACATTGAGCCATTAACCACAACTCTGAGTGTGACTATCCAGCCAATTCCTTATCCACTGAGTGTCCATCTGTCAAGTCCATGTCTCTCCAACTTGGAGACAAGGATGTCATGTTGGACAAATACTTTGCACAAGTCCAGATAGATGGTGTCTGTTGCTCTTCCCTTATGCACTAACATTGTAACCCTGTCATAGAAGGTCACCAGATTCGTCAGGCACGATTTGCCCTTATTGAAGCCATGGTGGCTGTCGCAATTCATATCCTTATTTTCCATGTGCCTTTGTATAGTTTCCAGGAGGATCCACTCCATAATTGGACACACAGAGCATATATGGGAGACTGACTGGCCTATAGTTCCTTGGGTTTTCCTTTTTTTCCCTTTTGAAAAATGTGGGTTATATTTTGCCTTTTCCAGTCAGCAAGAACTTCAGTGGACTATCATGACTTTTCAAATATGATGGATAGTGGCTTAGCCACTTCATCTACCAGTCTCCTCAGGATCCGCCGATGCATCTCATCAGGTCCCATGGACTTGTGCATCTTCATGTTCCTTAGATGGTCTTGAATCTGATCTTCTCCTACAGTGGGCGGTTCTTCATTCTCTCAGTCCCTGCCTTTGCCTTCTACATCTTGGTCAGTGTGGCTGAAGCCCTTGCTGGTTGCTATGAAGGCTCTCCAATAAATAAACAACAAATAAAAATTAAAAATTTATTATCAACACAATTAACTAGCCATCTGCAACCGTTCAATTACAGGTTTGAATGTCCATGTGAGGAGAACAAAACAACTTCCAAGGGTTTAATGACAACCCAAAAAGCAGACCAAAGCACTGCTTCTTAAGGTTTAATGACAACCCAAACTGCTGTATTACTCACCTAACAAGTGAGATCTCTGAATCTTGAGGAACTTCTCAGAGCAGCATCCTGACTGAAGCAACATCAAGGAATTTCTTTAGGCAGCGTCCCAACCCAAGGGGAAACTCCTTGACCACAGCATTCTGCTTCAGGGTGACAAGCTCAAAATGGCTCCCCCAGGGTACTCCATTTATACTCAGGCCAAATCTGACCTGTGGTCAATAGCAGCTCCTATTGGCCAAAAGCCCCAGCTACCGTGAGGCCCTGAGAACAAAGGCAATCAATAGCTGCTGCCCTTCCGCAGCCAAGAAGCCCTGTTTTCATTGAGCGGGTGTACCTGCCACACCAGTTAAGACTGAGGGGAAAAAAGCACTTTGGCCTTCTCCATATCCTGGGTAACCAGGTGTCCTGTTTCCTTACAAAGAGAGCCCACATTTTCCCTAGTCTTCCTTTAATCTTTGACGTACCTATAGAAGCTTTTCTTGTTGCCCTTGATGTCCCTAGCCAGATTTAATTCTATTAGGGCTTTAGCTTCCCTGACTTGATACATGGCTGCTCAGACAGTTTCTTTGTACTCCTCCCAGGCTATCTATCCTTACTTCCACGCTCTGTAGGCTTCCTTTTCGTGCTTGAGCTTGTCCAAGAGCTCCTTGTTCATGCATGCAGGCCTCCTAGAGTTCTTATGTGACCTCTTGGTCACAATGCATTGCTCCTGAGCTTAGGGGAGGTGATCATACTATGACAAAAAAACTCTTGTCTTAGCTTTTGGAAACTCAAAAGTTCAAAGGAATACTACTATACAATTGTTTTAATTATCTGTCATTTGTTAGAAAAGCATCCCCATTTACAAATTTAATTATAATGCCAATATAGTTTTAAAACTCTGCAATAATTATTTCTTTTTAGGAGGATCTCATCACACAGGCTTTTACAAGTGTTATTAGAGCCATCTGCTTTGTCCAGTAACATTAATTACAGCCTGGGAATGTTTATGTCTTCTAAATTTATGTAAAATGCCACTATGTCTAATACAGAGTCTTCAAGACATGCAGAAAAACATATATAAAAGATCGGGTAGTTAGTTAAAAAGCCTCCATAATTAACAAAAGCACCACAAGAAATACACTGCACCTGTCAATAACAAGTTGTGCATTCCTGTGCATTCAGACAACTAAAGCAGAAAGATCATTCCTTATGTTGTAATTAGTTATAGATCTTATTTCTTTTATCTGCTCTCCATAAGATTAGTTTTTATTTACAAGACCGGAGTCCACATTTGTCCCTTTCTTGCCCTGTGGTATGTTCTGGTGTCAATTTACACTGGTTTTAGTTCCTGCACACTTTACATGATATATTCTGTTATGACTCAGGCGTGATTTATGGCTATATCTTGTTTTCCCTTCCTTATCAGACAATACAAATAATATAGATATGTCAGTTTGTTTCAATTTATGCCCAACACTGTCTTCTACAGCTTCTTGTTTCAATACCATTTACCAGTGGACAAAATTGAACTGACTAATCCAAATGTGTACCGAACAGCTACTTGTCATCTCAGCAGCTTTTCTCCTTTTCACCTTCTGCTGTTTGTGAAAATGTCTTCTTACTCTAGTTCAACACTTTATTACACATTTTTTCCATCAACCACAGCAAGTCACCCTGTTTATAACTCAGATATTTAAAAAAAAAAAGCTAAATGAACACAACTTGAGGACTGAGCATTCAGGTTTAATATACTTACATTGCTTATCTGGGACTCAGTTAGATTGCAGAATCTTCAGAATGAAAGACAGGGTGTAGAAAATGTGGTTTTTTTCTCTCTCTTGATACAGCTCTGGCATAGCCTTATTTATGATAGTTGGAGATAAATTCAGAACATTTAAGCCTTTTCATACATGTCTGTAATGTTAGCTCACAATCTGGTTGCTACTGTTCACTCACAGTGGACATAATTTTGGTTTATTTTTATTTTCCCTCTTCTCAGCTTTTGTGGAATGCTGACGTCTGCATTTACTTACAAATACCATCTTGAGATTGCCAAAGTTCTCTTCTGAACAATTTTATAAAGCTTTCAATTAATTCTTTCCTTTTTAAATTTTCACAGTTATTAATCTTGTTGGATATCAGACTTAAATTGTTCATTGGATTTGGAAACGTATCTGTAGTACTGTAGTATTTGTAAACTCAGTGTTTGTATTGTACATTTGTGTACATTTTATAACCCCACATATATCACTTCTGAAACAAAGTTTAGGATTTGCTGACCAAATATATCCATGACCTGGAAATCTATGATGTATCTTCTCCAATTTCCTGATGGATGCTGCAAGAACAACAAATACATGTATTTCTCAGAGGACATCACCAATATGTCTACCACAATCTCAAGTCGTAACGAGATTAGGCTTCTTCTGTATTTGTAGAATTTCCAAGAAAAGTGAAAGCTGTGCTATAAAACCAGAAGCTTGATCTTTTTTGCATTTAAATAGCAGTGGAAGATCTGGCTATACACTTTACTAAATTAAGAAAAGAAAAGAAAAGAGAAGAGAAGAGAAGAGAAGAGAAGAGAAGAGAAGAGAAGAGAAGAGAAGAGAAGAGAAGAGAAGAGAAGAGAAGAGAAGAGAAGAGAAGAGAAGAGAAGAGAAAAGAAGAGAAAAGAAGAGAAAAGAAGAGAAAAGAAGAGAAAAGAAGAGAAAAGGAAAGGAAAGGAAAGGAAAGGAAAGGAAAGGAAAGGAAAGGAAAGGAAAGGAAAGGAAAGGAAAGGAAAGGAAAGGAAAGGAAAGGAAAGGAAAGGAAAGGAAAGGAAAGGAAAGGAAAGGAAAGGAAAGGAAAGGAAAGGAAAGGAAAGGAAAGGAAAGGAAAGGAAAGGAAAGGAAAGGAAAGGAAAGAAAAGAAAAGAAAAGAAAAGAAAAGAAAAGAAAAGAAAAGAAAAGAAAAGAAAAGAAAAGAAAAGAAAAGAAAAGAAAAGAAAAGAAAAGAAAAGAAAAGAAAAGAAAAGAAAAGCCAAAAAAGGGGCAATAGGAAAACTCTGTTCAATACCAGAACAAAATGGGAAAGAAATATGTCAAGGTTTTCTAAAGTTTTTACCTTGACATTTCCACACTTAAGTATTCTGGAATTTCACACTGTAAATTTTTTTTTTTATTTTTATTAGAAAACAGAAAAAAAAGCACATTTTAAAAAATACCAGAATTTCCCACAGAAGAAAAGTATTCTTTTCTATCCAGTTCTAGGAAATATTAGAATTATTTAAAGAGAAGATTTCAGTCATTTCTATCCCTATATTTGCATGAGGCTCTTTGTGGAATAAAATCAAAGGGTAAAAAGATGCTAGATTTTATAACTGTAATGCTATAGTACCTTCCAAGGGTATTTATGATTCTACTAAGGGAATATGGGTCTGAAATGTTACAAAATAGGATTTGAAAAATCAATTGCCTACTTCTCATGCTCTATTTATTCAGCTACCGTTTTACAGCTTTGCCTGAGAAAATGCTTTTATTTACTTTTAAAATTTGATTGCTTTGTTTACACTAAATACATTGACTATGATCTGTACTCAGCCCTTGATGGTGTTAAATATTTCATGGTTTTCCTTAGAGAAATTATTAATTTCTCATTAGTCAATGCTTTTAAATATCTGTCTTATAGATAAGACTTAAGAACTTAAGAACTTTACAGCATGAGCTGCTTGTTCCCTGAATGTCTTACAAATCTGCATCTCAATTAGCTCATGCTGATAACATCCTCTGCTCCCTTTGACTTTTATAGGGATTTGGAATACTCAGAAGCTCAGAAAAGGGACACAAAACACTGCAAAATCAAGTCCAGAATTTTACTGGTTATGAGATGCTCATATATATAAACCTTTCAGTACACGATTTGGACAGGTCTTAACTTCATCTGAACATGTTCTGGTGATAAAAGATGGGGCAGAAAAACTAAAAGAAGGTAAGTGTTATGAACAGGGAATTCTGATTCTCAATGAACTTCACACGGTAGCATACATACATGTGCATTAACATGCATTAACATGGTGCAATCCTAGTTTTTCAGTCTGATTCCTATAATGTTTCCATTTAGATTTAGGACCTGTATTTATCTAAAAATAGAAAATGTAAATCCTTCTTGCAGTATATTTTGAAAGTTAATGCTTTTCCTTTTTTTTTTTTTTTTTCCTAATTTAAATACAGAGAGGTACTTTTTGAGGCCTCCAGCATTACCTGAATTATACACACTAAGAACATTTCAGGTGCAAATATGAAATATTTCATATTAGTTGCATAAAAACATTCAACTCTCTGCACCTGTCTCCCTTTTTTCTGCAAGCAGATGAAGATCTGCTCTCATTCCTTTTCTGATTTCAGTTCTATTAATTCAGTTTTGTTTCCCCTCACCCAGAACTGCATGCCTTGAAACTTCTCAACAACTTTCCAATTCAGGAAGTAATTATTGATCTCATTTCACACACAGAAAACAAAAATACAGAAAATGCAGTTACCCAGATAAAGCCTCTAGAGAGTGGTTCCAGTAAATGAACAGATATTTCTTGATTTGAAGCCTAACCTTCCATCTGAAAGATAATTCCTCAGTTGATTCCTGACTTAGCAAGTTAATGAAACACACATTTAAAGCACTATAGATGATTCCAGTATCTGAACTAGCTCTAAGTGTGTCTATATTTTATCTTGGCAAGGGTGCATACCTTCAAACCCCACTGTCCATATAGTTTGGTTACAAGTCCTTCTTAAGAAGCACATTTCCATTAGTAGAGCCCTCTACCCAGGAGCTGGATCTACAAAGGGATGCTGGATACTCCTTAAGCAGATATTTACCTGACAATGACCATGAATGCTTGAAGCCCTGCAGGCTTAAATTATTTTCTGTTAAAGATTTTTGAAAGCTTTAAGCTATTCTTGATCATCATGCCCACAGTCATCGAAGTCCTAATGAACATAGTTCATGTATATTCTCCAGCTTATTCCCTTTCTAAGTCCAGTTGGTAAAGTCAGTCAACACACATGTTTCAAAAAGGCACCCTCTCCTGATTTAAATGGCAGACCACCTATGAAATTTCCATGTCTGTTGTTTAAAACATATAAGAGTTTTATTCTATGCTTAGCATTCCTTTACCATCAGAAATCTCTTTATATTGTCATTTACACAGCATTATCAGGTCAGTCACTCTATTTGAAAGTTAAATGTATTGAGTTTATAACTTTTAAATAAATCACCATAAATTTAAAGTATTCTTGCATTTCTTTCTAGACTTTTTTTTTTTTACTTTAACTATCAATTTTCAATATGGACCCTAACACTGGCACAATATGAAATCATGTCTGTAGAATAATAACATTCTTCTAAGTTTATTGGCTACTCCCCTCTTTGAATTATTTCTGTTTAGTCTTTGGATCAAAGAAAAGGTGTCATTATAACACAAATAATAAAATTATATTCTTTCTGATGTTTTTGAACTGATAAAACTAGAGGACTGCTTATGTTTGAAGAATGGGACATATTCCTACCAATTCAACATAAATAATTGTGCCTTTGCAGCAGTATAATACAACATATATATTTGTATAATATTTTAATAAACTAGATGCATTTAGATATTTATCACTGAATTACTCCACATCACATATTCTCCTTCTAAAACCAATGTTACATAAATGACCATAATGTGATATATCAGTTGTGAAAGAGTACACTGCTGCTTGTATGTAAAAAATCACACCTATAGCCAAAAGTTCTTTTGAGATTTTTTCCCAAATTTCACTCCATATATATAATTATTAAGTAGAACCAATATCTCAGAATGAGCAATCCATACAACAGGATCTGAGGTCTAGCTGAGAAGCTGACAGTGAGTTCTGAAATGCATTATTGTAATGTGTTGACTTTCTTGTCTTTGCTGTAGTTGCAGTTTTCTAGCTGCACTCAATGTAAATTGGTGCGTTTCATATAAGATATTGTAAAAATACCCTTTCTGATGTTTGGACTGCTGGCCAAGCGATTCTTTCCCGTTCAGCATCACTAGTGTAATGTTCTTTCTCTTATGAATTTCTATTTTTATGTGATTTTGAAGGAAACTTGCCTAGAAAATGCAATGTGGTGCTGCTCAAACAAGTCTAATAACTCTGGGTGGTTTTATTTGATCAGAGGTGCTCATGTAAATACAGAAGATGTTGTCATGGTCTCCAGCACAATGCCCCATCAGCTACAGGATTTGGTTTTGTCGTGTAGGCAGAAAAACTGCGGGGAAAATAAACCAGGGTTTTCAAGATATTAGATGTTTCTTTCTCTCAGACAAAAAAGCTTTAGAATGAAAGCATCCCTGTATGCAGTACCCACTTGCCTAACAACAAAAAACCCAAGAAAGTGAAAATATAATAAAAGGGTATAATCAACAGTTTGTATCCTTCCTTTAAATGCATATGATTGCTACATGATTATTTCAAATACAGATGGCTTAAAATTGTAATTAGGATTGAGAAGTGAAAATAATACAAGAGAGTAAAATCCTGCAAACCTGCAGGCAGACTTATGTACAGTTTTATGTACCCCTGATCAAAAGAATAACATACAATACAAATTGATGAAGGGACGACACAAGAAACACCCCGCAAAGTAGTATTTCATTCTGTTAGGCACTGACTGTAGACATAACCTCTAATCAAACACTTTGGAGAAGTGCCAGCAGCAGGGTGAGAGAAATCAGAAAATTCCTCCACAGAAGACTGTATGGCTGAAATCACCACTAAATGAATTCTGACAGAACTAATGGAAAGTAGATTCATGCTACATACCTCCCTCATTTTTGTAAAATTCACTGGTCCAGTTTGTAGACTGTTCATATAAACACACAGAAATGGCTTAGTAGTTGATACCAAGGTCTATCTAACCCAGTGACCTAGCTCAGTGGTGGCCAGAGTGGAGGTACAGGGAAGCATAAGAGCAGGGCAAGCACAGAGGTCATTTCCTCCAAATATCCTTCCAGTCTCCAGATAAGATGCCTTTGTCTGTTCCTTTTTGACCCTGCTTTAAAGGCTTACAAATTAAATACCTAGGTGTTATTTGTTACTCTTCAGGGCAGTAAGGGGAAAGGCTTTCTGCCACACTGAGCACAGGTTTTGTCCCTAGCATAAAATTTTGAAGGCATAAAAAAGAAACAATGGTTCAAGTAGTAATAAAAAAGAAGAGTAGTCAGGAGGCCATCCAGAGACCAAGTGGGACAACAAAGGTGTTAGAAGCAGGTATGTGTAAGAGAACTAGTAACACAGATGAAAAATCCCAGCAGCTAGTGTGAAAAGAAATGGTTTCACTAATGCAAGGCACTGAAGGAACTCAGCATTTAACATGCTTTTGTGACCTGTGTGGACCTTGTATTGGAGGAGAAGAAAAGCACATCCTTTCCAATACTCACCAGAGAATGATCACCATATTAGCTTCTGCACAATTAGATGCTTTCAAGAACCCTGACAAATACTGAATGCTTTGCCTGTTGCCAAACTATGATAAAATATTATACAATGATTTTCTAATTGTTTGCTAATTTCAAATGCAATGGTTGGTTTGTCAGTAAGATTCATTCAAAGTAATAAATGCAGAAAGTTCAGATGTATGGGGAAAGAGAATGATGTGGTCATTGTCGTGAGGGGTTGGCAAGAAAGCAAAACACATTTTATTTGTTTGTTTGTTTATTTAGCAGTCAGTAAGAAAGCCTGGCCCTATCCATTTGAACTTGTGATGATTTCAAAGGCAGAACTCATACCTCTACTATTTTGGAGTCTGAAACTCCTGGTAATTTTTTAATCATTCTTTTATCTTATTATCTCTAAACGGTTTCTGAATTGAGAATTTTCTTTAAAGGACAGAAAAGAAAAAATTCAGGATCTAGTTAGAAGCCCAGATGGTAGACTGTGGAAAGTTTCCCTTACTTTAATGAGCTTCAGATTACTCCTTTGTTGTTCGAGCAATTTGCCATCCAAAAATTTTAAAATATTTTTAAAATTATTATATACCTATAGCATTTTCTTAAATGAAACTGCATCCAAGGTAAAACAGAATAAAAGCTAAGTGGGAAGCCTTCACACAGCAGCATGTTGCCTAAATAGATGGAAAATAAACTTTATTTCTAAGTAACTGAAAAATATTGTAAATTTTATTCCTTCTCTCTGTGTCCCCTCAACAAGGAAATGGTAATAGAAAGCAAAGTCTTCATTCTCAATATTTCTCAGAATTACAACAATACAAACACAAAGAGAGTGAGCTTCTTGGAAATAAAAGTATCTACTTCAAAAGAAGAATTTATTGAATCAACAATGTGTGAATCTGAGCTTTCAGGAATCTTGAGAGGTTAAATCTGATGATTATATCCCAAGCCATACTTTCCGGAGTTGGTAAATGTTATTTTAAAATACTGAGACATTTTTGCACTTAGGCAGTGTTGGACAGCAGCAATGCTTCCTTTTAAGTAGGTGAACAGAAAAAAATGTAAAATTACTGTTTCTGTATAGATGGAAACTATACAGTTGCACAAACTGAGACTTATAAATGAGAAAACAGCACACTCTCAGAGGCAGTGTGCAGGGTAGATGTACAGTTATCTGACATGTGTCTGTTTAATTTCTTTTGAAAAGCTAGACCTAACTAATACTTATTCCACATACCATATTTAAAGCACATAAATAATAAGTCATCATAAAGTTTTAATTTACCAGTGCCAAGGAAACAAACACACATTGTTTCTATCACTACAGTATCTGCAGCAAATGTTTGGAGTGAACTTACCACCACCATCACCTGTCCTGATCCAATGTTGGGGGAGGTTTTGATACAATCCCAAGAGCAAGATTAAGACACAAATGAGGTCAAATGCCGTACAACTTTTCAAACTTTATTCTCATGAAAGGAGGTAATAGTGACAGGACAGAGGGAAGCAGGAAAGGTCAGAACAACTAAGCAAGCAAATGGAAGAGATGCAGCAAGCTCAGTTACCACCACCACGAATCCAGCGGCGTCCCATTGGTTCTGTCTCGTTGCACATGATGGGTGGTCCCTGCAGGTGATGGGGAATACCTCAAGAGAAGAGTACGAAGTCTTTTTATCATCCCAGTCCCCACAACCAGTCCGCCCATTTCCACAGAGCTCATGATCATATTCACCGCCCTGTGTTCCTCCATGCACACATGCCCAGGTGTTCATGGTGGTTGTACTGGGGCGGGTCAGACAACGACGCCTTCAGCCTCTGCACATCCTTCTCATCCCAGCTTCTTCCCTCAGCCCTGTGCACAAGCACAGCTTGTAGATGTTATGAAAGATGTTGTTCCAGCTGCAGGCAGACACTGGGTTTTTTCAGGGATATTTTTGTCCTCTTCAGGGTGTACTTCTTCATGGCAATAGAATGTTGAGGCCCAGTTTAGGCAGTGGCACAGTGTCAAAACAGGCAGCTGATGGAGTCCAAAAGTCTTACACCACCCTGCGACTCAGGAGGTGGTAATGGTGCAAATGCAATGCTGAGACAAAACTGCTGACACAGTCCCTTACACCAGCACATACACAAAAGGTAGATTTAGAGCAAATGAAGCAATACACATATGTTTTGGTAAATTATTCTGTTACAAAGAGCAAAAGAACTAAAAGCCAACTAAACCTAGAAAATGTGAAAATTCTCATTTTTCTTGGTGCTTTATTTTCAAATACCCCATATATTTAAAAAAAAAAAAAATCTGAAATAGGAGAAATATTTAAGTCAATGAAATATTTGATGAAAAGGGTTTTTAAGTTCTATTACTTTCTCTTTTTTTTTAAGGTAGACCCAAAATGAAATTTATATAGTTAATTTTTTCTGACAAACCAAAGAATCTGTTATTTGCATTGCCCAAGATCCAGCTTGATAACCTAAGCTAGTTTATTGGCTAAATGGAAAAATGAATTCACAAACAGAACAAAGTTATTTGCTGAAAAGCTGCCTCAGTTCCTGAGGAGAAGGGCTCCAAGGAGGAGGACAGTGGCAGGGGACCCTCCTGAAAGCATCAAAACCCCACGGCAAAACCACAAGCCGAGAAGGCAAAAGCCCAGGAAAGAGAGAGAGCCTCAAGTCGCCACACACACACACACACACACACACCAACTGGGAAGAGTGAGCTGCTGCTAACAAGGGCAGCGGGTACTCAGAGTGGGTGGAATACTGGAGTAACGACACCCCATGCCCCTCACATACAAAAGCAGCCCCCAGGGAACACAAGTAACCAAGGAGTGCAAGCAACCAGGACCGCGAGCAACCAGGGCATGGCACGTCGGTTTGCACAGCAGTTCGAGTAGACAGGGTGCAGTCACTCTCCAGGGTCTAGAACTTATCTGAGCTAGTTCCATCTTACCATTCTCCACAAATAGACTGAGCTACGGTCTCCACTCACTTCAAAACCACCACCAGAAAGAACATGGTGTCCCAGACAGAGCTGCCACGCAAACATGCCTCAGTCCAGGTCTCGGGCTTCAGGGAGTGCCTGAGACTGTCAATCCTGCCGAGGCCAGCAGTGACAGCACCTATGTGTGCTGCGATCAGCTGGATGATCTGCTCAGCCTGGTGGTGGAAATCAAAGAAGAGGTCAAGAGATTAAGAAGTATTAGGGAGTGTGAAAGGGAAATTTATTGGTGGAGAAGCACCTTGGCACCCATGAAGCAACAGAAGCAAATGGAGGCAGACAATACCTCATCCTCTTGCTACCAGGCAGAAGGAGGGGACCTAAGACATGGGGGAGACTGGAAACAAGTCCCTGTTCAAGGAGGCAGGAAAATCCTCTCCTGACCTTCCTCACCCTCCATGGTGCCCCTTCAGAACAGGGCACTGGAACTTTTGAATTAAGAAAAAAAGGAGGAAGAAAAGGAGACAAATGAGGAAGACCAAGGTCCACCAAGGCCAGGTCATTCTAGACTAGGTATTAAAACCAGCTCTGAAAAGAACCTCAGAAGAGTCATTGTAGTGGGTGACTCCATTCTGAGGGGTGTCAAAGGCCCAATATGCAGACCGGACTCACTTCATATGGAAGTCTGCTGCCTCCCTGGGGCCTGAGTCAAGGACCTCACGGCAAAACTCCCCGCTGTAGTGAGAGCCAAGGGCTACTACCTTCTCTTGATTTTTCAGGTAGGTAGTGACGACGTTGCCAGAAGAAGTCCTAAATCAATGAAGAGAGATTTCAGGGCCTTGGGGAAACTGATTAAGGTGTCAGGCGAACAAATTGTATTCTCCTCCATCCCTTCTGTTGGGGGGATGGATGAAGAAGAATAC
This sequence comes from Athene noctua, assembly GCF_965140245.1. NCBI lineage: Eukaryota > Metazoa > Chordata > Aves > Strigiformes > Strigidae > Athene > Athene noctua. Next base: position 21,438,453 of record NC_134040.1, on the reverse strand, counting down.
AGGAGAACTCAGCAGATGAACTGGTGTCTCCAAGACTGGTGTTACCGTCAGGGCTTTGGATTTTTCAGTCATGGGTTGGTATACAAGATGCCAGACCATTTGGCACTAGATGGGATGAACCTGTCTCAGAGGGGGAAGAGGATCTTGGGGCAGGAGTTAGCTGGTCTCATTGACAGAGCTTTAGACTAGATATGAAGGGGGAAGAGGGCAAAAAATCTGCCATCTGAAGTGCATGTTTACCAATGCACACAGCATGGGTAACAAAGAGGAGGATCTTGAAGCCATGATGAAACGGGAAAATTATGATATCGTGGATATTACAGAAACATGGTGGGATGTCTCCCATGACTGGAATGTGCCAACTGATGGCTACAAGCTCTTTAGGAGGGATAGACAAGGAAGGAGAGGTGGTGGGGTGGCGCTGTATGTTAGGGACTCTTATGATTGCTTTGAGTACAAGTATAGTGAAGACAGGGTGGAGTGTCTTTGTGTTAGAATCAGGGGGAAGGCCAACAGGGCAGATGTTGTAGTAGGAGCCTAATATAGGCCACCCATCCAGGATAGAGAGGTGGATGAAATATTCTATAGGCATTTAGGTGAAATCTCATGATCACTTGCCCTTGTTCTGGTGGGGGGCTTTCACTTCCCAGACATCTGCTGGAAATACAACACAGCAGAATGGGACAAATCCCAGAGATTCCTGGAATGTGTGGGAAACAACTTCCTGATGAAGGTGCCTTGCTGGACCTCCTCTTTGTGAACAGAGAAGGACTGGTGGATGATACGGTGGTTGGAGGATGACTAGGGCACAGCGATCATGAAATAATAGTGTTCCCTCTTCTTAGAGAGGCCAGGAGATGACTAAGCAGAACTGACTTCCTGGACTTCCAAAGGGCTGACTTTTTCTTGTTTAGGCACCTGCTTGAAAGAATCCCTTGGGAGACAATCCTGAAGGGTATAAGGGTCCAGGAAGGCTGGGCACCCTTTAAGAAGGAAGTGTTAATGGCTCAGGAGCAGACAGTCTCCAGGTGCTGTAAGAGAAGCCGGTGCCAGAGAAGACCACCCTGGCTAAACAGGGAGCTTTGGCTGCAACTCAGGGAGAAAAGGAGAGTTTAAAGCCTTTGGAAGAAGGGGTTAGCCACTCACAGTGATTACAAAGATGTTGTGAGGCTATGCAGGGTGGAGATCAGGAGTTATAAAGCCCAGCTGGAAATTAATCTGGCTTCAGCAAACAAGGAAAAAAAGAAACATTTCTGTAAGTATGTCACTAGCAAAAGAAAGACCAGGGAGAGTCTCCATCCCCTGCTAGATGCAGGAGGAAACATGGTAACAAGTGATGAGGAAAAGGCTGAGGTGCTTAATGCCTTCTTTGCCTCAGTGTGTAATAACAAGACTAGTTGTACTGAGGGAATCCAGCCTCCTCAGCCAGAAGACAGAGACTGGGAGAACAAGCCCCCACAAACCAGAAAGTTAGTCAGTGACTTGCTGCATCACACAGACACACACAAGTCTATGGGACCGGATGGGATACTCCCAAGGGTGCTGAAGGAGCTGGCTGGGGTGCTCATCAGGCCACTTTCCATTATTTAACAGCAGTCCTGGTGACTGGGGAGGTCCCGACAGATTGGAAATTTGTCATTGTGGGGCCCACCTATAAGAAGTGTTGGAAGGACAATCCGGGAAATTACACGCCTGTCAGCTTGACTTCAGTGCCCAGGAAGCTGATGGAGCAGCTCATCCTGAGTACCATCACACAACACATGCGGGACAACCAGATGATCAGGCCCAGTCAGCATGGGTTTACGAAAGGCAGGTCCTGCTGGACAAACCTGATCTCTTTCTATGACAGGGCGACCTGATTATTGGATGAGGGAAAGGCTGTGGATATTGTTTACCTTGACTTTAGCAAGGTTTTTGACACCATTTCCCACAGCATTCTCCTGGTGAAACTGGCTGTTCTAGGCTTGGATGGGCACAGGCTTTGCTGGGTAAAAAACTGTCTGGATGTTTGGGCCCAAAGAGTTGTGGTGAACGGAGTTAAATCCAGTTGGCGGTCAGTCACGAGTGGTGTCCCCCAGGGCTCGGTTTTGGGGCCACTCCTGTTTAACATATTTATTGATGATCTAGACGAGTGGATCGAGTGCACCCTCAGTCAGTTTGCAGAGGACACCCAGTTGGGTGGGAGTGTTGATCTGCTCGAGGGTAGGGAGGCTCTGCAGAGAGACCTGGACAGGCTGGAGCCATGGGCTGAGGCCAACTGGAGGAGTTTCAATAAGGCCAAATGCCAGGGGCTGCCCTTGGGCCACAACAACCCCCAGAAGCGCTACAGGCTTGGGGAGGAGTGGCTGGAGAGCTGCCAGTCAAAGAGGGACCTGGGGGTGTTGATTGACAGCCGGCTGAACAGGAGCCAGCAGTGTGCCCAGGTGGCCAAGAAGGCCAATGGCATCCTGGCTTGTCAGCAATAGCGTGGCCAGCAGGGACAGGGAAGGGATCTTACTCCTGTACTCGGCACTGGTGAGGCCGCCCCTCGATTCCTGTGTTCAGTTTTGGGCCCCTCACTACAAAAAGGACATTGAATGACTCGAGCGTGTCCAGAGAAGGGCAACGAAGCTGGTGCAGGCTCTGGAGCACAGGTCGTACGGGGAGTGGCTGAGGGAACTGGGGGTGCTTAGTCTGGAGAAGAGGAAGCTGAGGGGAGACCTCATCGCCCTCTACAGCTCCCTGAAAGGAGGGTGCAGAGAGCTGGGGATGAGTCTCTTTAACCAAGTAACAAGCGATAGGACAAGAGGTAATGGCCTCAAGTTGGACCAGGGAAGGTTTAGACTGGATATTAGGAAGCATTTCTTTCCAGAACGGGTTGTTAGCTGTTGGAATGGGCTGCCCAGGGAGGTGGTGGAGTCCCCATCCCTGGAGGTGTTTAAGAGTGGAGTTGACATTGCACTGAGGGATATGGTGTAGTTGGGAACTGTCAGTGCTAGGTTAACAGTTTGACTAGATGATCTTCAAGGTCCTTTCGAACCTAGTTATTCTGTGATATAATAGTGAAAAATACAGTGTTAAAACACTCCATATTCCTTATTTTTCACACATTCAACCACAGCTGATTTCATAGTTCCTTTGCATTCAAAAATATTGAGAAAAGCTTGCAATTCTGCTGCATGATGTTGAATTGTGTTGAGTCATGCTGAGCACTGCATGACGCTGAGTTATGCTTGCCAGTCCTGTAGCAGCAGTGTATGGCTCCCTGGATGACAAGAAGTTAGGAGTCAGAAGGCCAAGACTTTATTTCTTTCATTGAATTCCCTGAACGGAAAGCAGAGAGCTGAAGGCAGGGTTGTCTTCACTCTTCCACAGAACTTTTAATATAACTTTGACCTAGTGACTGGTCATACAAAAAAAACAAAGGCAGAGTGAATTAAAAAGAAATAATTTTGGAATTTCCATTAGTAAATCCAGCTTATTTAAAACTGTATGTTCTCTTTAGGAAATTATAAGTTTTAATTACAGTGTTTGGGGGCTTTTGGCCAAGAAAATTCAGAAAAAGAAAGTTTCCAGACAAGATACTTTCCTACTTTTTCAAATACTCTGTTCCTATCTTTTTCCAGTAGGCAAACCAGTAAGGGCAACTTACAAAAAATAGCAAAAAAGTCAGTAAGGTCTCTATTTTAAATAAAAAGGCATTTTTAATTAAATAAAATTTTACAATATTTTGAAATTTTATGCAGTAAAATAGTGTCTGAAACTGTTCAGTTTGGGGGGTTTTGCCTAGGTTGGTGTTATTTTCTAATCTTTTTCTAAAATTCTGCTATTCTTAATTGCTTATTACTTAGAATGTCCTTTGAGAAAATCTTCAATGGAAATGTAATTATAATTTCTTATTTAAAATATTTTTATAAATTTTATAAATTATATAAAATTTATAATTTTTAAAGTATTTTTTATAAAAACACCTACATAATCATATGTGTAAAGAAACACATCCATAATAAAAGAGCAGGAGTAGTTTCCCAATGCATGCAAAACTAAATTTGACATCTAAGCCAGTGTCTGAATTTTTGTGTTCAAAGTTAGATAGTTTAATGTTAAAGAGCATGGTTGTTCATAAACATGGCATAACTAATAGTCTGTCCTAGGCATTACAACTAAAAGTTCCCAGTTGTTTCTGAGGATGAACTCTTCATCTTTGGAATAATTTTTAAAAAGTGAAGCCTCCACAAATAAAAATGGATCACTTTTGCATCAAAAAGGGGGGTTAGCCATTCAGTTTTATGTATTGTAATTGAGGGTTCCCATTAAAAATAAAGATTACAAAGAACTACAACATGTTATACAAAACTAGAATGTTAAACATAGTAGGATCAGTTGTAGCGTCCCCTATTGTGCTGAAAGTAGACTATCTATTTTAAAGAATTTGGAAGTGGGATCTTTGCTTTTTAAAAATGAAATGTGAAAGAATTAAATACTTCTGATACCTATTAAAGATAAATGGAAAGCAGTTTTAGAAGGTGCCGTTAATATTTGCTTCTTCCCTTTAGTTTGAAAGTTAATCAGAACATGTTCTAAACACGTATTTATTTAAGAGAATTTCACATTTCTTGTTTTATCCTCAATAAGCATGTAGCTCTTCACATATGGCTGATTTATGGAGACTGCTTCACAGAAGGAATTGTCATTCGCTTCTGTTTAAATTGGGGTCTGGAAGGCTATGTGTAACAGCATTCTTGATAATTGGTTCTATTATGAAGCACTGTCATGGCAAATTTTCCGAGTACAAAACAGACTGCCTAACACTACCTCCCAGGAAAAAATAACAACAATATCCTGCTCCAGCAGCAGAAATTTAAATTCTAATTGCATAGAGTAAATGCAATTATACCTCACATAATGCAGGTGCCAAACCTGAAATTTGGAGTATGTATTTTGAACAATACAGAGTTGCCACAGAGCTTAAAACAAAGACATGAAACACTATGGTTTCAATTCTTTTCAAATATAAAAGAAGAAAAGAATCCATCTGTCTTTTCAAAGTGTACTACACTGCTACATGTTTCTTTTTAACTCACTCTCTAGCAGACCTTTGCTACTTCATTAAAACATTTTTCAACCTGTCATATATATTTGTGGTGTAGAAATCCATAGTTTATTCATGTTGAGTGGCTAACCTTTCTCAGAGCAATTTAGCAATGTTTCCCCTTCCTTCCATTTGTAAAATCTCATCTGAATGTCTCTGAAGCAGAACTGGGCAAGAATTGACCTAAACATAAATATTTTTAAAGCTTAAAAAATGAAGACTTGGGAATTTATTTATTTGTCTTGGTTCTAGTACATCAGCTTTGCTTTGATTCTAATTTTCATTACTTTTTCTGTCATACAGGTCCAGCTAGCACTAGGAAAAAAAAAAGCATGGTAAAATTGTTTTCGTAGTATTTCAAGCGAGAACAAAACCAAGATGTTTCCCAAAGGCTATCACATAACATGATCTTATAATATATCCAACAATTTATATTTGTCTTCACACATTTTGAGATTCTTCTCTGAACCATCAACTAAAATATCCATCGTTATTTAGGATGTGAAAGTTCACTTTGAGAAAAGCTTGATAGTTTGGATGGATAGGTAGTCAGCTAAAAAAAAATTCTAAATTAAATTGAGTTTATGTAAAAAGCAATTCAAACCTTAGTTACAAAAAGCAATATTTTAATTTGCATAATTTATTTGGATAAATTATATATTTCTTTTTAACATTTCATCATTGTATTTCCTTATTGCAGACAACATCTTGTCATATTCAGACAAAAATCATAAGGTCTCAGGAGAATCCTTGCTCACAAAATTATATGCCAAGTATCCTTCATCAGCTTCATATATTAGTGGTCCTTCAGATAAATAATGAAAAACCATCACATCTGGTTTTTTGAACAGTAGTCTATAGTCACAGATATGTATACAGACTTACTATAAGCTTTTCCAGGGTATAATTCCTATTTTTTACTTTTACCTTGCAGTTGAAACAGCAGTGACTTAAAGTATAGATCTGAGAGTAATAAAAGTAACCCACAGGTATTATGTAGGCAAAACATAACACACTGCAGAACATTTTCTCCCCCCTTTGGGATTCCCAGCTACACTTCTTACCAATCAGCTGTGGGATAAGTTTAACAACAGACATACCTTACTTTCTCAGTGAAATAGGAAGAGGTTATCTGCCTGGCGCTCAGAACACTGGATAAAAACAGAGGACAACAAAGGCTTATTTGACCACTGCATTATCCAAAGTGATGTTGAAAATTAAATGCTTAGCAAAATATAAATACATCCAGAAAACTTTTAAACTAAGCCTTGAAATCTGAACACAGTTCAGATAAGCCACTCTTTAGGCCCAAGAGAACAACGACATAATAATTTAATATAGGAATAAACAGCTACACAGTTACTCCATCGAAGTAGTGCTGTGATCAAAGATAGGACTTGCATATTTACAAGTCCACTTACTTTGTAAAACCAGGAATGCTATTAAGCAATTATAATTCGGGGGTTTCGCTTCATTTGAGAAAAAAATGTTTGCAGGCTTTTATTTCTTAAGGATTCTTATTCACAAGCTAAGGATACAGTACACAAAGCTCTCAGAAAGCAGTTTAAACCAGTATTTCATTCACTTTTTGCGACAGTAACAGTTTTTCTTACAGTTGAGTCCAAATCATTTCAGCTTCCCTAAACCAGAGGATTCTACCACTTCTCTATACAGTCTGGTTTTAAACCTATGCACTATTCACTGGACTCCATATTTTTACTTATATCACAGCATTGTCAAGTGCAAGCATAACAGGCGAGCTAGGCTGCTTCCCCATGCTTTCCAGGTGGATTAAAATCTCCTAACCCATCTGTTTTTTTACTTAACCGTTACCAGCTTCGAAAGAGTACATAACCTTCAGCTATGCTAAATCCCCTGCATTTCTGCACACTTTCTCACTTGCCTATAGAGCCTCTCCCTTGACCTAGAGTAGTCAAAACTACTCCTCTTACTTCAAAGTCCCAAAAGCTTCCCTCACAGGATCCCTAACAAAAACACACACCCCTCAGGCCTAGTCAGAGGCCTAAATTAATTATGCTAATCAGACTACCCTGGCTAACCCAATTAAGTTTAATTAGTTGATGCCTTTCGTCCTAAAACACCTTGCCTTAGGGACATTTTATGCCTGTTTTTAAACTAGCTGAAGAAGTCAACCTCCTCTTGCAAACTTTCCCCTTGGTTACAGACCTTCAGCAGGGAGAGATTCACAACAATAAGCCTCCCGAATGCCTTGACCAAGCTTCTTGTTTCCTGAAAACTTAAAACTGGACTGTATTCAATTGGAATTTGAGCTGTGATCAAAAGCAGCTTATTTAGCAAGTCCAGTTCCCATATGAAGCCAGGAATGCCAATAATAAGCATCTTTTCTTGGTTTTCTCTGTCATTTGAGGGACACTGTAGCTCTCTGGTCATATTCAAAAACACCTCTGTCTTGAGATAGTTGGGCCATTAACCATCTACTTCCTACCTGATCCTGAAGCTGTGCATTATTTCACCTATGTCTCCTTTCAATTTCACTGCAGGAAACCTCATCTTCTTATATTTACTATGCCTGCCTACGCACAAAATGCAGTGATGCAGAAAGCCTCCTCCATGGCAGATCGTTGTTAAATTTTCTCCTGTGTGAGACTGAAACTAACTTCCTGAACTCCTCTGTAGAATATAGCTGAACAAAAACTTTTGAGTGAGTTCATAGAAAAATTAATTATTTTCACAATTTCTATCAGAGCAAAGCCTAAACAAACTGAAAAATTTCTACCAACTGGAATTCCAAACTGGCTTTGCTTCAGAAATACTGAAAAATTATATTTTCAGAAAAATCCAAGCCTCTGGAGTTCTTCAGGTAGTCAATTAAAGATAACATTCTTTTCCTACTATCTGTAGACTGTTCTCTATATTATTTCCAGTGATAAATGGAAAAAAAAAAAAAAAAAAAAAAAAGAAAATATTTAAAATCACAGAAAATGTAAAAGGAAGCTCAAAGACATCTTTCCCAAAGTGTTTTTTTCTCATTAAAATGGAGTTGTGAAGTCAAAGGAGAAGAGAAATAAAATGGTGGTGTATGTTGATCAAACTACTTTTTCAACAAACTAGCAATCCCTAAAGAAGAGTTCAAAATTGCACAATATGTTCAAATTTTCAAGGGTTTTTTTTAAGTTTTTAAAGTTGATATTATTCTATTCTGGCTATCTAACTTTTTCTATTGTAAACAAGGTTAATAATAACTGAAAATTTCAATTGGTTCAGTGGAAACTTTTAGTATAACCCAAAGAATTTTGCCTCACTAAGTGGACTGTTTCCATTTTTACCCAACAAAGGTGGGAAAATTCTTTACTTGGACAATGATAATAAAACCTTGGTATTGTATTTATTTGGTTTATCCTCAAGGTTAAAAGTAGTTGTTGTAATGAATGTACTCTTACGTACAGCACTAAAAGAAATGCAATTTTTGGCAATGAACACTAGTTAAAATAAATCACTTAATAAGAATTTGGGAACAACATAGCTCAAATATTTTATCACGTTCAAATTCCTGTATTCTAAAGAAAATATTGAAAATGAGGAGAGATTCTTTAAGATATTCTAAGGAATATAATGCTCTGCAATGGATAATAATACAACTTACCTTCTTGTTAAAGTATAACTTTGCCTCACATTACTGTCTGATCAGCTTTTCACCACCGCAAAGAGAGGCATGTATGGACTAATTCTGAATATTTCTACATTAAGATGACAGTTTCAGGTTTTTATTTATGCTTTTGTTTGGGTTTTTTCATAATATGCAAAGGTACAAAATAAATCAATCTCTTATGAATTATTTCTACTGATTTCAGTAAGACCTTTGACTAAGTGAAGATTGAAACATTAGCTCCTTCATTTTACATTCCAGCAATATGAATATGCTTTGCAAGTATGGCTTCTATACAGGCACGGTTCTTAACAGGCTGTAAAATCCACAACACTTTGTAGTAGTTCACTATTTTGCAGAATGCCAACTATTCATATTTCTCCAATTAAATACATTAGTAACATGCTCTTACACAGAAATAGGAATCTCTGAGTGAAATAAGGAAGACCCTTATAAAGCTAAATGTTACATTTCCAATTATAACACTTGGGAAACAGTTGATAGGAATAAATGCTGGCTGTTACATACCAGAAGAAACAAGTCAAAACTGACTTTCTTGGAGGTTTTCTTTTTTCCCCTTATCACAGCTCTACACAGTGGCACCTTCTGACCTATCATGTTGAAGATGTTCAGGCTATTCAGCTGTTAGAATAAACTCCAGCAGCAAGTATGAAATGAATTTTCTATTGAAAACATGTTGATAAAATGCTGGCAGGTAGAAGTAGTAGCATACGATGGAGAGAAAACGACTTTGAAAATACTCAATCTAATGTTCACATTTGGAATTAAACAAGTAGTTGCCTCAAGCTTCCCCTGTAATGAGGAAACTGCATATCTTGCAAATTGTATCAGGAGATGGATTCCTCAAGCCAAATAAATAACCTGCAGTGTGTATGAAGTACAGATAGCATGTTCCCAAAACTTATTTGGGATACAATCATTAGTATAATCAAATTCTGCTGTGGATTATCTCCCTTAGCTCCACTAGGGTCAGGTTGTCTGTAGCTTGTGTTTAGTTCTTTAAAATTAGTATAGCACTGAAAATAAAAGATTGAAATTATGATATTAATAAAGTCACAAAATAGGTAGCATATCACTGAGTCAATGATTCATTGTTACTTTAATTAGGATTTAGACTACTTAGTTCAGTACCCCGAAGTCTTTACTCGGTAAAGAAATCAAATTTATGATGCCAACATATAGAAACTACATGCTATATACTCATGTATAATATGTTCAAGTGGCAGAAGAGTTTTCTATGAAATGTGTATATTTCTAGTTCCAAAGAGACTGGGTGAATCTCTAAAAATTCTTCCTGAAACTACCATTAATGTGAGTCTCTTTCAAAGCTTTAGAAGACTATCTTAAACATAGTAATATAGCTTTCTAGATAATCTCCAAAGTTACTTGTACTGTACAAATCCTCTCTTTCTAACAGTTTTATGTGGACTCTGAAGTGAGAGGATGTGGTGAAACATGCAGTAAATTAAGGAATTATTAGAGTATGGTAGTGACTCAAAAAAGATCAGATGGTACATATTTCTCTTGAAGACAGAGGACACTAGTGGAGAATGGTACAAAACAAAGGAGTAAAGTTCAGAGGAACCATTCTTTTTCAAGTCTTCTCACTCTTCACCTCCTAGTTCCTTTTCATCCCTCATGGGTGCTTCTATTTTCTGTGATTTCATATCACAGTCAAACAAGAGTGAGTTAGAGAATGCAATTTAGAAGGATGGCATGCTATAGCAACAAAAGATGTGGCAAGGGAGCTGCAAATGAGTATTGGTCTCTCTTCACTCAGTCTTGACTTCTGAAGATTTGCAGGAAGAAAGAGTAGCCCTCAAGACCTGGACAGATCTGCAGCATATTTTTGGAGAGAGACAAAACCTTCCCTTCTGTCGACAAGCTTCCCTGGACTGGATTTATTTTCTGATGTCTTTGCAAGCAAGAGGCTGAAGTAATTTTTTCAAGCTCCCTGAAGACAACAACTCTCTGTGATGTTCCAGTTTAAAAAGTTGGTGTGAGAGACTGAAATGTCCTATGACTGTCTCAAAGCTTGCTTGTGTCTGTGCAAACCTCCAAGAGAAGCTGCTGCGGCCTGTGAACTGGTCTGGGGGATGCTGCCCAGAGAAGGGGGAGTGTATTGAAGGATGGACCCCCCACTTCTTTGCAGTTGCATTGTCCGGACTCTTTAGACAAGCCTCAAAGGGGCAGAGGAGTGCTGAGCTGGCCCCATCCTGCAGCCGGCTGTGGCTCTATTGTGTAGGCCAGACCCCGTGCCTGCATTGCCAATGGACTGACAAGAGGCAAACCTTCCTGCCCTGAAGCTGGATGCAACAAAACCTGTTGGACCAGAGGAAAAAAACTGAAAGGTGGGCAGATATGCCGATCAGCTGGTACAATGAACATTAAAATCTTGCTTTTTGTGCATCTGCCATCGAAACCAGATCCGTGTGCACCCACAACCAAAGAACTGAAGACTGAGAACCAACGGGACACCGCTGGATCCATGGTGGTGACTATTCTTGCAGCCCTATCCCACATCCTTGCTTTATTTCCATCTTTTCCTTCTATTCTGTCCTATCGCTACCCCTCTTCACCTTTTTAATAATAAAAACCTGCTTTGGGTATACAGCATTTGACGTCATTTGTGTCTTAATCTCGCTCCTGGGATCATATCAAAACCTCCCCCTGTTGAAACCTGTTGGATTGGGACAGTTGGAATGCTACTGTTTCCAATAGGCTTTAGCCATCATTGCTAACCAGTAGTGGGATATTCAGTGTTAGTCTATAACTGCTCTGAAATCCAATCATCTGCTACAGAGGAGGAATAGGAAATAGTCTTGGTGGATATTTCTATTTCTCTGGTGTCATAACTCAATAAGATCTTCTCTAGAACATTTATAGAGAAATCCTGCCTTGGTTTTAGAATTTGAACAGTTATAAATTAATATTTTGTGGTGATTTTCATGTATGGGGCAAACTGAACAAGGAATGTTGTTGGATATGTTGAGTGGTTAGATGTGAGACATAAGACAGACTAACAAAATAAACCTCAGAATACTTACAAATTTCTGGATAAACTGCACGACATTGCGCGTTGCCAAACAGATCTCTGCCCTTCCTGCTTTCCCACTGAACACTGAGGCATATTATACGTGGGATTTTTGGGGTTTTTTGGTTTGTTTTTTTTTTTTTTTTACTTTGAGCACTATTTGTGTGTTAAGCCATAAGGAACATGTATGTACTTGGTTTAAATGATGCTCACACAGAGCAGTAGCCTGTCTCTTCAACATGCAGTTCTTAAGACCCTACTGCAAATGGCATCCACTTTTTCACTCTTTCAGGGTACTTTTTTAATAAATGATTGAAGCATCTTTTCTTTCCACTGTCAATACAAATTAAAAACCAAGCATATTTGGGGATTAGTTGGTTTAACACCTATGACAGTTTTATAAAACAGCAAGTCAAAACTCTGGAGCTTTATATATGGAATAATATGATTATTTTAGACTGTGCTTGCATTAACAAGTAATTCAGAGTGATAGGAATAGATCAGGAGAGAAAAAAAAAATGGTGCTGAGCACCCCACATCTACATTATACAGCTTGTTGCTGCACCTGTTTTCCCTTGTCCAACCAGAGCTTTGCTCTAAGCATAAGACACAGGCTTAGCCTGGAAAGATACTGCATGAGATCTGGAGTGCTTGCCTGAGTCTTTCAGGCTGCCATGAGCTGGTGTCATGACTTCACCATGATCAGATAAAATTCCAAGAGCCTTGCCTATGTTCAAGAAAACACTAGCATTGAGGAGAACCTAACAATCCTAACATACCTTGCCCAGAGAGAAACAGTCACTTTGAGAAAGAAATTCATCCCACTGTGAAACAACTGTCAGAGAGGTACAGAATAGAATGTATGTCCTGCTGTATAAATTATGGAAGTTCAATCAACTAGCCTAGTTACCCAATACCTAGAAAGTCAAATTTAGGAAGTAAATATCCAAAGAGTTCCTTCTTCATTGCTAAATCATTTTTATGTTTTAATTAAAATCAGTTGTAAAGTAATAGGGACAATGTTAATACAAACTGGTAAATGGTATATTTAAAAAAAAGAAGAAGGAAAAAATGGCATAATGGTCAGTTGGTTATACGAAGGAGAAGGAACCACAGTAATTCAAGGGGGAAGGGAGAAACACACTGGCAAAGAATTGTTTGGAATAGTGGGGAAAAGTTAAAAAGAAATTGTGTGAATACAAATGTTTCATTCAGACTCACACACAATCTATTTTCTTAAGTTTGTACAAATTTTTAGCTCATTTTCTAGTCTAGGCAATTAAACATAACTAAATCTATGTTTTATATTTTTCCATTTTCATTAAATATTAGTTTTTAAAGTTTCTATTGCATAAGATTTCAATATAATCTAAATATTTCGCTGATTTTTTTTCTTGACAACATTACTTGACTTTTACTTGTCTACACTTTCAGATAATGTCTGTAAAACTAATCTCTATTATTTATTGGAAAATTTTGTCCCATTCTTTCAAAACATCAATTGTAAAGCTTATGTATACATATCAACAGAATTTGTCTAGTTGTTATAGAGACAATTTTATCGTCGGTCTTTTTTGGATAAAGTAGAGCTAGAGAGGTGTTCACACTCTTTCTAACCTTAAATGAATATGTACTTTGGTGAAATATAACGTGAATTGTATGCCATACACATTTGAGACCTGTTATTTTATATAATAACATGTGATAGAAGCATTCATTACAGACTAGAAATAACTTCTTCTGACAGTTTGTCACGATAGAGTTCATGTTGAATGTTGAGATGCTGACAACAAACAGAAAGAAAGCAAGTACAGCTGGCGCTTTTCCAGTAGATGGCATTCATCAAAATAGTATATTTCCAAGACACATTATTATTTATTCTCAATCTGCAAATTCAAGGTAGCATTTTAACATAAGACAGAATCAAACAGATATTTCTCTTAGTTGGCAGCACCGTTCATTTCTCACCTCTGCAATAAATCTAATCTATTTTAAGAGCACATCCCTCTCAACTTAGGCTTAATTTTCAGATGTCATCCATGGGTTACTAGAAATATGCAAAGTTACCTGAACTTATGAGTTAAACAGTTTTTCTAAAGAAACACGCTTTTTTTCAGCCAGACCAATATTCTCTCTCATATATTTTTTCAGATTACAGCACAGTGTTTTGATAATAAGTATGGGTCAGTTCTTTGGCAAATTTAAATCAGAAGAGACCTTCCAAGTCCTTTCTAGTTTTAAACCAGGCTAAAGGAGTGATTCACACCATCTTGGGACTTTTTCAGTCTGTACATTTTATTGTTCCCTTCTCAGGTAATATTCAAAGTAACACTTCTTGTATTTTTAATACTGCAATTAAAGCATATAATGTAAAATTCTAGTGAATTAGGCAGAAATTATCTGAAAGGGTTTGTATTAATAAGAGTTTGCAAGCATAACATTTTTGAAGGAAAATGGGAATATTCAAAATTATGGAAATTATAATGTTTTAAAGAACACCTACAGAAGCTGTGCTACCCCAAACACTTAACTGCTTGAAAAGCAGTAACTCGTGCTCACACCCACACCAGTACAGCACTCCAGCTGACTTCATGGTGTGAGGGTGGCTCTCCTTCTAAACAGGACTAGTAAAGGACTGATATTTGTATTAACACCTTTAGTCTATTGGAAGTGTTGTGTACAGTTTTGGGCACCTCAATATGAGAGAGATCTCGAGGTGCTGGGAGCAAGTGCAGAGAAGGGTAATGAAGCTGGTGAAGGGCCTGGAGAACAGATCCTATGAGGAGAGATTGAAGGAGCTGGGACTCTGAGAAGGCTGAGGGGAGACCTCATCACTCTACAACTACCTGAGAGGACATTGTAGAGAGGTTGGTGCTGGTCTCTTCTCACAGGTGATTAGTGACAGAACAAGAGGGAATGGCTTTAAACTGCAACAGGGGAGGTTCAGGCTGGACATTCAGAAAAAAAATTTCACAGAAAGAGTGGTCAGACAGTGGAATAGGCTGCCCAGGGAGGTGGTGGAGTCACCATCCCTGGATGTGTTTAAGGGTCGTTTAGATGAGATGTTGGGGGATATGGTGTAGGGGAGAACTTTGTAGCGTAGGGTTGATGGTTGGACTCGATGATCCCAAGGGTCTTTTCCACCCTGAATGTTTCTGTGATTGTGATTCCCTGAAGTGCTGGAATACATACATAAACAGTGGGTATGACGCTGAAAGAAGATTTTTGAAAATAGCTTTGAATATTTTTGAAATGTGTAATAAATTTTAAAATTACCTACAAACTCAATCTTCTTTTCTCAAGGCTAGTCTAACCCAGCATATTTTGATTCAACCCATACTGTGCAATGGAGACCAATTGCTGCTACTGGCTACTGCCATGCTTACTTTAGAAACAAGAGTCACCTCAGTTGGTGACATGTGTTGTCCAAGCCAATCAAGCTTTGTTGTGAGGCACAGATTTACACTCATATAGCTCTTAAGCTTTTTAACCCTACTCATTGTTGGTTTTATGCTACATGGAACAGTTGTATTAGGTGCGTATATTGATTCAAATCAGCACAAATTCACGGATCTCTGATCTCTAATATGCTACATGAAAAATATTTTTGTAGTTTCATCTTAAAAAATTATTTTCCCTCATTACTCTTTGTATCTCTTTCAATTCATTTTTATTTCTTGAACTTTAATGGTGAAGATCTTCCACAAGGAATTTGTAGAGGGATATTCATTCTTTCCTTTTGTTTCCCAGAAATATTAAACTTGATGTACCCAAGGACAGTATATTCTCTGAAGGTGCATTACATTGATGAGTCCACATGATATGGTGGTTGTTAATGGATTTTTCTCTTTCCATCTGAAGAGCTACAAGCATATAGCAAGCATATGCATAAAGCCTGAAGCTGGGATTCATGAGGACCCAGTCTAAGCAGACATCTAGCTTTCCTCCAAAAGTGTATTGAGAAAGGCACCTCTAAAACCCAGTACAACCCATCTGTCTTAAACAACTCTTTTGGCACAAAACAAGTGTCCCTGCAGAGATATTTCTTTATGATTGTTTGAAGAAGCCCAGGTGAACAGCTTAAAGTAGACCCCTAAATTTTAGACAGGTAATGATGGGTAAGATGAAAAGGCCAAAATATGTGATCCTTTATTTTTTACTATTAAATATTATTTCAGTTTATTAGTCTAGTCCTCAAGGTCTCTTAATTCTGCACAATATTCAAGTGCTGCTTTGTATTTATAGTTCCTCTCACCTTTATGACATCAGCAAATTTCATTAAAACATTTTTGCTTTTTGTGCCAGGGTCATAAATGAATATATTAAATTACATCAATTCTGAACCCAGCTTTGAGGAACTCTGCCAGTAACCTACATACAGCCCAATGCCTTCTCTTTCAGCATAAGAAATTTTTCTGTTCTCTTCAGTCAAGGTCTTACATAGTGTAAAAAACTTGTGTTATTTTTTATCTTATAAGGCTAGAAATATCAGAAGTTTATAGACATTCAGAATTAGACATTGGAACACTTGAATTTTGCAATTTTGAATGATCTGGTCAAGAACTTCAGCAGTACCATTCAGTTATCCACACATGGGCATCTAGCACCTGACCCTCAGATGCTGCTTTAGGGGTCTCCTGTAGGTTCTGTGCTGTATTTGCTGTCTGCATATGGACATACAGGGTACCTAAGGATATGTAGGATGACGTTGGAGGCCAGCGCTCAAGCAACCGATTTCTGCCCTTTGTTAATGTATTGGGTGTAGGCAGCAAGGTTTTAGTACAAGACAGGCTGCAGGGGTGGCTTCTGTGAGAGGAGATCAGGCTAATCTCCTGATGTGCCAGACATAGCCATTTCAGGACAGCTCCACAACAGATGCACCACAGGCCAAATTTGAGCCCATAGCCAAGTTGGTGGTGACTCCATGAAAACATATTTAAGTATGAGAGTGAGAAAAAGGCAACAAAGAGTGAGAAACAAGAGAGGGAACACCAAAGTCAAAGGAGGAGGAGGTGCTCTTATGTGGAGGAAGCACATGCATCCCTTCCCCAAAGGGACTGAAGTTCATAAAGGACCCATGCCAGACAAGGTACACTGCCTGAAGGGACTATTGTCACAGATGAAAGTATTGACACAGTAATGATTTAGCAAGAAATCTAGATTTATTAATAACTAACAGTAATTTATCAATACAAAATAATTCAGAAAGAAAAGCGACTTATTCACAGATTCTAAAATGACAAGATTCACTCTAACTTACTTATCAGTACCTTAATTTATACATATATACATGCTCATACACAAAATGGACATATACATACAGAAACAAAGGTGTTTGGGTTCAGTAAAATGAGCATAAAAGGAAACACACACAGGGTACATACCCACACACACATCAATAAACAGAGAAAGAATGGGTGAAAGAGAAACTAGATCAAAGAAAAATTCCCTCTAGAGTTTAAAGCAAATACTCCCAATGCCTTGGCATTCCTCAACAGGCCATAGTTGAGACTCGAGCAGGTGGACTTCACCCTGGCCTTCTGTCTGGAGCAGAAGGCACCTTAAGGTTTTTGGTACCTGAGAGGCGTCTCAGCTCAGGGGAGATGCTGGTCACAGCCCCGCTGCAATCCAGGAGAGCTCAAAGGGTCTCTCTGGTGGTCGCAGTTTATAGGGTCCAAGATAATTGACTTTTGTGAAATACTATCTGGTGCCTTCCAGCAGTTGCACAAGAATTTGATGAACATGCAACTCTGTTATTGTTCCATCTGACAACATCCTAGGCACAGGTGTGCCAGGCCATCAGGAGATGATGGGCCACTAGAACCGTTTCTGAGAAATCAGGAGTGGCAGGACCGAGGCTCGTTAATGTTATCAGTCTTTATCTCCACAGATTTGTGTATGGCTCGGGGGGATGTGGATGGAATAACACCTAGCACCAAGCAGCCCAGCAAGGAGGGGCAGGGAGAGCTAAGAATTGCACCACCACAACTATAGCCCACAGAGGTCTTACATTTGAGCAGGTACTTCCTGAAAAATACTGTGGCCTGCAGATGAGCCTATGCTGGAACCAGTATTAGTATAATATAATAATGATTATATGTTATTTTATAGAATCATATAATCATTGAATGATTTGGGTTGGAAGGGACCTTAAAGATCACCTAGTTCCAACTCCCCTGCCATGGGCAGGGACACCTTCCACTAGCCCAGGTTGCTCACAGCCCCGTCCAACCTGGCCTTGAACACTGCCAGGGAGGGGGCAGCCACAACTTCTCTGGGCAACCTGTTCCAGTGTGTCACCACCCTCACAGTAAAGAATTTCTTCCTTATATCTGATCTAAATTTATGCTCTTTCAGTTCAAAGCCATTACCCTTTGTCCTATCACTACACTCCCTGATAGAGACTCCCTCCTCATCTTTCCTGTAGCCCCCTTCAGGTACTGGAAGGCCACTGTAAGGTCTCCCCAGAGCCTTCTCTTCTCTAGGCTGAACAACCCCAACTCTCTCGGCTTGTCTTCATGAGGAAGGTGCTCCAGCCCTGGGATCATCTTCATGGCCCTCCTCTGGACCCACTTGAGCAGGCCCATGTACTTCTTAATCTGGGGACACCAGAGCTGGACACAGTACTCCAGGTGTGTTCTCACAAGAGCAAAGCAGAGGGGCAGAATCACCTCCCTTGACCTGCTGGTCACACTTCTCTTGATTCAGCCCACGATACAGTTGACTTTCTGTGCTGCAAGTGCACACTGCTGGCTCATATCAGTTTTCTACCCACTAATAAGCCCAAGATCTTCTCCTCAGGGCTGCTCTCAATCCACAATTCACTGTATTTTTGCTTGAGATTGCTCTGACCCCAGTGCCGGAACTTGCACTTGGCTTTGTTGAACTTCATGAGGTTTACCTAGGCCCACCTCTCCAGCCTCTCAAGGTCCCTCTGGATGGCACATCCCCTCCCTCCAATGTGTCAACTGCACCATTGACCACAACAATTTGAGTGAGACCATCCAGCCAGTTCCTCATCCACTGAGTGGTCCATCCATCAAATCCATGTCTCCAATTTAGAGACAAGGATGTCATTCAGGACATTGTCAAATTTATTATCATACTACTTAATATGAAAGTAAATTACAATTTAGGGCAATGTACTTATTACTAATTGGAAGGAAAACCCTTTGCTTTATAGCACATGGACGAGTTGCAAGAATCTGTATATCTCAGGGACACTGGTATATAAGATACAGAAGAAATGGAAAAAGAGACAGTCTATATCATCACAGCATAAAGCTGAAATATTTCTATCTAATATTTAACATGTGTAAGTTAGATACACACCTACATTCATTGTATAGGCTCCCTACAGCCATTCCAAAGGCCTAATTTGGTAGATGGCTTTCTACAACCATTGACTATGCAGGGGCCATAAATATTTCATTAGACCTGATGCTTATTTTAACAGCTAAAGTTAACAGTTTATTGTTGACAATGACTATCAAAATCCCACCTGAAATACATTAGAAATTTGATAGGCCTCCAAGACAGAGAATACAGCTAAGTGAATAGATCATTGTATTCAGTATTACTTCACTCTCTGAGGAGTGCTACATTATACCTACTAGGTTTATCCCTACTATTTTAATGAAAATTAGTTATGATTTGCATCATTAACTACAAATACTGCTTCAAAAATAGACTTAGAATGTTCAAATTCTCCATTTTCTGTTAGAACAGAATTAAAGCTCTCATATGTTCCAAAATATACTATTTTAAATTTTTCCTAGCATACTGTTGGTTTAGAGAATTGAATGGGGTTTTTCAGGTTGTTGATCTATATTCAGGCCATCTGTGGTAGGAATACAAATTAGGCAAAATGTTTCAGAGCACCTGTGCAATAAAACTACACTATGCAAAGACAAGTACTATTCAAGAGGGATATACAAGAGAACCTAAATGAAGGTCTCTTCAGTAACCTCACAAAAGGGATATAAGTGCCTCTGAGGGATAATTCATCATTTTCCCATGTTTAGCGATAGGCTGTCTAGAGAAAGAAAATAAGAAACATAAGGCTCAAGAGTCTGGATGGGCACTTGGCTCAGGATACATAGTTGATCCATATGGGATTAAAAATTTTTAGCCCCCTTTTTAAGATACACGTCAAGTAAAGGAGGACAAGCAACCTAAATTTTTCACCACTGCTCACTCATTAAAACACATGCCAGGAAATAGGATGCCTAGGTTCTTCTGACTGCAGCTCCACTTTCACAGAAGAATCTTTTCAGATTTAAGAAGCTCCTTAGCACTGTTCATCACAAGTGGCGCTCATTTGCAGAAGATGAGCCATGGTACAGGAAAAAATGGGAAAGATCTTCAGTGATCCTAAATAGTGATGGGCAACATATCAGTACCATAGTAATATCACAGTTTTACAAGAAACAGATACTAACATTCTTCAGTACTAATTCTATTCTCATGTCATTGTATCTGCAGCCCTAGTCTTTTATCTACTTCACTCCTACCCTAGTGGCCCAAACCTCCTGAGACTCTGACTCCATCCTTCCCACATCCCCATTTCAGGCCTATAGCAACCTGAAACTGTGTTGTAGAAGTGTTATGGAGTAGGTATGAGAAGGGCTCTCTTTTGCATTCACTGTCAGTTCAGTCAGCAACCCTCCTTGCTGTCTACAGCACAATATCAAAGCTAAAACAAGCTTGTACATGTGTGGCTTCACTGAAGAGACAGTGAGCTTCAACAGAGGAGCAATTGAGGGAGACTAGTTGGTTGGTGTAGGATGTTCATGAATATGAGTTTCAGGGTGGGTGATAAAAAAACAGTCCCAGAGCTTCCAGCAGCACATTCTACAGAACACAGCCTTGGGATGAATTCAAACAAAAATTGCCTTTAGGCATTCAGTGAGGAGAAAATGTGTCACTGAAGAGAAGTTAGCTTACCTGTTCTCCATAGTGTCCCATAACTTCATCACCACTTTTCCAAAAGTTTTAATATCACTGTCCTGGTTTTGGCCAGGATAGAGTTACCTTTCCTTCAGCTGAGAGGGAGCACAGCTAGAGGGCCAGGCCAGATGGGTCATTGGAGTATTCCATGTCATGTGATATCATGCTCAGTATATAAAGGAGACATGCTTTCTCATTTCTGTTTTCTGGTCAGCGTGGTGGGATTTCTGGTGCGGTTGGGATCAATGCTGGGGTTGGGCTGCACACCAGTTTCCAGTTGGTGAGCAACTGCATTGTATATTACCCATTTGGACTTACTATTATTACTGTTGTTTTGTTACTATTACTAAATTTTTTTATTCAACCTATTAATTTCTTTTTTTATCCCTCCCCTACTTCATCAGGGGGTGACGAGGGAAAATAAATGACTGGCCACATGGTGACTGGCTACCAACCAAGTCCAAACCACAACCGTTTTTGGTGCCCAACATGGGGTGTGAAGTTTGAGATAACAGATCATAATGTTTATTGCTTGGCTCTTTAAGATTTTATCATCTCTTTTGCTATATGCATTCCCTGTGCTGTTGCTCACCCTCCATGAGAGCTGGGTTAAGATTTTGCTTTTGCTGTACTATAATATGTGATGCTGATCTATGACATGATGCAGTCATTGGTTCTGGGGCTATTTACAGTTGTGTTTGAGAATTTCAGGAATTTCAAATATCCTTTCCATGGTCATGTTACTGCTACAAGCCACCTGCCATGTGGTTCAGGTTTTGTTCAGGGTTAAGAAACTATTTAAGAGTATCACCTGGATATCTACCCCAAGGTTAGAGAATGATGAGTGGCTGGGGGTGTGGTGTAGCATGGGCAAGTACAAGAACAATACTAGAACAATGGGCACCTCCGGTGTTCTGGAATTTCACTCCTGCACAGGTGCAAAATCCTGAAGAACTAATAAAATATTTGGAAAAAGTACGTTGTCACCTGGGTAATTCCAGAGAGGCACAGCTCACTGCAACATGCTGGGGCCTAGCCCACGCCTACCGAGTGCTATTAAACACTGTTCAGCACCTTAAAGAGGAAGAGAAGGGCTCTGCACCTGGTAACACACTAACAAACTGTGAAAACTCCAAAGTCCACAACAGAAACTGCAGCCACTACAACCCCGAGGACAGGTGCTGCAGCTGAACAAGAGGATCAACCCACTATGGTGTCAATTTTTCCCATACATAAGAAAAAATACCTAACAAAATCTCCTTGCAGTGTACAGGGTGAGGACAAACCAGGCCCATCACATGAACAGGAGGAGGAGGCAGAGCCAGTGATAAGTCACCCAATCCTTATACCTGAGTGAGTTACAAGACATGTGAAAAGATTTCAGCCACCATCCAGGTGAGCAATTCGTTACCTGGCTGCTCCGATGCTGGGATAAAGGGGCCAGTAGTGTGGAATTAGAGGGCAGGGAGGCCAGGCAGCTGGGATCCCTGTCCAGGGAAGGGGGCATTGACAAAGCCATTGGAAAGAATTGGATGTTCAAAGGGAGTGTCCCCTCTACACACTATGCAGCTGATAACACGTGGAGTAAATGGGTGGCATTAATCACACAACAGGCTCAAATAGGGACTCCCAGCCATCTGGGGATATTGGAGGTGATCACAAATTGGCCAGAAGGCAAAGATTTTGGAATAGCACCAGAGGAAGAGGTAACAAATGCTGAAGAGGCCCCACCATATAATAAACTACCAGATAATGAGAAGCGATATGCCCTGTTTGCTGACGGGTCCTGTCGCATTGTGGGGAAACATTGAAGGTGGAGAGCAGCTGTGTGGAGCCCCACATGACTAGTCACTGAAACTGCTGAAGGAGAAGGTGAATCGAGTCAGTTCGCAGAGGTGAAAGCCATCCAGCTGGCCTTGAATATCGCTAAGCAAGAAAAGTGGCCGGTGCTCTACCTTTATACTGACTCATGGATGGTGGCAAATGCCCTGTGGGGGTGGTTACAGCAGTGGAAACAGAGCAACTGTCAGCGCAGAGGCACACACGTCTGGGCTGCTGGATTATGGCAAGATATTGCTGCTTGGGTAGAGAATCTGGTTGTGAAAGTACGTCATGTAGATACTCACTTGCCCAAAAGCCGGGCCACTGAAGAACATCAGGACAACCAACAGGCGGATCAAGCTGCTAAGATTAACTTGGCTCAAGTAGATCTGAACTGGCAACATAAGGGTGAACAATTTCTGGCTCGTTGGGCCCATGACTCCTCAGGCCATCGGGGGAGAGATGCAACATATAGATGGGGTCTGACTGAGGAGTGGAGTTAACCGTGGATGTTATTGCACAGGTAATCCACAAATGTGAGACATGTGCCACAATCAAGCCAAATGGCTAAAACCCATTTGCTATGGAGGATGATGGTTAAAATATACATATGGAGAGGCTTGGCAAATTGATTGTATCACGCTCCCACAAACTCGGCAAGGCAAACACTATGTGCTTACAATGGTGGAACAGCCACCGGAGAGTTGGAAATTTATGCCGTGCCCCATGCCACTGCCCAGAACACCATTTAAGGCCTTGAGGAGAAAGTCGTATGGCAGCATGGTACACCAGACAGAATTGAGTCAGATAATGGGACACACTTCCAAAACAACCTCATAGATGCTTGGGCCAAAAAACATGGTGTTGAGTTGAAATATCACATTCCTTACTATGCACCAGCCTCTGGGAAAATTGAGCGGTACAGTGGGTTGCTGAAAACTACACTGAGAGCAATGGGTAATGGAACTTTCAAACACTGGGACATGCATTTATCAAAAGCCGCCTGGTTAGTCAATACCAGAGGATCTGCCAAGCAAGCGGGCCCTGCTCTATCAAAACTCCTGCTTACTGTAGAAGGGGATAGAGCCCCCATAGCGCTCATTAAAAATATGCTGGGGAAGACCATCTGGGTTATTCCTGCTTTACGTAAAGGTAAACCTGTTTGTGGGATTACTTTTCCCAAGGACCTGGGTGCACTTGATGGGTAATGCAGAATGACAGATGTGTGCCTCAAGGAGATTTGATTTTAGGTGAAAACAGTTGATAAATCAAACTGTCAAATAACACTGTTATTGCAGTTGGTGCCCCACAACATCCTCCTGCCATATCCAAAGCCTCCTGCTCCACCAACCGAGCCAACTCCATCTTGTTCCTCTAGTCTTAAAGACTGTCATGACAGAAGGAACCCAAAGTTATGGACTAAATGAACTCAGTAGACATTTTGGAAGGATGGCCCACAGACTGAGGGAATGATATCTGTGAGACCTGGGAAAGGGATGGTGATTCATTAGAATGTATTTGTAACCTGAGCATAACGTAAATGGTATGGAATAAGGGGTGGAGACTGTCGTGGTTTCTGCCAGGCTAGAGCTAACTTTCCTTGGGCTGAGAGGGAGCACAGCTAGAGGGCCAGCCCAAATCAGTCATTGAAGTATTCCATATCATATGACATCATGCTCAGTATATAAAGTAGATGCGTGCTCTCTCACTTCCCTTTTCTGGTCAATGCAGTGGGATTTCTGGTGCAGTCAGGATCGCTGCTGGGGGCAGGCTGCGTAGCAGTTGCTGGTTGGTGAGCAACTGCATTATATATTACCTGTTTGGACTTACTCTTGTTACTGTTGGTTTGTTACTAAAGTTTTTTTATTCAACCTACAAATTTCTTCCCTACTTCACCAGGGAGCAGGGGGGAAAGTAAATGACTGGCCACGTGATGATTGGCTACCAGCTGACTTCAAACCACAACAATCACAAAATGTGCTGACAGCATAATTTTGATTTTTTTCCTTTTTCACTGAAACATCATGCAAAATCCAGACTTTATCATCCATTTCTAATTCTTCATTTTCCAGAGTCTTTTCTCAATTATAATCGATTCCTTTGGGTTCTGAGAATTCCTTGTGTTCTTCTAATAGCTAGCAACAACCCATGGAATAGTCTTTTAACTGTAGAAATTGTCAAATTTCTTTAGGGAAAAAAACAAAACAAAACAAAAAACAAAAACAAAAAACAAAAACAAAAACAAAACAAAACAAAAAAAAAACCAACTACAAAGCATTTTCATTTCTCCACAGTTATTTTTCCAGTGAAGGGAAAATGGAAGAAGTTCTTATGTTCATTCTCATTCAAAATGAAAAAAAAATCTTGAAATATCAAAATTTCTTCCAGAAGGAAAGTTCAGTGTCAGTCAGCTCTGCCTGAAAGTACCTTTCTGAATTCATTCAACCTCAGAAGCAAGTCTGTGATTCTTTCCAAAGGTTCTGAAAAGCTGTATTGTATTTTCACTTTAAAATGCACATTAAAGCATTACATATGCTCCAATGTGCATTCTCAGCAACAAAAATGCTTTTAACCCTCAACTTTTAAAAGCAGCTGCAGGGATTTGTTCCCCAGAGAAGACAGTCTTAAAAAGGCCAGCTGAAATTTTAGGTTCCTGTGGGACCGTGCTAGGCTTGTTTGGTTTGTCTCTGGGGTCTTTCACACAGTTCAGCTGAGGGAAGTGCAATTTGTTCAGTTATGTTTGCTGATCATTCTTTTTTAACCAATTCAGCAAGTACAAGTAACAAAGAAAGTGGAATATCTATCCAACATAAGAAACAGCTAAAGTACACACACTTCCACTCTACAATTACAACTTCAAGAATTGTATTAATTAGAATCTACCCTGCATGTATAAGGAAATCAGGATTATATAATTTTTCTTTCCCTCAGAAATTAAACATTCACTATCACTCACTAGACTGAATTAGGTTTGTCTATTCATCTCTTATAGGAAACAATAAGAAGGAATTGTGGGCTCCCTGAAGCTGTTTGTCACCCATGTCACCAAGGTACCTCAATCAATAGCAAGCTTTCAGTTATGTTCTGTGTAACTATTAGAAGACAATTTAAAAAAAAAAAAAAAAAAAAAGTCTACAGGAAAGTACTTACATTTCATTTTTCTTTACCCCAAGATTTGGAATGATGCATTAACTGCTTTAGCACATACTCAAAGTTGATATGAATGTTGCTTTAGTTTTCATCTGTGAAATACAACACAGACTGCTTCATAGGAAGTTCTTGTGATTATTGCTTTGGAGTAGGGAAGTGAAGCTTCAACTAAAACTGTGATCCTATTTAAAGACATTGAGCAAACACATTACAGAACAGTCCCTGAGCCAATTATTTTTCACTTTAAGTAAATAAAATAAAGAATAGCTGATAATTAAAATAGTTATATGACTTACTAAGCACAATCAGTGGGTCAGAGGCAGGAATAGAATTTAGATTGTCAGGTCTTGGTTCAGTGCCCAATGTGGTTTGTGGAATAATCCTTTTTTTTTTTTCTTCAATATTTTTTTCACTGCTCTGAAAAGACAGTTGTCTCATCAGAGAGCATTCTCACACTGAATTCTAACAGCTCTAGCATGATCAAAGGACAATGATAACTTTAATGTTTAGCTTCACTTTTAGATAAGGCTGGACAGAAAGCCAGGAGAAACTCTTTACTTTACCCTTTTTTGCCTCTAAGATGGTCTATCACTAACCTGTCATGCATGAAGCTTGAAGGCTTTTACCTTCAGTTCCTGGCACAGCATTTGCAGTAGCTTAATCTGAAAATTCTAGTATAAATTTGACTGCATTCCCACCATAAAAGATGGAATACTCTTTTATTTGAAAAAAATTAAGCATTACTGAAAATAAAGCATTGCGCAGTTTTGAAATATTTTTTTCTTATTGCTGAAGGCAGAGATTTCAAATAAATCTATCTTCATGGAATGGAATACTCAAAATTCTGAGTAGTGCAATAACAATGCATTGTTATGGTAATAATTGTAACTAGGATCGAAATGGTACAGAGCCAGTTCTCACTGTCACTTGAAAAATATTCTCTGTCCTACTAATAAAAATAAAAACATAAATGTCTAAATCAATAACATAGTGATATGTATTACTTCAGCTTTGCAAATGTTACTGTAGACATCCTGGAATGCACTATTTCATAATCAGTCAATAAAGGATGCATCACAACTTTATTTATCCTTCCCTCTCCCCCAGTTATGTATACAAAATCTCTAACAGATCTGTGAATATAACAATCTACTCAAACTGCATAATTTAGTTTTATGGCACAGTCAGTATGTCAGACTAATACTAAATACACTTTGTTATGTTCATGCCTTCTATCTTTGCCAAAAAACAAGAAAGAATACCTAACAATATGAAATAGGTGAGCTTCAGATGTGATTTCTATCAAAAATAAACAAAAATAACTAGATTTTTGTTATGAAAGGTGACATAAATCATTAGGGAAAACCTGAAATGGGAAGCTTAGTACAATGCTACTGAATAAACGTCCTTAGGATGAGAACAATTTTTTTGTCGTATATTTAAAGTTGCATAACAAGAGATTACAGATCCACAAAACCAAATTTCTAATTAAATGAAGTAATATATAATGAGTAAATTATACTGCTGTCGTCACATGAAGATAAGCACTTCTAGTTCTTAGAGCTGAGTTGAAGCCACATTTTTGTTTTTAAATTCTGTTGAGGGAAAAGATGAGGATAATGAAGTGACAGTGAAGGGATGCTCTGGTGTTAGCAAAGCTAGAAAACAGGCTTAGGAAACACATTTCATCAAGAAATTTCACACAAAACGAGATTTGGGTAACTTTTGCCAGAAAAGACTGAACTACTCTGCAAGGCAAAAACATTATGTGGACAGAAGAGCAAGACAGTCTAACCTGGTTATTGTGAAAATACCCACCTTATTGTATATAACCAGGAGGTCTATAAACTTGTACTGCAGAAATGTGGGGTTTATTTTGAGAAGATAACAGTATACAAAATTATTGATATAAACCAAGACTGAAATCTGAGGATCCTAAAGGCAGATGTCGTCAGACACCATGGAACATGTATGTGTTCTAAATACAGTTTCAGATATGAAAGTGTATTAATGAGAAAAGCTAGTTTGGAGAGTGTTACAACTTTATTAACCACAGCTGTGGACAAAGACCAATGAAGCCAGCCACTAAGAAGCACACCCACATGTGGAAAGGGACATAATTTGTCACAGTATCATAGTAAGCAACCCAGTCATTGATCAAAGTATCAGAATGTTACATTGGCTACTTGGTGTGAGGACAAAAAATGTGATAAGGAGGGATGATGGCTTTTACTGCTAGTACCATGACATTTGAGGACAAACAACAAACAAGGAAGGTTTTGAAGGAGGGACTATCTTTCAATGTGGGGGGTTTTTTACAGCTCAGAAGGTTTTTGAATCTGTCACTATAGTATACATAATGGATTTCTTATGGTCACTTTGGCAGCTCAAAGAGAAATACAAAGAAGACAAAATTAGGAGGAAAACATGAGGACACTCTAACTAGGGTTAGATAAGTTAATGATATAGGAGGTCTTTGGAACTTTCAGTATTAAAAACACAGCCAATTCAACTACTGTTATGATCTTATAAACCCCACATTTAAAACAGTTCTTGTATCCTAAAGAAAAGCTGTTCCACAATTTAGGGAATATGCAGATCACACGAAACACAGAATTGATTTTAAAACAATTATTTATGGTTCACTTGTCTGAGCAGTGTAAGGAGGTACCAGCTAGAGTATGATAAGGTGCAAATGATGGGGAAGAATTATATAGAATGATCGAAGAGGATATGATGCAACACTATGGAATCTGTTTAAGAAAGTAAAAAACAAACAAAAAAGAATGTCTAAAAATTTTGTTGACAGTGCTTCTAATAAGCAATAGTAAGAAACAATAGAAACTGTAAGTGTTGGCACTTGTGGCATTCAGAACTCAACAGGGAAAAATATTAGCACAGAAAATACCAGAAAATAGGGGAAACATGAATTACTGAATACAGAGAGAACATGGCAATCTGGAAAGCTGGATTTTAACCTAAATGTAAGTCCCTCTTATCTTGCGCAAGAGCAGACAAGACACTTTAACTGTTCTTGCTCATCTGACTTCCAGTCCAGCTTGGACTGGATGATCTTCAAGGTCTTCTCCAACCTAGACAATTCTGTGATTCTGTGACTTCTGACTGTCTTGTTGGCTTAGATTATGAACTTTTTAAGGTTTAGACTGCAAGTTCTCTTTTAACACATTCTTATACCATGCCAGAAACAACACAGCTTCAATCTCATCTCAATCAGTGCCTTTTTATGGCATGGAAAAATGCTGACGCAGAAGTCCCGGACACAGAAAAATAAATAATAAATACTGTTTTCAATTATTTTACAAAGCAGAAACTTGATGTAGTGAGATTTTGAGAATTTTTAGGCTTTATATTTTTAGACATGAAGATGCAATTAAAATATTATCAGCAACAGTGGTATAAAAGATGAATAGCATTTATTAGCTTAAATTTAGACTTGATAAAACAGCGTAGACGAGACTAGCCTACAGGAGTAGCTATAGAATATATGCTTCTCCAGTCAGGGAAGAAAATGTTTGATAGTTCAGGGATCAGCTTGAAATTCCATGGGCAATAATTCTGGAGAAAAGAGGGGTCTAGGAGAGCTGTCTGATTTTTGTGGATCAGCTCTTCCAAGCTCAAGAGCAGTCAGTCCCAAAGTGCAGGAAATCAAAGGTGGCAGGAGGCCTGCTCAGATTAGCACAGAGCTTCCAACTAAACTTAGACATCAAAATGAACCATACGAGAGGTGGAAAAAAGTTCAGGTCACCCAGGAGGAATATAGAGATACTGACTGCTTGGTCACACAGGGATCATGTAGGCATGTGGTCAGGAGAGTCAAAGCCCACCTGAAACCAAATCTGGAGAGGGATGTGAAGTATAGCAGCAAAGGCTTCTACAGATACGTCAGAAGCAAAGAGAAGATGAGAGAAAATGTGGGCCCACTTATGTATGGGGTAGTGTAAGGGACTGTGTTGGACTGTGTTTGTCTCAACATTGCTGCTGCACCACTACCACTTCCTGGCCTCAACATCCTGTCACCATGGAGGAGTATGCTCTGAAGGAGACAAATTGTCCCCGAACAAACCACAATATCTGCCCGAGCAACATACTTGGCAGTTCCTATCAAGCTGTGCTTGCGCACGAGCCGGGTGGAGAGGAAATCAGGGTGAGGAAGATGTGCAGAGGCTGAAGGCACCGCAGGTTGACCCCCCCCACACCAGCATGACCACCGTGAACACCTGGGCATGCGCACATGGAGGAACACAGGTCGGCACATGTTACAAGTTTCTCCATGGAAATGGGCGGACTTTTCAGAGAAATCGTGGGGATTGGTACAATAAAAGGACTCTGTACTGCTCTCTCGGGATTCTTAATCTTGAAAATCTTGATCTTCTTGATTTTGATGATTCTTGCTCCTTCATCCGCTCAGAGCTGGGAATTTGGCAGAGCACAGAGCACCATCACCTGCACCGAGACCGAGCTAATGGGACATCACTGGATTCGTGGTGGTGGTAACTAATCTTGCTGCATCTCTTATCATTTGCTTGCTTAGGGATTCTGGCTTTTCCTTTCTTCTCTCTGTCCTATCGCTGTTATCAGTTGTTATGGGAAATAAAGTTCACAAGATTGTACGGCATCTGACCTCATTTGTGTCTTAATCTCGCTCTTGGGATTGTTTAAGAACCCTCCCCGATATTGGATTGAGACAGGTAGGGGACCTGGTGAAAAAACACATGGAAAAGGATGAGGTACTCCATGCTTTCTTTGCCTCAGTCATTAATGGTGAGATTTGCCTACAGGAATCCCAGAGCCCTAAGAACAGTGGGAAAGTCTGGAGCAAGGAAAGCTTACCCTCAGTAGAGAAGTACTGAGGGAGCTGATCAGTGTCATTGCAAGGCCACTTCTGGTTATCTTTGAAAGATCATGCCAACTGGGAGAGAGAGGGGGGACTCTTGAGGACTGGAAGAAAGAAAATGTCACTCCTATTTTGAAGGTCAAGGAGGAAGATATGAGGAACTACAAGGTGATCAGCCTCACCTCAAACCCTAGGAAAATGATGGAACAACTAAATCTGGAAGTCATTTTCAGACATATGAAGAACAGAAAGGTGACTGGGGTTCAGTCAGAATGAATTTGCAAGAGGCCTGACCACTGTGAAATGACTAGCTTAGTGGACAAGGAGGGAGCAGTAGATATTGCTTATATTTATTTTAGTCTCCTATGACATTCTCATAGACTAGCTGATGAAATATGTGCTTCATAAATGAACAGTGAGATGAAAACTGGCTGAACTGCTAGGTTCAAAGGCTTATTTTACCATCAGAGCATGAAATCCAGCTGGAGGCCAGCCACTCATGATATACCCAATGGGTTAATACTGGGAGCAACACTGTTTATTAATGACATAGATGATAGGACTCAGCAAGTTTGCAAATTACACAAGACTGGGAGAAGTAACTGATCTACCAAAAGGTTATGCTGTCATTCAGAGGAATCTCAAGAAGTTGGAGAAATGGGATGACAGTGATGTTATGAAATTCAGCAAAGGGAAAGGTCAAGTCCCACACCTGGGAGGGAAAGAACCCCATGGACCGAGTGACTGAAGAAGGATCCTGATGGACAGCAAGTTGAACATGAGTCAGCAATGTGCCCTTAGAGCAGAGCAAGGTGACAGCTTCTTGCACAGCATTAGGAGGAGTGTTGCCAGAGGGTCAAATGAGGTGGTCCTTCCCCTCTATTCAGCACTACTGAGGACTGGTGTCCAGCCCTGGGATCTCCAGTACAATGAGACATGAAGCTACTGGAGACAGTCCAGAGAGAGGCCACTAAGATAATTAAGAGAATGGACTATCTGTCCTATGAGTAAAAGCTGAGAGAGCTGTGACTGTTCAGAGTGAAGAGAAGGCTCAGGGGATCTTAGAAATGTGTATCCGTATCTGACAGGAGGTAGTAAAGAAAACAGAGCCAAGCTCTCCTCCTTGCTGCCCAGGGAATGGACAAATGGCCACGAACTGAAACACAGGAAATTCTAATTAAGCATAAGAAAGAACTTTTTACTCTGAGTATGGCTGAACATCAGAACAGGTTGTCCAGAGAGGCTGTGCAGTCCTCATCCCCATCCCTGGAAGGCCTGTCTAGACATGGCCTTGATCAACCAGCTCTAGCTGACCTTGCTTGGAGCAGGTGGGTTGCACAAGATGATCTCTAGAGGCCCCTTCCAACCTCAGTAACTCTCCGATTCTGCATTTTATGCAGCTATTACAATCTGAAAGGTAATAAGCATAGAAAGACAGCATTTCAGCTCCAACGGTTCCAATGATGTTAAGTAAATTTACATTTGATGAGGATCTGGTTAAAAGAGCTTTAGAGCATTAGATGCAACAATTCTCATATAAGCAGAATTGGCAAACAGCATAAGAAAATGAGGCTGACTCAAGGAAATGTGCTGACATTTAAAGCATGCTTCTCACAGCAAGCATTCAGGTTTAAGGAAGGAAAAGTGAACTAGAAATTACCATTAATGGGAATGGTGGGAAAACATAGAGTGTTGGGAAAAGTGTGTGCATGTGGAAAGATGTGAGGTAGAGATATCCTGCACTCACTAATTTAGCAGAAATGCTAAAGGTTTTAAAATAGAAACAAAGTACATGCAGAGAAGCAGCTGAAAGCAAGGAGCCAAAAGACAAAACAAGGAAACTTTAATGATAAGAAGGATGATAGGAGGGGTCAGAGACACTTCATCTAATAAACTGTTGTTGGTTTTAATCTTTATTTTTAATTTGCCTTTACTTTAGCTTCCACGGAAATAGCCAAATGCTTTACTTCTCCCATTAAAGATCTTGGAATATCACAGAACTGCAGGAGAAATTCAGGGACTAATTCTAACTCAGTATAAATTTAGCTGCTATATTCAAAGGATACAATTTATTCCTTCCTGTATGCTTGCTGGCCTAGGGAAGCAGATTGTAAGTCCCTCCTGTCATTCACTTCCAAAGTTACCATTGATATGAGGCACTATGCAGTACAGCAAATGAGGGGATAAGAATCAGTTAAATGTTACAGCAGCTCACGGACAATTCTCAACTGTCTGTGTTCCTGAAACCATCAGTATTACTTTATGAATTATTCTAAAATCCTTCTCTTGAGTTTGAATCCTATTTCATTGTTAAATACGTTAAATTCTACTTCTAACTCTAAAACATATGTATAATAAAGTAGTTTAGAAACTACCTGAACATAAATTTATTTTAATCCTTTATTTCTCTTGATGAGCTGAGAATTTTGTTAGAAAATAAAAACTTGATAAAGCAAGATGTGATATCACTGGATACAGAAGTTTCCTTCCTTAAATTCACTGAATTGTAAATAAAACACTATTCTGATAATTTTATTTTTTCTATTCTTGATTTCATCTACAGACAGGAAGAATTCTTTAGTCATGGTGCAACTGTAGGAATTAATTCAAATTAAGTTTTCTTCTTGCTTAAAAAAAGTAAGTTCTATGTACTCGAGCATTGTCAAAGTAAAAGTAAATGCAATGGTGTGTTTTAATTTGATTCATTTTCTGCAAAACACTGGTTCGGACAAAGATGATATTTGATAGATACTGGTTGATATTTCTCACAGCATATATTTTCAGCACTGATATTTTCATAAATCTTCCTCCTTTTTTTATTTATTACAACAGTAAGGGTCGTTGGAGGTTTTGGAGAAGGTTTTGATGCCATCTTCACTGTACAGTAAGGGAAAAAATGCAAGCTGTGAGGGCTTTTAATATTTTGGTGTGCTCAAACTTTAAAATCACAGTAAGAATTCTAATGCAGCTTAAAGGAAAAATAAGTTTATGAAACTATATTCTTTACCAACACCTTTAAAAGCATCTCATTTTTCATTAGAATAATAGCTAAAATTTGATCTTTGAAGTTCTTTTCATCTTACAGGGAAAAATTAGCTTTCTTTCATGGACTTATTTTTTATAAAGAGTCAAAACATCTATTACTAATTATTATTTATTCATATAACAGTAACACTGAAATACCCTAACACAAATCTGAGGTTCCATTGTACTTTATGCTAGAAAATACATTCAAGGAGGTAGTCTCTGCTTCAAAGACTTTACAGGCAAGGCAGACATGTTCTTTCTTCTGAAGATTAGAGATGAGGTATTGTAGCAGAGAACAATTGCATTTCTCCAAGTTGCACAAAGAGTCTGTGATAGAGACAAGAGTTAAACTTAGATATTCTACAGATAATCTTAATTCTTTTATCACTCAATGTCCCTTCATTTTCAAGTATAAAATACTCCCTGAATAGTGGGTCTAACCATGGAGGCTACAAGGAACCTTTCTGGACATATAATTAAAGCTTTTGTACCAGTTTAATCCTTGATCAAAATAGGAAATCTCTTCCTAATGTGGAGGGACATAAAATACATTTTGGATTTTTGTTCATACATGTAAAAAACTTATTTTTTTTTAATAATTCACACCATGTACATTTGGATTTATGTTTCATTAGGATTTCATTTTTGCACTATTTATTCTGTGATGAACCCTGTTTCACAAAATCTGTGTTATTTGATTTTCTAATAGGCTAGATATCATTACAAAATATGGATCAATACTGATACAGGCGTTCCTTTCCAGTATATAATATGCCTTCAATATGCATGAAATACTCAATGAATAAATTACAAAACACTTTCTAAATTGTCTATTGATCCTGGTGCAGTACCCGGTAGGGACACAAAATTGATGAACACTTGAGTGAAAATAAAAGAAAGAAGATGCGGAGCTCGAATCTTTATAAAACTCACAGAGTAAAATGAATGACAGAAGGTTTTCTCCAACACCTCCCCAAACTGTCTGAATATGTATATCTGAACTATCATTAATAATAATTTGAGGCCCTTTTTTTACCACCCCTACTGCACTACCAGGAACTGGAAAACAATTCATGGAGATAAAGGTAATGAATTATTACATTAATCCTACATCAAATTCAGGATACTCTGCACTAAGGAAAGAGGAAGACAATTTTTTAAATATTGTGTCCACATTTTGTGTCCAAATTCAAAGGAGTCTAATGTTCAGATGATTGGTTCAGTTATTTCTGAAACTCAAATCAATTAAATGTATCTCTGCAGAAAACTCAGATGCAAATGTGTATTTCTACATCTCAGAATCACAGAATAGTTGAGGCTGGAAGGGACCTCTGATGATTATCTTGGCCAACCCACCTGCTCAAGCAACGCCACCTAAAACCAGTTGATCAAGTCCATGCCCAGACAGCTTTTGAGTATCTCCAAGGAGGGTGACTCCACAACCTCCCTGGGAAACATGTTCAAGAGTTCAGTCACCCTCACAGTAAACATTTTTTTTCTTCATGTTTAAGCAGAATTTTCTGTATTTCTGTTTGTGCCCATTGCTTCTTGTAACTTTGTTGGATAGCACTGAAAAGAGTCTGACTCTATCTTCTTTGCTCCTTCCCTTCTGATATTCATGTATGTTGATAACATTCCACCTGAGCCTTCTTTTCTCTAAGTTAAACAGTCCCAGCTCTCTCAGCTTTTCCTCATATGACAGATGCTCCAGGTCCTTAACCATCTTAGAAGCCTTTCAATGGGCTCTCCTCAGTAGTTCTATCTGTCTCTTGTACTGGTGAGCCCAGAACTCAACACTTCAGATATGGTTTCACCAGTGCCTGAATAAAGGGGAAGGATAACCTCCCTCAATCTGTTGGAAATACTTTGTCTAATCCACCCCAGAATAACATTGGCCGCCTTTGCTGCAAGGGCACATTCTTGGCTCATGTTCAACTTGATGTCCACAAGGACCTCCAGGTCCTTCTCGTCAGAGATGCTTTCCAGCTCCCTATTGTATACTGGTGTCTGAGGTTCCTCCTTCTCAGGTGCAGGACTTGGCCTTTCCTTTTACTGAATTTCATGAGATTTCCATTAGCCCATTTCTCCAGTCTGTCAAGGTCACTCTGGATGGCAGCACAACCTTCTGGTGTATCAGCCACTCCTCCTTGCTGAGGGTAAACTCTATCCCATCATCCAGATAATTAATAAAGATGCTGTACAAGATTAGAGCCAGTACTGACCCCCAGGGTACACCACCAGTTACTGGCCTCCAGCTGGACTTCATACCACTGATCACCACCCTCTGAGCCTGGCCATTCAGACAGTTTTCAATTCACCTACCTCACTGTCTGCTCTTTCAGCCCCTACTTCATCAGCTTGTCTACAAGGATCTTATGGGAGACAGTGTCAAGAGCCTTGATGATGCTAAGGTAGACAATATTGACTGCTATCCCCTCATCTACCAAGCCAGTCATTTCATCATAGTTCTCTGGTTCCCCCTTCTTGTCCTTCTTGAAGATAGGAGTGACATTTGCTTTCCAGCAGTCCTCAGACACCTCTTACAGTCACCATGATTGTTCAAAGATTATTGAGATTGGCCTTGCAGTGACATGAGCCAGCTCCCTCAGCATTCATGGGTGCCTCCCATCAGAATACATGGACTTATGTATGTTCAGTGGGCTTACGTATTCCCTGACCTTATCCTCTTCCACCAAAAGTACATCTTCCTTGCTTCAGCCTTTGCCCCTGGTCTCTCAGCCCTTAGATTTCTGAAGATCAATCCTGCTTGTAAAGACTGAGGAGAAGGCAGTATTCAGTACCTTTTTTTTTTCAGTCCTGTGCCACCAGATGCCCTGCCCCATACAGCTGCAGATCCACATTTTTCCTAGGCTTTCTTTTGCTATCTCTGTTACTTACACAAGTGTGTGTATGTGTTTCTTCTCATTATGTGTTGCTCCCAATTCATTTTTTCTCACACATGATGTTTAGTCTCAAAATATTTCCTCTGCAATGAAATCAAGCAACTTAACCTATGATTTTTTCCTAGTATGGTCACAGTATCTTACAGGAAAAAAAAAGAAAATGCTACCTTTACAGGAGTCATTTACAGCATTTTTGTATTTTTAAAAAGGTCTAATCCTACACTGATATTAAAAAGACTTCTCAGAACAAGACTCTTCAAGGCTGCTTGTTTTAAATCTCTGATTCATTCT
Organism: Athene noctua; assembly: GCF_965140245.1. Classification (NCBI taxonomy): domain Eukaryota; kingdom Metazoa; phylum Chordata; class Aves; order Strigiformes; family Strigidae; genus Athene; species Athene noctua. The sequence goes on along the minus strand of NC_134040.1, from coordinate 21,401,703 downwards.
GTGGGCCCAGAGATGAGGTCAAGTTAGTAAGTTTGCTGAAACAAAGATGTCATTTTAAATTGATATTTCTTCTTTTTTTTTTTCATGGCTGACTACACTCAAAACTTTGCCTTCTTCATTAGGTTTGACCAGATAAAGTTAAGACATTCTGAAAACAGATTGCAGCTAGGCAACAAATAATCATAGGCACACTAGATTTTTTGACATAAAAATTGATTTGTTTTATACTCATATTAAAAAAACAAAAACTGATTCCTTCATTCCTCCTATCCAGTTGTACTTTTTAACACCTAAAATGTGAATTTTAATTCATTTATTTTGAAGTCTGTAGGAAGAAATTTATAGACAAATATTTTATATATATATATATAGTTTGAATTTAATGCTTTAAAATTTAACGAGTCGTAAGAGGTCTGTAAAAAAAACCAAAACCAAACAAAAAATCCAAAAAAACCCCAATAAACTTTAAATGAAGGTCAGGAGGCAGGAATGAAATCAACAGACCTATGTTTCATATGGAGATAATTAGGAAGAAAAAGTGGAAACTTTACAGAGATGACTAAGCTACTGATGTTAAAATAGGTGTGAGTTCAGAAGACAGCTGGAATCATCCTTCCTTCCAAGTCTGAATCTTTCCCTAAATATTAGCTGAAATAGATCCTCCATGCAAAAAATAAGTAGACATACAAGGAAGTTTCATCAAGACTATTTTTCCCCTACTGATTAAATATATATACCCAAAATATATTACCAATTAAACCAACCACTTTGTATTATTTTCTTCTAATATGTAAACTTTGGAGTATAGATCAGCCAGAAAGTATATTTCTTTAGAACTTAAATTCAGCATGTTTGCTTGCTTTTTTATAAAAATTTCTCATGTTTTACATAGTTAAAGTTACCTCAAACTGTTCTTCCACTACTATTCTTCATTGCTCATGGAGAATCAGGTGTTTCAGCTTCCTGCGATCCCTCATCACCTTGTGCCTGGACCCACCATATTAACCTTGGTGAACCACTGGTATAACCATTTAAATAGTCATCCTAAGGAAACTTAATAAACCATAACATAGCCTAGTATTTTCTCTCCAGCAGCAGGAGATGCTATTTAGGGAGCACACACAAGCCCTTCCACTATCTGCCATCTATTCTCACCTTCTCCCATCATTCACAGTAGGAATTTCAGGGAGTACATCCCTGATTTTAGTGTCCATTTATCAGTTTGCTACCCAGGAATCTGATTACTCCATTTTTGAACCTGCTTGGTATTATTTATCCCCACAACCTTCTGTGGCAACACATGTCAAAAACTCACTAATTACTATGTAAGGAAGTACTTTCTTTTATCTATCTTAAATTCTCATCCTGATAGTTTCAGTGAGTGCCTTCTGATTCTAGTACTCTGGCATTTGATGAACAATAGCAGTATTTGCCTTATCTACTGCCTTCATGATTTTGTCAATATTTATCATATCTCTCTCTCCAGGCTTTTCTTCTCCAAATGGAAAGGCTCAAGCATTTTAATCTTTTATTGTAAACCAGCGCTTCTTTCCCATAATCATTTCAGTTGCCTTCTCTGCATCATTTTTAACTACAAGATATCTTTATTGGAGATGTAAGGAAAAGCATTATGTCAAGTAATCCAGTGCATCAGTGTTTTTCAGAGAAAAAAAAATGTTGGTTTCTGGTTTAGTCTCAGTATTTCTCCTGATGATGTCCAATAATTTGTTCCTGAGAACAAAGTGCACACTGAGCTGATTTCCAAAAACTGCCAGTGAGGAGTCAAAGATCTCCTTCCTGAATTGTGAGTTCCACTTCCAAGATCACCATGATGTAAACATGATTTAGCTTGCATTACCTCCAATTTACTCACATAATGCATCATCTGGCATTTCTTTGCTCAATACTCCAGTTTTGTGATGTCATCCCGGGGTTTCTCACCATCAGTGTCCCATTTAACTTTCTGAAAGACTCAGTAATATCTGCAAACTTGAATATTTGATTACAAATTCCCTGTTCCAATATCATCCATGAAAATGCTGCATAAAAATTAATCCATGGGGTTCCATACTCTTCTTCCCCTTGAAAAGGGATCTAAAAGTAAGTTATTGAAGAGTTGTAGCCTATCCTTTATCCTTCCTAACCTTTCTAACCTGTAAAGCTATTAAACTATCTCTCCTCCAAACCCATAGTAACTTAATTTCTTTAATGGCTTTTGGTATAAAAGTTTCTCAAGGATTTTACTTTCCAAATCCATACATATTATGTCTTCTGCCTCTCTTCTACTTACCTGCTCACTCATACTCTCACAGAACTCCATGTTGCCTGTCTCCTAACACAACGAAATTACAGCTGTGCTTCATTAATGTCATTCTTATCACTTTTGCAAGGAATGGAAGTCAGATTCGTTCCATAGTTCCCAGGATTTTCTGTAAAGTCCTTTTTTAAGATAGAAGTTATGCTGGTAACCTGGAAGTCATCTGACAGAGTGACTGTAGTAGATAGTTTACAGAAGTTCACCAGAAATTCAGCAATTTCCCATCTGAGTTCCTTCAAAACTCATGACCGAATGCAATATGGTCCTAGTGACATATCCACATTTGTTTTATCATGTCATCATTGGATAATACATACAAAAATTCCCTCCTTAGGAAGAGCTGTATAGATTACAAGTCAACTTGCTTTTCAATTTTCTAGTTCCTTTGATTGAGGAATTCATCATAGAGATATAGGTTTCATACTTGAGATGGAAAGCCTTTTTCCTCACAAATATATGCACTGAGGTTCCTAGAGTCTAAACCAAGTTGGTGAGTCTAAACAGATAAGAGGCCTAAGATTTTTCTTTTTATTTTTTCAGGAGGAAATGAACCTGGGTTTACACTGTCATATTAAAATAATGAAATTTCTAAGTGAAAAGGGAGATTTATCCCCTAGCTATGCTTTAAAGGAAATCAGCAGCTATCACTGAATGCTCAGTAATCTGTAACTCAGAGGAAGCTTAGCAGATCATACCCCTCAAAGGAGGAAGGCAGTAGGTGCCTACTTTCTGGATCTCTGAGTTAGGGCTGAATTGCTGAACTACCAGGATCGAGATACTTCTGACAACTGCAGTAACAGCAGTTTAAGCATCTGGGCAACTTTAAGGTCAAGAACTGAAGTGCTTACAGATTACAGACCTGTCAAATACAAAAAACAGCTCTGCGGGAGCTCTGGACCTCACAGGTTTAGACTAAGACTTCAAAATATGCTGCTCTTCCCCTTCAAGTACTTAAATTCTTTCTGAGATCCTGCCTTTGTCTACTTTTGTCAAAATTTGCTTTGAGTTTGTCCAGCAATAACATCTTTTTGAAGTAACCAAATAGTTGTGAAAAAATTATAAATGCCAGAATAATTTATTAATTTTTATCCTGTAAAAAAGGACTAAAAACTATGAGACTTTTATTTGATGATTTATATTGATGATATATATATCAACTACAATTGCAATACAATATTTAGTACAAATTATAGTATTGATTTCTACTGGATGTAATGCTTGGTGTTCTGATGAACTATATATGACTATATCACACACTGTCTGTGTCAAAGGTATTCATATAGTTTAAAAAATCTGGTTTCTTCCAATGTTAGCCTCTGCCTAAAGCCACTAGCAAAGGATACCTTCTAGCCAAACAGCAAATACCTGTGCATTTTTTGCAAAATATCTTGATTTTATTGTTAGCAAACCTGGAAATAATAATCATTAAAATTCACAGTTTACATAATCTGAATATTTTGGTTTGTATTTCTTACAAATCTAAGGTAAAAGTTTCTGTCTATATGCCTCTCCTCTCCCTTGTCACAATACTTTGATGTGTTCAAATCTGTTAACCATTCATTAAACTGTCCTTTACTAAGAAATCTCCTGGAAGTTGGGGGAGGGGATTTCAATCGTATTCTTATAAATTTGTATGGAGTCAATTCTTCTCATTTAATTTGAATGGTTCATAAAATTTTCAATTAAATGTTAAGGAATCTTGTATGTTTCTTTTTTTAAAAAATTCTAGTAGAATGTTCCAAAATTGTGTATTATATATGTATAACCCGTATACATATGGTATATTTTATATGTATACACACTGTTTGTATTGGAAAAGTAGTTCCTTATATTTTCCCTTCCACACTCTTATTCTATTGTTCTCCCCCTGTATCTTGTCTGTTTTTAAAGTCGGAAATATCCTCATACATAAATACCTCAGAAATAATTTACCTTTTCATCACAATAAGAACCTAATCTAATTGACCCATTTTAACCTGATTAACTTGGGTAGTACTGCACAATTAATGCATAAATGATAACAATGTAATATAAACACATAATAATAGTAATAATTTTACTGCAAAAATTACTCATTAGCTCCTGGCACTATAGCAAGACTTTTGATATTAGTTAGAGATGTTGCTCACCCACCTCAGAAGAACACATCAAATAATCAGTGGTAGTTTGTTCATTAATTTAAAGTATAGAAACTTGATACTGCAATCAGAAAAATACACAAAATATTTGGTGACACTTTGTTCATTAATTCAAAGTTTTATAGCAACCTGTCACTGCTTGTATCAACTTTGTAGAATTCAGAAGATTTACCTACAAAAGCCCTGTAACTTGAAACTAAGAGCATCTAACTCTTTAAATCCTTGTCTACTAAGACACAAAGTGATAAATTCCTTTTTTTTCTCTCCTTTTTAAAACATCAACCTTGATTAAATTACTAGCAGACAAGCTGATAGCCTTTGAGTCCTAGGAACCATGATAATCATCTAGTCTGGCCTTTTATATTGACACATCACATAAATTTTCCCCAAAAATTTCTCCTTTATAATCCATACAAGCCCATATCTTCTTTTTTAGCTAGAACACCTCTTTTTGAATGACACTGGATTTATTTAAAGTTTTCAGGCAGCAACAATCCACAACTTCCCTAGATAAGATTGTATAAAGATTACTTACTTTTAGAAATACGTACTTCCTTTTTCAAACTTGAATTTATTTAGCTTCACCTTGAAATAAGATCCCTGGATCTCATTATACCTTTGCAGCTAAATTAAAGAGTTTGCTTTCTGTAGCATCTTCCTTGTGAATGTGCTTATAGATAGTGTTCAATAGGTTAACTGTATGCCGCATGTACCCAGTGACACAACTTCAAAACATGTACTCTACCCTACATTTTAATATCCAAGAAAAATTTTATGATGATCATTTAAAATGTTGCTAGATCAGGCTGACCTTCATATAACATTCAACTAGAGCACTTCTATGTTACTAAGAAAAAAATATTCACTTTAGGGCTTTGTTTGACATTAAATCCTGATGCACTTGACCCTAAAGTATCGACACAGTTCTTATCTACCTTCTTGTTGTATGTGGTTTCCATTCAATATATACTGATTGCTATATAAAAGGCCTGCATGAAACACCATTGACAAGATATTGGCACTAATCGTTATCACATAAAGTTGAGAAATTGGATTGACTTTCTATCTCAGTGAGACAGGAATAAATTCATCAGAGATTGTCCATCATCTCTGTAACTGCCAAAGGAGCTACAGATTAGGTCAGGAAAGATCAAACACATAGTGCTTTGCTTTCAGTATCTTCATCTCCATGTACATATGGTGGGAGAAAAACACCCTTTTACACAGCTTCCTTGAAGAAAAATAACATTTTAAAAAGTAATATTCTAAAACAAACATTGTTTTTAAGACAAATACAAAGTTTCTGCATATTCCATTCTTTACATCTAAAGGTATTTATTGACCTAGTTTATACTAGTAAGTAATTTAGCAAAACAGAGGAAGACCAGTAGATCAAACCAGCTGGTGATGAGACCCAGCATCAACACCCTGCATGGTCTGTGATTTTATTTCAGACTAGCTTTAAACTGGTCCCCAGGACCAAACACCATCACCATATATATGTTACAAAGGATCAGTCATTAATTTGAACTTTTACAGTGATAAAGTATCTAACTAGAGCAGAGCTCCCAGTTTAATTTTCTCTAATGGACAGCTGGTTTGTGTGCACCAAAACTTCCCTTTGAATCAAATCAATGTGTAATAAGTGCAATTGATTGGAAGATTAACTTCAGAACTGAGCTACTATTTCAAGTCAAAATGCTAAGGGTGCACCCATGGAAAACCAGCGGTTTAGATACCTGATCAAGGACTAAGTGCATCTAAAACAGGGAGGTCTGTGATTTAGAGAAACAGTCAGAAAGAAGGAACTACTCCCGTGTTTATTATCCCACCCACTAAAATGTGACACAACTCTATAATTCAGGTTTATATAAAGAAAAAGTCTGGGCAAAAATGTGATACTTATTCTAGCCTCTAAAGCTGTATGCTCAAGCACTGACAGACCACAGAAAGAAAATCCCATAACTTCACAATATATGTTTGAATTTCTATTTCTTCTGGCTTCAGTTCTCAAGCCATTACATCCAGGAAGAATCTATATTAATTTCTCAGCCTGATATCAGCAAATGTCGTTGAAGGAGCCAGCTCCTAAATTCAGAAGATTTCAATTGCACCTTTAAACTTGTACGAGATGCTCTAGTATCAGTCTTCTTGATTAAACCAGCAGCCAAGTGTATTCTACACTCATCAAAGCACCTACATATTCTAACAGCCCTGGATACAGTATATCACAAAGTCTTAAACAAAATGATTTGGGAATGTTTAAGTCAAGCCATTGCCCTTTCATTAGCTACTTACAGTAACAATATAAAAGTATCATAAATAAATATTATTCCCTGAAAATCCAGAAGTATACTACTATTTTAAAACATACAAGGTGGCCTAATATTTTGATGTCAGGATTGTGGTCATACTCACCAGAAGATCCAGAATCACATCAAGGAATCCACAGTTGCTTCTTGTGAATCACCATTGTCTCAACAGTCCTTTGGAGCCAAAAGACCTAGTCTTCCAAAAAAATGGGTATTTCTGCTTCTTTTTATTCCTTTTATGATATGTCATCATGCTTTTACTGCCACTCTTCAGAAAAATACTATCACCAATTTTAAAGCTCTGAACAGTATTCGTTTCTGTTTGTTATTTCTCATAAATCCTCTAACTGGATTTATACCAAAACCTATCTGAAAACTTTTCCAAAGGGACTGCACAAAAAAAAAAATGCAACCTTTACAATGTTTTCATCCTCTTAGCTGATACTTTTACAATCTTGAACTTTTTTTTAATTATGTAGATAACAATGTTCAAAGTTTATCTATTTGTAGGTACCAGGGAGTTCCAGGTGTAATGCTGAACAGAAACACAGCATAAAATATGTTTGTTTTTTCTCAAATAGCTCCTTCAATTTCACCACAGATGATTTTAAGCAAGTACTATGACTACAGAAATCTGTTATTTTAAGAAACCTTGTAATGCATTCATACCTTTGAGCTGCAAACTGACTGTCAGCTTCCTACAGAAAAGCAGTTTTTCATGTATAAACAGAAGAAGATGATTCCTTCTACTTTTCAAATTACCTTCAGAAATAGAGATGCTGAAATTATTATGTAGAAGAGGATGCAATTGGCATTCTTCTGAGTAGGGAATACGCAGTACTTAGTATAGTGTCACATCAGATTATATCCCATGAACACTACCTGTGAATTATAGTGGTATCCATCAGCACTGCTGTGGTCACAGGTCTGTCAGCTGTGCTAAGAGAGCTGTTGTTGCCAAGAGGTGTGGGGAGGTGGGGGTGTTAAAGCTCAGCCACTGACATACATTGTTGCTGGAAAATTTCATATATATATTCTACTCTGGCTTTTTCATTTGTCTCTGACATTCTGCTATTTGAAATAACCTGTTGTCACATTCAAAACCAATGTGAGAAGGATTCAAGTTCACCTCTGCATATCTGTTAGGTTCTGTGAAAAACAGGGTCCTCCCCCCATACACAGATGTGTGAGGCACTGTTGTGTCCCAACCTCAGAGGAAGGGGCTAACAAAAGGTTCTTTAGCTGATACCTTGGGGTGAATAAAGGTGAAACAACACCGAACGGTCAAAACTCAATACAAATTTATTGATTACACTTTGAATCACCTGAGGAGTTAATTTTCTGGCAATAAAGCAAAACGAATGCCCTTTGTGCCTGAGGTTACTAAAAAGAAGCAAAGGAGAGAAAGGGGGAAAAAGAGGAAAAGGAAAGGGGAGGGGAAAGAGAGAGAGAGAGAGAGAGAGAGAGTTCACCACCCTGGGATCTAGTAGCATCCTGAACAGTCAGGTCTTCCGTGGGTGGTGGGTGCACACACAGCGACTCAAAACCTGAGTATTTAAGCTTAAAAGTCTCCACCCTATCTCCTCCCTTATGTTATCATAGGGAGGAGTTGCCATTGTGAAAATAATCAGGTGCCAGGAGTCTCACATCACACACTTGGTTCATGTTCCGAGAGGCCTGGGTATGTGCAAACCAAACTGGGAGGTCATAGGATGGCAGCAGCCCCCAGTGTCCCCAAGCTTACCTTTGGTAAGGTTCAAAGGAAGTTGCATGCCACAACACTATATCTTTGTTCTACTTAGCTGGTATTCACTGGCACTGTATTCTGTTGTTGCAGCCATTGAGGGCATGGTCCGGACTGCTGTAGAAAGCAGTCTGTTTAAGACAATGAAGTTCTTACACAGCTTCCACATGCACAGGGTCAGGCAGGGGACCCTCAATAACCCCATCAGAGACACAAGCCCCCATCCACTCCCCACCTCAACCCAGGTGTCCCAGGGGAGCTTCAGCCTCATGGACTGGGGGTGACACCACTCAGACTGAGGGGAGTGCAGGATTTGTGATGGAATGCAGAGGAGGAGCTTCTTGACATTGCACACAAGTGGTTTTATAAGATTAAGAGAGGAGTCAAAGGCAGGGAAGGGGAGGGATCAAAGTGTTTTGGGGAGGAACAAGCATGGGAAAATAGATGGATAAGGTGATAAAAGGGGATGGTCACATGCAAATAATTATATTTATACCCATATTCCAACTGGTCAGTAGATATGCCTGGCCATGCCCTGTGCCCATCACCACATTCTGTCCTGTATTCTTATTAAATACCACTTCTAAATCTTTACCTTAGTGATGGAATCATGTGTGTGCTTCACAGGGGAGGGGAAGGGTCTGACTGCCAGCAACAGAGTCAGACCATGGGCCAGAGGGACCGTGCCTCTATAGTGCCAGTAACTGGAGAGACCAGACTGCATGCACATGCAAGTGTGTGTGTCACCATGCAAATACCAGCATATATCAAGATGAACTAGTCAGAGGATACATGGCTTGGGAGCCAGGTACAGAAGTGGCCATAGGTCTGGGGTGGCTACGTGTGTGCACATTTGTGAGGGGGGCAGCTACAGGAGGGGCCTGGAGGTCCAGGCTGACTGCTAGAGTGACCACAGGGTCTAGAGGTTCTGAGAGAAAGCAAGTGAGTGAGTGTGTGTGAGTCTGAGTGTGCTGATGGAGGGATCCACCTTGTGCGCATGTATATATATTCCCATTAATGTATCATCTTCCTGATCAGCCACAGGGGGTAACAAGATGAAGCTACATGTGCTGTTTGTTTTTTGCATGAGTGCTGAATGTTTCTGTTTGATTTGATCTATGTGGCTGGACGTGTCTAAATATAAATACATGGTTTGAGTGTATGTGTGCCTATTAGGAATGCATGCTCGTTCCCGGCTGAACCTCGGGAAAAGGAGCTGCAGCAGTCTCACCTCTATCAGGCTACTGGATTTGGCAACCACTAACAATACCTGGCTTCAGTAGGTGGACAGGGAATATGCTCAAAAAAAACATTTTCTGCCTACACACTTTTTATATATAATAGAAAAATAATATTTTGATACAAAAATACTCATTAAATATTAGATCAGTTACATATTCCATTCTGTGACATTTTCAATGTACCATATTGGAAGTTTGTATATGTCTAAGGCAAAAATGAGTGGCTTGCAAATAAGAAGTCTGCTCATAGAGTTAACCCCATTCAATTTGTACAACAGTGGCACTATAGCTGTTATAGTGAATCAATTACATACATATCTGAAACTTAACTAAGATAGATAAATAGATGTGTAGCACAGAAAAGCTCAAATGTTTTAAAACTAGAAAAGGACAAATCCTGTTACATCCATAAAGTTCTCTAGAGCAGTGCAACTACCATATGAATGTCACAGACAGGATTGGGCTTACAGTCAACATTAATATTCAAGGCTGATGAAATCAATTAACTGGCTGCTTTAAGATGTACATGCATTTAAAACAGCAATAAAGCCCTCCTCCATTCTTCTGAAGATTACTGCCCTCACAGCAGGGCTATTGGAAGGGATCCTGTAAGCACTAAGTAACTTCATGCAAAGTATAACAGATAGCTCTAGATAGCTAGAGCTAGACTCCTAGAAAAAAAAAGGAATTCAAGCTCACTTCTTTTTTAACTAAAAAGTTAAGCAAATATTTTTTAAAACTTCATTTAAATGTCCTTAATGCACATCTGAATGTACCTGCTAACAGAAGAAAAAAGTTGTAGCCTTTAATTCTTTTTTGAACTGAGACACAGAGGTTAAAACTCTACAAAAACTTGGAACTTTTGTAAGCTTCAGTGGAACTAAGAAGTCAGGGAGCTATCAAGAAAGCAGACAGCACTTCATAGGATGAACCCATATTGCAAAACACCTGTATAATATTATATAGCATATGTTAAACCTTCTTGGACATTTCATACTCGCAGTAAATGTTACTCCCACAGGTAGTTCTACTACAATCATTAGATTTTTTCACATGAATGCCAGTTCAGTGGATGCGGAAAATTAGTTTCTGCCTCAAGTTTTCTTGTTACCGTAAGCATAAATCACACTATGCTAGTTGAATGTAGATTCCTGTCATTTGACAGGACAAAGGTTTTATAAAAAAAATATTTACTTTTACAATTCTTTTTGTGTCTTCAGACACTTTAATCAATAGCTACATATTCATTTTCTCTTCTTCTTGATACAGTAACTGTGCCTCCAGTTTTAAAGCTTAGAATAGAAATGACTACACCAGTTTTATCACTACCACAAGGTCTCCTGAAAACTGCTTAAAGTCTTTCAGTCCAGATTCATACCTCCAAACTACAGTCACTTAACAGGGTCTAAAATCCCTTCTCTGTAGCCAAGAGGTCATTCAGCTCACCAGTCTGTTGGCTCCAGTCTGTGGGTATATTTTGTACTTCTTGTGTTAAAGCCATGTTGTGATGCAGCAGAGGATTCTAGATTTGTGTGAACACATAGGGGAAAGCCTGTGTCTAGTGACTAATGCACAAATACTGCAGGGTGGAGAGTCTATCCCTCACCCAATATCACCATAGCTTTATACCTGCTAGCTCATCCGTTTGCAAGGGGGCAGCAGACACAGTGTGGGCTCCTCCGCTTGAGGAAGCCCTGCTGCAAGCTGGGAGCACACCAGCTTCTGCCCTCTGCCCTCACCAACTGGTCTTTTCATAGCACAGACCACAGCCTGATGCTTTGCACCACGCATTAGAAGAAAAATGCCAAGACTTTCTTGACACCCAGAAGAACAAATAATGTGCTTAAGTCCATTTTGAAGCTGTGAATGCCAGCTTCAAAGACGGCTAAATCCAGGAGAAAGTGAGATTTCAGGATGTATTGTTCCTACTCCCAAAGGTGTTTGCAGAACTTGGCCTCAATCCTCACTGAATTCACATTCTATTACCATTCAGGATCTGAAACATCCAGAGAAAGTTTTTTGCTCGCTAATTGAGATCTGTTTTAGCTCTATTAGTCATAAAAAAACACCTATGGAGCTGAGGGCTCCTCTTATCCAGTTGAAGGTTATATTTAATATTCCGGTCAGTTGTCTTTTGCATATGGATTTGCTAGATAACAGCTGCCAAATTAGAGTAATCCAAAAATTAAGAATAATCATCCACTTTGTAACATTTTAACCATTTCACTTTTACAAATGAGAGTCTTTTCACAAAGGATTACCTTTTCTTCTATTAAAGCAATTGGTAAAGAAGTCTGCACTGCACATAAGGTATGCCAGGCACTACTTATTCTTCCTACATTCCAAAATACTGCTGTATCTTACAGAATCATTTATAGCAGATTGTTATGGGTAAAATGGGACATTGCTTTTGGTCTTTCAGGCTTTGCGTGCCCTTAGGGTACTGATTTACTATATATCTATAATTTTCAGAAGGATTCTCTAAATTTGATATAGCTTAGTCCATTGATGTTCAGTTTCAGACAAATCAGTTCATGTTTTTTGAAATAATTACCTGTCTTTCTATTTGCTATTGTTATTTCACACAAAGGATTAACTTTCATTCCAGAAAGGACAAGTTAAGCAGTACTGTATCAAAGAAAAGAAAAAATGCATTTGCAGCTACCAATTAACGTGTCTGTAGACACAAAAGATTTCAAAATTAACTTTTTTTTTTTCAGACTGAAGTTTCCTAAGAATAAGCCACAGTAAACAGTAAGTAGGATGATATGTGAATTAGGACAATGCAAAGAAAAGCTAAATAGAAAAGGTGGTCTTTCTTTCCCAGAATGTTGTGTTTGTGATATTTTATTATTTGTAAAATTTGAAGATTCCTGTAATGCTAGTTTGCCTGGATTTACTCCCCAAAGCATGAGCAGTAAGAATTGGGGTTAAAACTCCATTCCCCAGCTAATTATTTTGCCAAAATAATGGACATTAAAATTAGCCCGTTTTGCCAAAGTCAGTATTGTACATGTTCAGATCTGTCTTGACCTATAAAACTCTCTTATTTTGAAGTGATTTTGTACATCAGACTTATTACACTGTCTGGCGTAGGGTTTCATTTGGGTTGGGTTGCTTTTTTTTTTTTTTAAGCCAATGGTTGTGACCAGTTATTTGCAATAAAATTGACTATTCATCAAATGAAGTTGTTGCATGTGGAGTTGGTAGTTTAAACTAAAGTGACGAGCACTGAAATTTTAATAATGTTATTGTGAATGTTATTGCTGGTCTTTTGGCAAAAGTGGTTAGCCAGAATTTGGAGATTTTAGGGTTGCTTCTACCAAGGCACCTTGTGAAAGTCTATTTTTGTTTTAAACTTATTTATGAAAAGTCACTTCTATTGGAAAGTGCTGGGAAACAAGACAGTAATCTTTCTTCAAAAAAATATGAATCTGACAACTCAGTAAGTTAATTGTGCATGAAGTTCATGCATTACTTGGCTGGACATATAGGTCAAGATAAAGGCTTTACTAAGTACAAGGATTCTTCAGTTGTGGAACTGAAATACACCATTTCCTGTAATTTTTGGAATTGTGAGAATAATATGGCTTGTTCTACATTTGGCCACAGAGTATACCTCTTAAAGAACTTCACATCCATTTACATCCAAGTCAGTGAGCAACTAGGGGATTTTGATTTCTAATTTAAAGCTTAGGAAAGGATATCTGACATCAAAAAAAAAAAAATCTATCATTACACCGTATTCTGTGTGGACCTCATTTTCACATTTTCAGCATGCTCTGAACACACCTTGGTTTGGGGTCCTCATTGGCCTGTCATCTGAATATCACTTAAACTTAGTGGTAAATAGGTGCCTACCAAGTGTCTCAGACTGAGAAAGCTCTTGGCATATGAAGAGATCAAAAGCTACACTCCTGACATGGCCACCATCACTGTAGAACATTTTTAACTCCGAGTGCAGTCTCGTCTTTTCACAGCCTTGCAACAGTGATAAGCATTGAAATCTATAGTTTGTGTGTTACATGGAAACTAAAATGATTTTTTTAGGTCATAGTTTGGATCTGAGAACCTGAGAAGGGAATTAAGAAGATGTGAGATGTCTCAACTATTTCCTTGATAAAGCATTTTCTTATGGTGGGTTGTTTTTTTTTGTATTCTTATCATTAAATGTCAGTGGTAAAGATTATAAATATAGATACAGACCAATCAGCTATTTTATCTCTTTTCATGCTTTTCTGTCTAAAACTGAATTGCAGTGTTATAACAAAGTTTGTGAAGGTCTGTCGCACTATGTCAAACATAGCCTGTATCAGCACTGCCGCTAATCTTATCAGCAAGCCTTCTCTGGCAACATCCTTTCCTACAGCATTTTTTGTCATAACCCATCTTTTCAGAGAGGGAGCCTGATTCACGTATCTACGTGTTTATGCTGCTGTGTTTCAGGATATCCCTGTTGCAAAGCATGTGAAAGCCTGAAATGGGACCAGGCAACCCCAGCAGAACCCTAAGAACATTTCTATGTGCTCTTTATAAGTATATATATCAACATACAAAAGTTAAGTAAGAACAAAACCAGTACATCAATGAAATACCTGCTCTGAAAGAAGCTAGTTGAGAACTGGTAGCTACAAGCCAAAGTTCCTACTGTCCCTAAATAGCAGGCTAATGAAAAAAGTACAAGGCACATACAATGTAATAATATCCCTTCCAAATTTCTGTAGCTGTCCTTTGCATTGACTGAAGACAGCTCACTGAAAGCTTTGTATGAAGTTCTGTAATAGTGTAAAGGCACCATTTACTACTGTGATTCTTCTGTTGGTATGCTAGCATGCAACAACACTGTTCTGTACACCACTGATAGATGCAGATGTCAAATAGCAGAATGCTATCACCTCTGGTATCCAGGGCAGACAGGAGGGACCACCACCCTACCAGAATAACTTTTAGATACGTTTTTACCAATGTACATTTTAAAAAGACACCAATCATTAAAAAGTAGTACAACTTTAAAGTATAGACTAATATGAGACGTATTGGTCAGTTATTGGAAGAAAACTCCAATAAACAGCCTTTCATACTTGCCTTGCACACAGCACTATCCCAAACTATAAACTTGAATATTTGTAGTCACTCGGTTTTGATATTTACATGTTCAAATTACATTTTAGGGGACAACATTTTATGTATTGGTGGAGAATTCCCTTGACAGCCATTCAAATGTGGACAGTTTAGCTTTGCTTCTGCTAGTGTTTAAATTGTAACAGACATTTAAAGTTATTTTTTAAAAAAAGTTAATTTCAATAATGGTCATTTTAAAAATAAGCAATAAGTGAATAAGTACCTAGCTTCTTAAGAAAGTGTGAGGATAGTATAATTATAAATCGTTTTATAACAATATTAATGGTTTTATTGTTTAACCTTGGTAATCCATAATTTCTGTAGAGAAAAGTTTTAAATGAAAAATCTATTTATCAATTCCATACACATTAAATACACAATGTTATAGTAACACAGAACTGTCTGTATTCATGCTTCTTATAAAAGAACAATAAACTTTCTTTGAAAGTTAATTTTCCCTCAGTGACAACTAATTTAACATTTCAGTCATCAGCTACAGTTTCATCAGAGGAATGAACACCAGAGAAAACATGTTATAATCCTTTTAAAATTATGGTTTACTAACAGCTATGTATTGCACTCAGAAAGAATTGCATGCTTCTTTTTCATTTTAATATGGACAGTTAAATTCAGAAATATTAATTCCTTTAATATCAGGTTATTTTATTTAATTATTTATCTATGTAATATTAGAGAAGTGATCCCATAACTGAAGTGGTGCTTATAAATGTCATCTAAGTCTTTGTTTCGTACAAACTTAAAAATTTCAGTTTGAGTTTTCTGAAAAACTGTCTCTGTACTGCCTGGAGTTTCTGTCTGATAACTAAAAACCTTTTCACAGACTAACTCATCAAAATGAAAATCTCCAAAACATTTGCTGACTGTGACCCTTCGATTTCCATTTCCTTGACCAGAGCTCCTTTTAGCCTGGCCTCTTTTATGAAATATCAGAGAATTTGAAGCCCTGGAAAAACTCAAATTAATTTTTACCATGGACTAGTAGGAGGCATCTTCATAATATATGCAAATCTGGTGTCAGTCATTTCAGACCTGTTTTAATATAGTCCAGTTAGACATTCAGATCTAGTAAACAACATGTTGCCACACTGGACCCTCTGATGGGCCCTCCGATTCAAAGGTTAAGACCCTTCTCCTTCTTGTTTTTAAGGCTGTTTTAAAGTTTTCCTGGTTTTCTACTGCATGCAAGTACCACCCAGTAAACAGACTATTTTTGACTATCAGCAAAGTGAAGGATTTCCACTCTGGCAGTAAAAAAAATCTCAAAGCCATACAAAGATAACATGGGAAAAGGACAGAATCAGCCTGCTAAAATGGGGTTCTCCTTCAAGTATGAATTTGCCAAGAGTCACAAAAGGTTGAGATACAGAGGGGACACGAACTTCAGTTTCCAGCTACATGGGGTCTTTATTAAAGACAAATAATGCTCTGTAAATTCCATTTAAGAACTCTCTGTGTAGTTCAAGGGGAGTAACCATGATAAAATCTGTTAAATAAAATCCAAAACATTTCTTTGAATTGCAAATCTTTTAGTTGCAGAACAGAAACACACACGATATATACACCGTAGATACAGTGAGATCACATTGTCATTGAATGCATCAACGTGTTGGTGATGCTGATAACAGGTAACCAAAAGTCTTCATGCCATGGATGCATATTTTGAATCCCCAGTGAAACCCATTCACATACGGTTAATTTATAAGTCTTTGAAAACACTTTTTACTGGACTATGTAGGAGCTCTGAAACAGAAAGAAGGTAAAATTCATTTCCAAAAAGCAGCACTGGAAAACTGGACTCTCTTTTCCTGCAGTTCTTTGTTTTTGTAATATTAGTAGCATAACCAGTCTTCTGCTACATATAACAGACCAGGCAAAGGCTTTGCAGAAAACACAGCTCTATTTCTCCCCATAAAAACAGTAATGCTAACACATTATTAATGGTCATAATAAGGAAACAAACTAAGGTTGTCTAGGCTTTAAAATGAGAATCACTTCCCTTTAATTTACATGGACTCTTTTTCATGCATTTTGGTATATCAACTAGGGAATAACCTTTTTTTTTTTTAAACTGGGAGCATATATGCTATTACAGACCATCTTTTTAGTCAATATGACTACATATAGGATCTGTAAGGTATTTGTTTGCCTTTGCCTGCTTGTCCAACAAAGAGAATGATTTGAAGCAATAAAGGAATCCTTTAAACTTCACTATATTTGAAGTATAGTGTATAATTTATAACATATAATAGAAGTAATTTTTCCATACCTTAAACTTCATAAAACTGGTGATCCAGATATATTAGTATTACAGTAATATGTTTCTGCCTGTGTAACACCAATAATCATGACACAAGTTTTGTAGAAGATGAAGTTCCCTATCTGTGTTTCAGTTCTGTGGTCTAACTTCTAGCTTCATGAAACATCAAACTATCCATGAGCAACTACAAAGGGTCTGAAGTCAGTGAAATTAGATTAATTTCAAAAGAGCGAGAAATGAAAGTCACCTATAATCCCTTAATCAGCATTTTCTTACTTAAAAAGGGACACTAATTTCAGCCATTACTGATTGATATTTACGAACATTTTCCTTACTAACATATAGCAACTATAATTAATGACCTCAGGCAAACTTTATTTCCAAGTAGAAGACTTCAGGCCCAGGGTAAGTAGCAGACTTGTGTCATTTTTTACCAGTATCAAATATAAAGGTCAAATAGGGGACATTTCAAAAGTCACAACCCACAATGAATAAACAAAGCGCAGGAGCCATGCTCCTGAAGAGCATTACAAATTAATGATTAACAATATCAGTCAATGAGTGATGTTTAATAAATTTATAGACATGTTTAATCAAAAGTTGTAAGTGGCAACTCAAAGGTTAAAGTGGAGCATAAACTGCCTTGCTAAGTCCTGCTTAATATCTTATTTCTTTCAAGTGGAAGAATTAATTTATCTGCAAACTATATAGCACTAAATATTGCTCAATATATCAAGGAAGATGTTTTCTGAGAATTAATGTAAGCAGAGGAGGTATACTTATTTGCTCTGTAAATTACTTGCTTTCAGTGTTCCCTTTTTATAGTTTCTCCCACTCCCTAAGAGCAGCTACTTCTTGTACCTATTCCTCCCACCCACTTTCACTCTCCAGAGCTACAGCTCACACTATGGTTCCATGAAACAGTCAATCTGATATTAAGAAGAAAGGTATCAAAGATGGAAGTAAAATAAGTCAGTTATACAAGACAAAGCTTTGAAAAATGCACTTTGTCAGATCAAAAGGATTCAAAAATTTTGAAGAGCTAACTTTTTTCCACGTAGACATTATTCCAGATCACATATCACCCATTCCGCTGCTTGCAGAAAGCCTGCATAAAACTGTATCAGGTGGTCTTTGTGAACAGAAATGCAGCTGTGTTATATCTGATCAGCTTGGGACCATCAGGGAATTGAGTGCACAAATCCAGCGATACTGAACACAGAGACATGAATTTGGTAGCAGACATTGCTTCTCTGGTACAGATAAGAGAAAACCTGAAAGAAGCTGAACTCCCCACACTATCCTTCCTATGATCTGAATGAAAAGCCATGGATACATTATTATTTCAGTTCCCAAACTGGGTATCATCTTGCTTAAATAGGCAGAGCAGGCTGGTGAAAGGAAAACCTGAAATTTCCTTTCAATTCTTTTAAAAGTTCCACATTTGCTTCCTTTAAAAGCAAGTTTCCTGGTAGACTCTCTGATGAAAGGATAAGCAAATTAAACAGAAAGACCCAGCAAGGATCTGAGGAACAGTGATGAGTGTAGGAACCATAGTAACATAATCAGTGAAAACCTAATAGGTGAAAATTAGAGCACACCGAATCAGCTGCTCCTATGACTATCAAGAGAAAATGATTGTCCCTGGTGTGAAAACCACTGACATGAGTCAACAGCACAAATTCTCTCTCTCACAAGCCTTCAGAGTAAAAGGGGATTATTGCCTACAAGGGTACAGGATTTATTATGGGATGGAGGGGCTAAGAAGATTTGCAGACAGTGTAAAAGTTATGAGATGTTTCAAGTGAATTGTGGGAACGTTCAAAATTTTTTATGGAATGCATAAGGACTGAAAGTGGGAATGGAGGGTGACCAAGGTGAACTGAGGAGGAACACATATGGGGAAATAGAAAGGAAAGGTGACCAAACTAGTTTCATGTGAACAGGTATCTGGTCAGTGGGTTTGTCTGTCCTGATCACAGACGGGTGGAACAGGTTCAGGCTGTTTGTGAGACTGATGTTTATGTGAGGGCTGTGTGTGCTTTTGTCGGTGCGAGTACAGGCACCATTCTTCATGGTGGTCTGCGTGGCCACAATTGCATTAGCCTTCTGTGCACATAATGGGAGTACCTCCCTTCTGGGGACAGGGAGCTGCAACAGTTTCACATGCATTAGCTGGGACAGGGAGCTGCAACAGTTTCACATGCATTAGCTGGGACAGGAGGGTCCCCCGGGCCTCCTAGTCCACCAGATTTGGCTGCTTCTAGCAATTCATGCAGAACAATTTGAAAGAATAGAAACAACCTTAGTAAGAAATAGTTCTTACTATTATTTTTCAGATAAGTATTTCAGATGGTCACCAAATCCTTTCTCGAGCTTAGAAAGTTGAGAGTTATGACTCCAAAGTTTTTCCATCCCTGGAGATAGTCAAAACCTGACCGAATGTGGCCCTGAGCAACCAGCTCTAGCTAACCCTTCTTTAAGCAGGGCTCAGACCAGGTGGCCTCAAGAGGCACCTTTGAACTTCAGCCATCTTGTGATTCTCTGACAAAAAATTCTGCCCCTCTTTTCCAATTGTCCTAAAAATTATGCAGTAGAAATGTTAACAAAATTGTTAAGTGAAAGCTCTTAGCAGACAAAAGCCACTTCTCAAGAAGCTCTATGGTCTATATGGCCTTGGCACACAGACTTAAGTTTTCTCAACCTATGTTTTGAACCATGTGCCTCGTAGCTGGATTAAAGCAATGTTCCCAACAAATCATGTTAGACTGGTTTCCTCCGATACCACGGCAGACCTCTGGTTCAGAACAGCTTCAGATTCAAGCAATTCAAAATGTGGAAAGATCATAAAAAATATAATGTAGACATCTAAAGCATGATATTAGAGATAGATACAATTTAATCAAGCTCCCTGTTTTATTGTAGGGTTAGTAGAAACCAACCTAAAAGGGAAAAAACTAGAACCAGAGACCATTATCAACATAAGGTACAATATGTTTATGGTAAAATATTGCCTCAGTGGAGAAATTGATACTTTTAAAACTAAAAATAAAAGTAAAAATAAATTTTTTCTATAAAACCTCAACTCTTAAAATATTTATATCCACTTGAACAGACTTGTCTAATAAAATACTTCAAGATCAAGAGGAATCACTGAGGCATTTAGTCTGCCTTTGCACATAGCTCAAGATAAACAATATACCAGATTATTCCTGTAGTCACATCAGTACTAAATGGGTTTGAATGAATCATACCTTTCAGAAAAAACATCCAGAAATTATCTATAAATATCAAGAATTAGAGAACCTACCCTTTCTCTCTCAAGTAATTTCAATGGTTAACACCAGCAACAATAAAGATGTGTGCTTTATTTCTAACTTGAATTTCTTTGGTTTTAACATCCAACTATTAGTCCTTGTCATGACTTTTGCTGATAGATGAAGGAGTCTTTAATACCCAATATTTTTTCTCTATGAAATTTAACAAATGTAAATCACTCAACATGATGGTATAATACTCATACAAAATTACTTAACAACTTTAAAGAAAATTTAAGAAGCAAGAAGGAAGAAAACCAAATGAAAGCTCCTGGATGTTCTTCTGACCATTCTCTAACACTGGTAACAATTAGCATTCGGGATCTTTTTACCATTTTGGGGGGGTTTTTTACTGTTTGAAGACATCACACTGCTATTGAAATCGAAAGTGATCTGAACTGTCTAAACTGTTCAGGTAGGTCAGAACTATTATCCAGATCCCACGTATCCTTATTTGGGTATGAACATAAGATTACTATTTCTAAATTGCCACAAAAAAAGGATTTCAGATTTAAGATTCAGCACAGTTTCCCAATTTTATCACCAGTTTTATCAAAAACAGGAAAAAAAAAGCAGCTTTTCCTTTTTCTTGGGTATGTGTTCCTCAGAACCAAATTTGATAGCTCAATATGTTTAGTTTCAAACTTCCGTATCTACCTTTTAGCATTATTTAACGTCTATAGACCAATTTTAAATATTGTGATTTTTGTTTCTGAAGATATTGACACATTTTCTACTATCATTACATGGGGATGCATTATATCACAGATAAAAAGATCAATGCTGAAAAAACAAGAGTATATCTGACTTGTGAAGCTTTCTAAATTGAAATATCACCCTGTATGTCAGACATTTTATTTAAGATGACCACTGCAATGTACTACAGGATCTCATGGGCAAGAAAAATAAAGGACTCTCACAAAAAATATATAGGTTTGGTTTTTTGAAATTCTTTTATTAGGGCATTGGAAGACAGAACAAAAGCTAACATAGTGTCATAACAAAAAATAGTAGTTATTGCGCTGCTTCATTACATTTCCCGAATAGCTATTTTTTTTCAGACTTATTCAGAAAATCATTTTCTCCAAGTACTATATCAATGAGAGACACCTTCTAGGTAAGCATATACCATAGATAATCACTAAGGCCAACTTTTAATCACACCCTTGATTCTTTTAGCTCCTCAGAAACCTTCCTTCTGGAGTAATATTTCTGGTCTCACACTAAAGAACAAGGAGAAGCAAATGTCTCTGCTTGAGTTACTATGGCATATCAAATAAGTTCTGATTCAAAACAATGTATGACAAGATAGACAACTGGTCTGCTTTTGTGGAGTTGACCAAGATCTCAAATTCATTTAACTATTATTGGAATTATTTTACAATGACAGAAATTCATTTAAAGGCAGGAATATATGTAGTCACATCTGCCTTTAAAGACATCATTAAACAGAGAGGTTTACATCTGTAAGTGTTCTCATTCAAATTTTATATTTGTTTTTCTAATTTAAAACAAATAATTTAATTACTAAACTCCCTAGAACAAGATGAGGTCCAACTGAGAAAAAAGTATTCTGCATTCAGAAGGTTTTTACAGCAATTACACCCCAGTAATATCACACCAGATGGTTTAATAGAAAGGATATTTTGGATCTTGTCGACTTAAGTTTCCAGGTACAGAATTTTACATGGTCTGCCGGTTAACTGCCTCCACCTGTACGTGATTTCTAAACCGAAGGCTCCTTTTATCAAGAGATAGCCTGCTCCTCATCCCAGAGCAAAACTTGATTTTTCCATGATACATTAAAAATTAAAACCTACCAAGACCGAGATTCACAGATGGAGTGAAGAGCATAAACCTTACTGAAATTGAAGTGGCTTAGGCTTCTCAATGCTAGCCCCCATATCAAACTGAAGTTAAGAAATCCTAGCAGTTACAGATTAATTGTACCTTACCTTTTCCTCCTTTTGGCTGGACATGAAAACATGTTGATTAAGGACCAGTAAATAAAATTTAATTTCCTGAGGTATGTTAGCATACAGGTGCCTGAGGTACTTACAGGAAATCACAGAAACCTTTCCATGACCATCACTGATCTTACTGAATTTTGAAAGCAGCCAAAAGTCATTCTAGGCCAGAATCAAAGAAAAAATGTATGCCACTACAACACACTGTTTCCATCATTAGGATGTTGCCCCTGTTCTTTAAGATTTTTACGAACATAAAGGAGATTTTTACAAACATACAACAGAGTTGTAGCAGAAGTTCTCCAGGCTTCCACTACAGTCAGATCTATGAAGAAAAACTCAGACTAACCTACTCTCAACCTTCGCAGGACAGATCAATTTATTACCTTAGCTACATCACTCCTCTCTCTCTCTTTCTCTTCCTACGCTTTTTCTGTCTCTTCCAGATGGCTTTGAACCAGCAGCAATAAATGATCTTCTGTTATGTATTTGAATTTGAGCAAAAGACAAGCAGCTCTGCTATTGTTAGGGGCTTCTAAGCTTTACTGTGAAAGGTAGTAACACTAGGATGGTTTTGAGATCACAATAATATTTTACTTAATGATAGCTGTTATTGGGGCCCAGCAAGCCGTTATTGACTCGTGGCTATATTTGGTGACATGTAATTAATCATTATATCACTAACAAGAATCAGTGGTTATAACTTTGAGGATCAACCTTCCCACTGAGTATCTTGCACTGGCTTCAAGTTTAACTAGCAGGAGGATGTTTAACCTATAAACCCTGTGGCTGTAGGAAAGTAATCTGGGTTTTTGTCATTATGTTGTTTACTGGAGTGCAACTGTATTCCAGCAGCAAAATATATGTATGCTTCCCTCTGACTGGAAAAACATCCTTGTCAAACCTTGGACATATAGCACCACCCCAAAAA